>NC_132910.1:73750318-74064151 GCF_047675955.1 Chlorocebus sabaeus | reverse complement strand
TATATATATCTTACATAGTAAGAGCTCAATAATTGATAGGTATGATTAACTACTACTAACAACATTGACTGTTTTAAAAGAAATACTGGCCATTATTATCATTTTTTTCTGATAATAATGGTTTTAAAAAAACCTTTATTTCATAAAAATAAAGGCTGGTAATCAGACGTTTGAAAACAAAATCAAAGTACTGCAGATGATTGTTATACTATCTAGCAATAGGCCATATGGTATACAGTGTAGAAGGCTACACCATCTAGGTTTATAAGTAAGTATACTCTATGATGTTTGCACAACAATGAAATTAACTAATAACCGAATTTCTCAGTATGTAAACTGCTCCCCATCATTAAGTAACATAACACATGACGAGCCATTGAGAGAGGGAGGTATACATTAAACACATGTGTTCTCTGAAAAGTTCAATCTGATGAAGACTACCAGAGGAAATGATATCCAGAAGTTACAAATCATTAGTATCTCTAATGTATCTGGTAATTCCTACTGAGCTAAACTCCTATAAAAGCAAGGTATTTTTACAATGTGCCTTGTCTGGTTTCTCACATCACTTTATTTCAGTGGCATTTTATGAGAACTTTGCTACATATTCGACCTCCCATCTGGTTCATATTTAACAGGGTATCCCACCTGTTCCTTTTTGGGATCCAAAACCAGACGTCTCTGATGTCACATAAATGCGGAAGGTCACAATACTTCAGCAAATTTATCTGGCTTTTCTTCTCTTGTAGTTAGGTAAACTTGAGTTTTTGTAACACTCTGTGCCATCTTAAAACGTAAGTAATAAGAGGGCTTGAGTGCTTCGCTTCATTAAGCAAAAAGACTGGTAAGTATTTATGGAATACCAAACATGAGGGGGGTGGAACACAGGGCAGTTGGTATGGTTTGACTGTGTCTCCACCCAAATCTCACCTTGAATTGTAATAATCCTTATGTGTCAAGGGCAGGGCCAGGTGGGGTAATCGAATCATGCAGGTGGTTTCCCCCACACTGTTCTTGTGGTAGTGAATAAGCCTCACAAGATCTAATGGTTTTGTAAAGGGGAGTTGCCCTGCACAAGCTCTCTTGCCTGCCACCACATAAGACATGCCTTTGTTCTTCCTTCACCTTCCTCAATGATTGTGAGGCCTCCCCAGCAATGTGGAACTACGAGTTCATTAAACCTCTTTTTCTTTATAAATTATCCAGTCTTGGGTATTTCTTCATAGCAGTATAAAAATGGACTAATCTAGTAAATTGTTAACAGTAGAGTGGGGTGCTGCTGTAAAGATACCCAAAAATGTGGAAGCAACTTTAGAATTGAGTAACAGGTGAAGGCTGGTACAGTTTGGAGGGCTCATAAGAAAACAGGAAAATGTGGGAAAGTTTGGAACTCCCTAGAGACTTGGAAGGCTCAGAAGACAGGAAGATGTGGGAAAATTTGGAACTTCCTAGAGACATGTTAAATGGCTTTAACCAAAATGCTGACAGCAATATGGAACAATAAAATCCAGGCTGAGGTGGTCTCAGATGAAAATGAGGAATCTGTTGGAAACTGGAGTAAAGGTTACTCTTGCTATACAAAGAGACTGGCGGCATTTTGTCCCTGCCCTGGAGATCTGTGGAACTTTGAACACAAGAGAGATGATTTGGGGTTATCTGGTGGGAGAAATGACATGTGACAGAGCATAAAAGTTTGGAATTTTGCAGCCTGAAGATACAGTAGAAAAGAAAAACCCATTTTCTGGGGAAAAATTCAAGCCAGCTGCAGACATTTGCCTAAGTAACAAGGAACCAAATGCTAATGCCAAGACATGGGGAAAATGTATCCAGGGAAAGCCAGAGACCTTCCCAGAAGCCCCTCCCGTCACAGGCCTGCAAACCTAGGAGGGAAAAATGGTTTCCTGGTCCAGGTCCAGGTCCAGGGTCCCCCTGCCGCTGCTGAGTGCAGCCTCAGGACTTGGTCCCCTGCATCCCAGCTGCGCAAGGTGTAAAAGGGGCCAAGGTAAAGCTCGGGCCGTGGCTTCAGAGGGTGCAAGCCCCAGCCTTGGCAGCTTCCACGTGGAGTTGGGCCTGCGGGAGGGCCGAAGTCAAGAACTGAGGTTTGGGAATCTCCGCCTAGATTTCAGACGACGTTGGAAATGCCTGGATGTTCAGGCAGAGGTGTGCTGCACGGGCAGGGCCCTCATAAGAACCTCTGCTAGGGTAGTGCAGAAGGGAAATGTGCGGTCTGAGCTCCCACACAGAGTCCCCACTGGGGCACCACCTAGTGGAGCTATGAGAAGAGGGTCACCATCCTCCACACCCTAGAATGGTAGGTCCACTGACAGCTTGCACCACGTGCCTGTGGCACTGTGTTTCTGCAGATACTCAACACTAGCCCGTGAAAGCAACCGGAGGGAGGCTGTACCCTGCTAAGCCACAGAGGCAGAACTGCCCAAGACCATGGGAACCCCTCTCTTGCATCAGTGTGACATGGATGTGAGGCATGGATCAAAGGAGATCATTTTGAAGCATTAAGATTTGACTGCCTTGCTGGATTTTGGACTTGCATGGGGCCTTTAGTCCCTTCGTTTTGGCCAATTTCTCCCACTTGGAATGGGTGTATTTATCCAATGCCTGTACCCCTGTAATGTCTAGGAAGTAACTAATTTGCTTTTGATTTTATAGGCTCATAGGTGGTAGGGACTTGACTTGTCTCAGATGAGACTTTGGTCTGTGGACTTTTGAGTTAATGCTAAAATAAGACTTTGGGGGACTGTTGAGAACGCATGATTGATTTTGAAATGTGAAGACATGAGATTTGGAGGGTCCAGGGGCAGAATGATATGGTTTGGCTGTGTCTCCACCCAAATCTCATCTTGAATTGTAGCTCCCATAATTCCCGCATGTTGCGGGAGGGACCCAGTGGGCGATAACTGAATCATGGGGGCGGTTCCCCCATACTGTTTTCGTGGTAGTGAATCAGTTTCACAAGATCTGATTTTTTGTTTTCTTTTGTTTTTTGAGATGGAGTTTCGCTCTTGTTGCCCAGGCTGGAGTGCAGTGGCGCAGTCTCAGCTCATCGCAACCTCCACCTCCCGGGCTCAAGTGATTCTCCTGCCTCAGCCTGCCAAGTAGCTGGAATTACAGGCACCCACCACCACGCCCGGCTAATTTCTGTATTTTTAGTAGAGATAGGGTTTCACCATATTGGCCAGGCTAGTCTCAAACTCCTGACCTCAAAATGATTCACCCACCTCGGCCTCCCAAAGTGCTGGGATTACAGGTGTAAGCCACCGTGAAGCCTGACCTGATGGTTTTATAAGGGGTTTCCCCTTTCACTTGGCTCTCATTCTCTCTTGCCTGTCACCATCTAAGAGATGTCTTTCGTCTTCCACCATGATTATGAGGTCTCCTAGCCACGTGGAACTGTGAGTCCATTAAACCTCTTTTTCTTTATAAATTACCCAGTCTCGAGTATGTCTTTATCAGCAGCATGAAAATGGACTAATATAGCAGTCCACCTCCTAATGATAGGTTCCTAATGACAACTTATACTCTCATCATATGAGGCAGCTCTAACTAAGAAGGATGATAACAGCAATGTTTCATATCACACTAATGACACTTGTAAGTTGTCTTCACCCTTCACTGTAATTACCATCAGCAAAAAATTTTATGATCAATATACACATCAAGAAACTGTGCACGAAGTACATGAATTTATGTTACCCAATATGAACCACTTTTAGTACATATTAAAGGACCACTATACATTTGTAGAGGAAAAAAACATATGAATAGTTCTGATATATGTATGTGTGTGTGTGCACGCGTGTATATATATTTGTTTGAAATGACATCATAGATAATCCTCTTTACTGCCTGAGATTCTGGAGCAAAACTATTAATACTAATTTATATTCTATTTAATTTTATTTTAGGAAACATTTATTCCAGAGAATTTTAAAATCTGTATAACATATTTTATTATAATTCTGTTCTACTACAAGAATTATGATTAATCCAGTTTTATTTACAGTTTTAATTGTATGTTTACAATAACCCTAATTTTGATAGACAATACTCAGAAGAATCTGTTGATATAAACTATAAAAATTAACTCAAATGCCCAAACAGGTATCAGTGGCTTTTATCCAATATGGATAAAAGTATTATACAGTGATTACATGAAATAATTTAATGGGTATAAGAGGAAAAAATTACATAAACTGAAAACTGTTTTAGGCCAAATGTATTAATAGATAAAAGTTGTATACAAAATGTTATTTATACCATAATTGCTATTATTATGTAATATCATATTATTATATAACAGCAGTGCTATTAAATACTTACCTGCCCCTTTCAACTGCTAAGGCATCCAATTCATCAAAGAAAATAATGGAAGGCGCCACTGCTCTTGCTTTTCGGAAGGTCTAGGGGAAAGAGTGCCACATTAACTAAAGATAAGCAAACACTAGAAAATTCTGTAGTTGGTTTGTGTTTTAAAACTATATTTAGAACCATATTTATTAGGTACCAGTCAACAAGCCTAGTCACTTTGTATAGACCTTATAATAGATGCTCAGAACTTTATAATGGATGTAAAAGTATCCCCTTCAATAGTGCTTAAAGAGACAAGACTACCAATACATATTCATATAGATGTGAAGGAAGCAATTCAGCTAAGCAATCAGAAAATTTCAGTTAAAATCCCAGCTCCACTACTAGTAACTATGTGACTTTCAGCAGTTAGCTTCACTTCTGTAAGCCTCGATTTCTACATCTATAAAATGGAGATGATAACAAACACCTACCTCAGAAAGTTATTTTAATAATTGAATTTAAAAAAGAACACAAAGCATTTGGCACAATGCCTGAAACAGTAAGAGCTCAATAAATGATAGGTATTATTAACTATTAGTAACAGCATTAACTATTTTAACAGAAATGCTGGCTCTTATTATCAGAAAAAAATGATAGTTTAAAAAAATCTTTATTTGGTAAAAATAAGGGCTGGTAATACGATGTTTAAAAACAAAACTGAAGTATTGCAGATGATCAAAACTGCACTTTTAAATCATCAAATAATATTCACCTGAAGAAAAAAAGATACCACTAAGATCTGGCTTTGGAAATGCCAAAGTCTGTTACCTAAAACAAAAGGGAAACTGCACAGGACAGAAGTGTGATTCTCCTGTGCTGAGTGCCACTAAAGGCACAATTTCTTACCTCTCTAACTGCTCTTTCAGATTCACCAACATATTTATTCATTAATTCAGGTCCCTGCATGAAAAGAAAACAACTGTTCAGTGTCTTTATAAATGCAATCATGTATATTTCTTCCAATGAAGTAGAAAAAATATACACAAAAGAGAAAAGAAACAAAATCTGCTTATTAATCTCTTTAGTATGCTTATATTCTCTGTGTGTTATTTATGCCTTAAAAATGAAAGCCATTCTATGTTTCAAAAACCACACATCAATACAAAGGAAAGGCTGTGACTAATCATAATATTTTAACAACTTATTCATCATCTGTCTATAAATCTATCCACATTTTTACACTATATCAGATGTGGTGCTAGGCACAGAAGATGGAACAGCCATTTGGAAGACAAACAAATAGGTAACATCCACATATTCCCAGGCCTAACCACTGGCTAGTTCTAAGCAAGTCTACTTATCAGATCTGGAGATGTGCATTTTTTGACATTAATATTTCTGAACTTTAATATTTTTCTTATTTCTCAAATACCCAGAATGTCAAATACTGTAAGAAACACAGTAGACTTTTTTTTTTTTTTTTACCACATACAAAACTACTTTCTTAGGATACACTGTCACCCCAAGAAGTTATGAATTAAATTGTCCCATAATGATAGATGACCTCAGCTGTGGGGATGTTTCTCCCAGCATCTGGCTATTCTGACACAGTTCCTCATACATCCCAAAGAACAACAGACGTGTGTGTGTCTCTCTCCCTCTCACTGTGTGTGCACGGGCATGCATGCACACACACATATACACACACCCTTACTTTGAACAAGATTCATATTCTATTCCATGCAGTTCACGGGTCCAGCCAATTCCTAGGATATAACCAGATACTGACTTAAGTATTTCCTAAACAATTTATATTAATTTTTAAAAATCTGACTGACTGAAACACGTAGGCAAACCCTAGCAGAATGTTAACTAATCCCAAACTGGTATGGGCAGTATTTGGCTTCATATAAAACACGATATTACAAGGAAAATTAGCAGACAGTATGACAAGTACTATGATAGAGCAATGCACAGGTACCATCAAAACATACAGAAGAAACTCCTTAGAGTCAAGGAATTGAAAGTAACATTTCAGGTGAGTCCTCAGGTGATTTATTCACACCCTCAAAAATATGAAATACATCAAGACCCAGGAAGAAATCAAAAAGATCTCTGATGTGCCAAAATACATGTTACTACATGAACTTTGTTGTAGAAGAGCTCTTAAGGTCTTTATGCACAGTTCATTGACTTTTAAATTACATACAACAAATACACTTGAACAGAACTGATATAAGAATTTACTACACATGAAGCATAGGGTGCAGGGAGATTGTGGCAATCAATAAAGCTACTTAAAGTGGGAGGCAGGGGTTCAGATTTTATCCTGTAAGCCATAGGAAGGGTTTTATGAAAGTTAAGTGATAACAGGGATATTAATGAAAGATGATTCTGGCCACAGTATAAAAGATGGTTAGGAGGAACATTAAGAGTCCAGAAGTTGAGAGACCAGTTATAAAATGTTTAGAATAGTAAAGGGGAAAAATAATGAGGAACAAGTTTAAGACAAATGAGTACAATGGAAATGAGAAGATAGCCACAAAAACAATCAAAAATTTAAATTAATTTATTGTGGATAGCAAAACGTGAAGATGAGAGAGAGTGGGGTACAGAATAATTCAAATTTGACTTAACACTACCAATTTTTTTTTGAGACAGAGTCTTGCACTGTCGCCCAGACTGGAGTGCAGCGGCGTGATCTTGGCTCACTGTAAGCTCTGCCTCCCGGGTTCAGGCCATTCTCCTGCCTCAGCCTCCCGAGTAGCTGGGACTACAGTTGCCCGCCACCACACCCGGCTAATTTTTTATACTTTTAGTAGAGACAGGGTTTCACCATATTAGCCAGGACGGTCTCGATCTCCTGACCTCATGATCCGCCCGCCTTGGCCTCCCAAAGTAACATTACTATTTTTAATGTTCACGATAATGACTTAATCCATAAAAAAAAGGATGCTCAACATATTCAGTGTAGCAATTTCTCTTAAGTATATAGTTCACAGAGTGACGTCTTGGTGAAACAGAAGGTAACCTGCTCATATATGCCCCCAATAAAAAGAATTATCCATCCATCTATAACTGTGAAACCCTAAGACATAGGAGGGTCACTTAGAAAGGGTACACTAACACCTAAGTGGCTGATCTGCTCTGCTAAGCTTGCTTTTGCATTCAAGCCCAGAAGTACCCCTGTCCCTCAAGGGGCTTGACTATAGCCCCATTTGACTTTGAGCCTGCAACCAAAATCATCTGCCAAAGAGTTCAGAGAAATCATGCATACTAATGACTTGGCAGAAAAGCTCATCAGCCTGCTGATACTCATCTCAGTAGTGAATCTGGACGTTGAACTGTGGCACCGCTCCAGGCCTCCCTAGCTGAGATCCTGGCTCATAGTTGCTTACACAAGAACCCAGGGGGAGATTCACACAAATCTCATGGCCCAGGACTCTGATCCTCCCTGACAGGCTCACCAGCCTCTATCCCACAACATACCCTGAGAAGACCCAGTCTCAGCCCCACCCAGTGCAGTAGAGGAACTATCCTATCTGTGCTGAGACCTGCTGGGAGATGCATGCCACTGTGAGCCAACAAGACAAGCTTCCTAAATCTGTCCCTACAGTAGAGTCCAAGGGGGCTCAGTCTTAGCTCCAGCCCCTCCTGCTGCAGTCTGGGAGCTATCCCATCTATGTAGGGACCTGCCGGGAGACACATGCTCATCTGACCCAATGTGACAAGAACACCAACCTCCATCCCACTGCAGATTCCAAGGGAGCCCTGTCTCAGTACCAGCCCCCACTGTTACAGTCAAGCACTTTTGCAGTGACCAGCTGAGTGATACATGCTGATCTGAGCAAATAAGTCGGGGCCAGCCTCCTTCACACAGCAGATCCCAAAGCAGCCCAGGCTCAACTCTAGGCCTTCTTACTGCAGTTAGCAGGCCATCCTGCCTATGCAGAAATATGCTGAAAGGCACACTCATCTGGGCGACTGGGATAGTCTTCCGGACTCAGATCCCTGGCCAGCATTTCCATGCAGCCCAAGTATCTGCCTTGGGTCTACTCCAGGTCCATCTGGGCCAGAAAGCCCTATCAACTAAAGAGACCCTGTGAGATTTGTGGCAAGCCTGCACTCAGAGAGTCTCTGTGATGGTAAATATTAAGTGTCAACTTGACTGAACTGAAGGATGCAACATATTATTTCTGGTTGTGTCTGTGAGGATGTTGCTGGAGGAGATTAGCACTTGGGTCAGTGGACTGAGACAAAGCCCCACCCTCAATGTGGGTGGGTACTATCCAATCTGCTGCCAGTGTGGCTAGAAAAAGCAGGCGGAAGATGAAATAAGCCAGCTTGCTGAGTCTTCTGGCTTTCATCTTTCTTCTGTGTGGGATGCTTCCTGCCCTTGAGTATCAAACTCCAGATTCTTCGCCCTTTGGAGTCTTGGACCTACACCAGCAGTTTGCCATTGGCTCTCAGGCCTTCAGCCACAGACTGAAGGATATACTGTCAGCTTCCCTAACTTAGAGGCTTTGGGACTTGAACTGAGCCACTCCTGGCTTCATTGCTCCTCAGCTTATAGATGGCAAATTTTTTGACTCATATCACCTTGTGATCATACGAGTCAATTCTCCTTAAAAAACCCCTTTTCATATACACATAATCCTATTAGTTCTGTCCCTCTGGAGAACCCTAATACAGTCTCCTAGTGTTTAGATAGCTGAAGTGGTCACAGGCTCAGGAAACACAACACTCAGTTGGCTTAGAATCCTTGGAAGGTCTCTAAAGAAGGAGAGGCACAAACAAAGGAAGACTGTGAAGACTAAACTAAATACATAATCACTCAACACACAGACAGCCTGCAATTTCACAAGCATCAAGAAGATTCTGGGTAATAAGATCTCAACAAATGGACATGAGGCACCAGAGGCCAACCTTTAAGTGATAGAGATATGTGATCTTTCAGACAAGGAATTCAAAATACTTGTTTTAAGAAAGCTCAATGGACTTCAAGAAAACAGAGAGAATCAATTCAGAAATGTATCAGGGAAATTTAACAGAGATACTGAAATCATAAACAAAACCAAACAAAAATTCTGGAGCTAGAAAATACAATGAGCAAAACAAAAAATGGAATAGAGAATATCAACAGCAGGACTGATCAAAAGGAAGAAAGAATCAGTGAGCTTGAAGCCCAACTATTTGCAAACACACAGAGAAAAAAGCAAAAAGAATGAAAAGAAATGAACAGTTTATGAGAGCTATGAGACATCATCAAAAGAACAAATATTCAGGTTATTGAAGTTAAAGAAAAAACTGAGAAAGACAAAGGGGTAGAAAGCTTATTCAAAGAAAAACAAAAAACTTTCCAAGGCTTGAAAAGATATGAATATTCACATACATCAAGGTTAAAGGTCACCAACCAGGCTCAACCTCCCCTCTCCAAAATAAAAAACAACCCAAGATTTATAATTAAACTCACACAGATCAAAGATAAAGGATCCTGAAAGCAGAAAAGGAAAAGAAACAAATAACGTATAAGGAAGATCCAATATACCTGGCAGCAGAATTTTCAGTGGGAACCTTAGGGTTGGAGGGAGTGAAATGCTTCAGAGTGCTGAAAGAAAATTAAAAACTTAACGAAGAATAGTGTACCCAGCAAAACTATCCTTCAGAAACAAGATAAAGACTTTCCCAGGCAAAAAAAAAAAAGCTGAGGAAATGTATCGCTACTAGACCTGTCCTATAAAAAAGGCTAATCAGAGTTCTTCAAACCAAAAGAAAAGAACATTGTTGTTATACTAATACGATAATCATGGTTCTTAAATCACTTATATCTTTAGTAAAAAGAAAACACAAAACTATCAAAAATAATTACAAGCACAATTTGTTAAGAGATGATATAAAAAAGGCAAGTTGTAAAATCAAAAATTCAAAATGTTGGAGAAGTTAAGATGTACAAATTTTTGTTTTAATTTGTTTCTTATCTTGCAATCAAAGTTAAGCTGGTACCAGTTTGAAATAGTTAATATTTTTGTAAGACTCAAGGAAATTACAAAGCTAAAAACTGTAATATATACACTAAAAATAAAAAAGGACAAATTAAAACATGCTACCAGAGAAAAATCACTCAGCTACAAAAGAAGACAGTAAGAAAGAAGGAAACAAAAAGAAGAGTTACATAATACCAAAAAAAAAGTATCAAAATGGTCAAAGTAAGGCCTTGCCTATCAATATTAAAATTGAATGTAAATAAACTAACTTCTCTACTTAAAAGACCAAGAGTGGCTGAATGGATTAAAAACAAGACCCTCACACCTGTAATTCCAGCACTTTGAGAGGCTGAGACAGGTGGATCACTAGGTCAAGAGTTCGAGACCAGCCTGACCAACTTGGTGAAACCCCATCTTTACTAAAACAATTAGCCAGGCATGGTGACAGGTGCCTGTAATCCTAGTTACTCAGCAAGCTGAGGCAGAAGAATCTCTTAAAACCAATAGGCGCAGGTTGCAGTGAGCTGAGAGTGTGCCACTGCACTCCGGTCTGGGCAACAGAGTGAGACTCCATCTCAAAAAAAAAAAGACTCAACTATGATATGATGCCTAGAAGAAACTCACTTGAGCACATATAGACTAACAGTGAAGGAATGGAAAATGATATTCCATGCAAATGGAAACCAAAAACTAGCAGGAGTAGCTATATTTATATCAGATAAAACAGACTTTAAGTCACAACTTGTAAAAAGAGACAAAGAAAGTCATTATATAATGATTTATTAAAGGTCAAAGTAGCGAGAAGATATAACAAAACTAAAAACATGCACCCAACAGTGGAGCACCCAAATATATAAAGCAAATATTAACAGTTCTACAGGCATTTCTTGCTTTGTACTACAGTGCAAATGATTGTAGTACAAAGCAAGAAATGCCTATTCATAACATAATATAAAGTCAAATAAACAAAACTAGTACTTTTCATTTACATGTGGTAAACTACGTTTTACACAAAGGGGACTGTGGACAAGGAATTAAGAAAGTCAACACTAAAACAAAGATCAGGGTTCACCCAATAAAACAAGCTTTAGATAAACAGCAAAGTGTGTTTTTGTTGAGGGGTTAGGGGTAGTAACAAATTTTGATGCAGATTTTATTCAGTTTAGAGCAACTGTCTAGGCAAACTGTGGCCTGACAATAATCAGAAAGGAAATTGATGGGGTCACTGTTTTTATTGCAATTACCATCATGCCAACTATACATTATTGCTGTTGTTCTTACAGCAATTGTCTGCAAAAGTCAAGGATATGGCATAAAATAATAATCCAGCGAAGAGATTTCTTTATTCAGGCAATATAACTCAATGTATATACACTGCTTTTTAATTATCTGGCTTAACTGAAGGAAAGAGGTTAGAGACCCTGGAAAAATGGTCATTGTTCTCTATAAATGACGAAGACAACCTAGTCTTCAATGTTAGGAAGTACAAGATTATGGTCATTTCATGAATTTTTCCTCTGCTGAGTACAATGTCAATATCTCAGTATCAATAGAAAGATTAATATGGTTTATTAATAAATATCCAACATAGAGGTAAACATTCTTGATATTTTGTTTGAAAATGTGAAAACCTAGTATAAAGCCTCAACTGATTGAAGGGTCACTCCGCTGCCACAGAAAGATGGACTACAGGACGTGTGGATAAGAATGAAACCATGCTTTTTCCTCCAAAACAAAACAAAACAGAAAGAAAAAAATTTAAGACATTTGAAACTCTAACTTGAAAATCTGGCACCGTGAAGAAAATATGCATTGCAATAATTCAAGTCAAGTGTTACTAATAAGGCATAATGAAAAGACTGCAGGGTCCCTAGAAAATATGACTTTCTACAGAACTATGTACTGATGAATCTTACCTGGATGGCCTGCAAAATGCAACCCAAGTAGCTGAACTCATATGTTGCATTGGTCTCGAGTTTTATGAGAAGTCAGAGCAATTTCATTACCAAGGGAGGTTATTTTCAGCTTGAAGTTTAAGTTGCCAAAAATCACCATATTTTGGTACAAAGAATTAAAAAGTCTATATTCAGTTTCAAAGATAAATATTACACTTTACTACTAACAGAAAACTTAAGGAATCATAAGCTGTGATGCCATATTTTTTGCTCCATTTGAGGTCAAACATACATCAATTTCTTAAAAATGAAGAGAGCAGCAATCAGCATGTACTAATTTTGTGGAATCTTTCTATATGCTTACTACGTCTTATCCCTTTTACTGCTGTGCAACAGTTTTCTGAGTTGTATACTGTTACTACAATTTTACAGAAAAAAATATTAAGTGCAAAAAGGTGAAGTAATTTTTCCAAAGTCACACAGCTTAGCAAATGGCAGAACTGGGATACAAGTCTTTTAACTGTTACACTTGACAGAGAAACTGCCCCAAATATTTGGCCACCATCTGCACAAAAGATACGCAACAGATTAAAGTACAAGTACTATGACTACTCATAGAATATTATTAGCAGAAGGGCTTTAGGAGTCACTTAGTCTAACCTACTCACCTAAAACTGAGGCAAAGTACAAAGAAGGTGTGTAACATGCCAAAAGTCCTAGAGCAAGTTAAATGGCAGAAATAATAAGAATGTAGAATTGTGGTTTCCAAACCAGTACTCTTTCTAAAAATTATGATGTCCTGTTCTCTTTAAGTCCTTAAAAGAGACATGAAATGTCTCAAGATTTTAGATGAAAGTTAATTTGGGGCTAGACAAAGCTGGCTGCTAAAAATAATTTTTAAAATTTAAAACACAAGATTTTACACAGCATTAGCAATTCAAATTCAAATGTATTTCTGGTGAGCAGATCAAGTGGCAATGGTGAAGTCTAATTCTTTCTTAATAGATGGTAGCATAGGCTAATTGGAAAATAAGAATTTTATTAGTACCCATTATAAACAAGAGACCATTTATATCTAACTAAGGTATATATAGTATAGTCTGAGTACCATATTTGCTCGCAAGTTATGTTACTTTAAAAAAAATATATGTTAGTCTTGCCACATATTTTACCTCCTAGATAGCATGTGATTTACTGATAAGAATGATCAAGAAAAACTGCCATTAATAAGTACCATTAATTGAGTTATTTTTAAAAGCGTTATTTTTAACATTCCATGGCCAATATTTCCAGTATCCAAGTTTACAAAATAACAAAAATATCATAAACACATGAGAAAATATTTGTCCAGCTGTTCTATTAATCTAGTGAGAAGTAAACCTGACTTATCTTTTACTGTGCTTCATTATTTTACACCGTATCAGTCACAAACTCAAGTATAATATTTACACCTTATGTTCTTACAATTTTGCCCCTTTAATCACTACTGGGTTTTTTTCAGTCCTCCCACGGGCTTTTTAAATGTGTCTGACACCTGCCTGGTGCTTTTAGCTATTACAATTCAAATGAAGTTTTTATAAGTTCTAAAATGTCTGGGGAAGGCAAGTTAACCTAAGTGTTAACTATGGTTAAACGTTATGGAATATGCTCATAAAAACCCAAACTCACATGAGATAGAATTACATATATGTAATGTGAGTAAAGGAACTTGAAAATTAATAAAAAGTACAGTATCAGCACATACAGAAGGCCATTCTGGGAAAGCACTTCAAAGAGTTTGAAAATAGGTTTTAATTACTAGGCAAGAATGCTGTGGGCAAGTAAAAACCCTAAAATGCAAGAGGGGCTGGCAGGAAAGAGAACAGAATTCAAGCTGTTCCTCTCAAAAAGTATAATACAATCCTTCCCCAAATTCATTGACTCTATTCAGGAAAAAGAAAAATGACACATTTCTTCAGAACTTACATTGCAGGGACCATGCTGGCTACAATTAAGCAAGTTGTAAAATGTGCATTTACACATATATACATGCCCATGAAATCCCCTTCTGTTATTAATGACTACTTTTGTCACTCTCAGTCTCCTTTACTGACTTCCCTGCAGAATCTCAAACACTGGTTTCCAATTTCCATATTTTCATCTCCATTTCCATATTTTCATCTCTCTAAATGATCATCCTCTCGAGCTACAAATCCATACCTACAACTGTCTTTAGGCCATATTCAACATTTTGTCCCAAAGGTATTTCAAATTCAACAGGTATTTTCTCTCTCACCTCCAACCTGTTTCTCCTCTTCTCCCTGGAGTTCGGATATTTCCATCTGCCAGTCATTGAAAGTAAAAATTTTTATCACCTTTGACTTATTTTCTCTCTCATTTCTCACATACAATCAACATACAATCAACAACCAAGAGCTGCAGATTCTACATGTTACCCGTTTCTTCATATTAGTTGTTGAGTCAAAATCTCCCCCACTAAATTATGAGTTGATACATAACGAGGAGCCCATCTAATATATCTTTGTTTACTACGTACAGTGCCTGACACACAGAGAAGGTGCTTAACACATTTTTGTTATTCCAGTTGTAAAATTTGTATAAATATTTTTTGAAGTGTTACAGACATAACATTGTAATATTTATTTCATCTCTAAATTTCATTCAAAAAGGAATTAAGATGGAAAAAAAAAACAGTCTCTCTCCATTAGCTAATTTATCCATGAATAAAAAAAAAAAAAACAACAATAAAATTTGCTTATTTTCAAACTTCTTGCAAGTCTAAAATTATTCTTCTCTTTCCAAATCTCTCTAGGTCTTCTTAGATTCCAAACGCTAAAGGTTTTGTTATAGTTCTTATTGTCATTTTCTGCTTTTAGATAAATGTTATTTATGGGATATTTTCACATCAAAACATCTTTTTTTATATATCAGCTTTCTCAACTGATAAAAGCCATCATTAACATATGATGCCACAACTTTAACATAGTATACTGTACAAATAATGACAAATTTCAGCAAATCGGATCTAACATCTTTATAACCTTGTAAAACTGACAATGGCACAATAACTATTCCACTTGTCCCAATAATTACAGGTTACTATTAGTTATTCTCTAATAGTCATTCAAACAGGGATAAAACTAAGTATATGTCTTTGTTTAATACTGACATTAATAACTGCCAATTTAAGCAAATAAGGCACATGACACAACACTATTTGGTGAAGTCAAGGGAATTTTTAAAGTTAAAACAAAACAAAACTCTAAAGGAAATTAAATGGAAACTCAAAAGGTTTCAGACTCTAGATAAGCCCGAATAGTAATAAACCTATAGAAGGAGAATATAGAGTTAGGATCCACAAAAGGCATGAAATGACATAGTTCCTGGTGAGACTAAACTGGAAGCTGCACCCAAGGTGAAAGAAAAAATAACCAAAACACTAAGAGAAAGAGTTCTTTATAGTGTTGGGGTCTGGATTTGGGGCCAGAACTAACACACACCTTTATAGGCTTCAACTGAGAAGTGCAGTGAAACAGGCAAGTTCAGGGCAGCCCCAAATCCAGGTTCCCCAGCCAAGTTCCTCTCAGGGCTTTTCCCAGTAACTTTCCACTATCATTATGGGCAGGGGGACTATGAATAGGAGAGGTCATCAAAGCCCTCACCCATGAAATCCACAATCTTCTTCATGATTCTTCTTTGCCTTACTGCATACATCTGTTCACTGCAGTACAGAACTCAGAGTTAGCCTTTTAAACTTCAATTACTTCATCTACGATATGCCAGATCTATGATACTGACCTCAAAATGTATTTAAATATATATATTTTTTAGCAAAGTTTAAGATTTACAGAAGAATTGAGCATATAGTACAAACAGCTCCCATATGCCCACCCACCCCAGTACACTGTTTCCCTTATTATTACTATCTCCTATTTGCATGGTATATTTGTTACAATCAATGAACCCAGATTGATATATTATTATTAAACTAAAGACCACAGTTATTCAGATTTCCTTAGTTTTTCCCTAATGTCCTTTTTTTTTTTTCATTCCAGCATCCTACCCAGAATATTGTAACATTACATTTAGCTATCATGTTTCCTTGGTGGTGACAGTTTCTCAAACTTCCCTGGTTTTTGATAACCTTCAGTTTTGAGGGTACTAGTTAGTGATTTTACAGAATGTCTTTTAACTTGGGTTTGCCTAAAGTTTTTCTCATGGTTGGACAAGGGTTACAAACACTCAGGAGGAAGACAACAGAAGTAAAGTGCTATTCTCACCACATCATCTAAGGATATATATAGTCATTCCTCAGTATCCACGGGAACTGGTTCCAGGACCACTGTGGATACCAAAATGTATACATACTCAAGTCCCGTAGTCAGCCTGCAGAACCTGAGGATACAAAGTTAGCCCTCCTTATTTGGGAGTTTCCATATACCACAAGTACTGTATTTTCAATCTGTGTTTGGTTGTGGAACCTACCAAAAAGGAAGGCCAACTGTACTGAAAAAAAAAAAAGTGCATATAAGTGGACCCACTGAGTTCAAGCCCATGTTGTTCAAAGCATCAACTGTACTGTCCACATTACTTATCACTGAAGATGTTAACCTTGATCATCTGGCTGTGGAATGGTTTGTCAGGTTTCACAACTGTACAGTAGCTCTTCGCCTCCCCTCTTTCCATATGAAATTCTTTGGAAAGAAGCCCACACCCAAGGAGTGGGGTGTTACGCCCCCCAAAAAATTTTTTAATTTGCCTTTTTAAATACAATGCTCTCCAAAGTTTATAATGTACAAATGTTATATTTTCTGGATTAAAAAAATGAGACTTACAGAACTTGCTTAAGGTTGCAAAACTAAAAAGTGCTAAGGTTAGGAAGTAAATCCAAGCTATGTGAATTCCAGCTTAGTGTTCTTTTCATCAGGACTTACTCGATATCAAGGGCACAAATTATATACTAACAGGTAAATTTTAAGCTCCACATTATCCCACCATCAGTCTTTTTCCAGGCACTTCTATTTCATTCAACAGTTTCCTGTATCTTTGGCCGTGATTACTCTTTCCTATTAACTTCTACTCCTAGACCAAAGCCATGTTTTTCTTCTGTTTTCTTTGTCCTAGAGAAACAAAATTATTTTTCAAATCAGTTCCCAGAAACATATTAACATCTTTCCACTTCTCTGAACCTACCCTACAGAAACTACTTAAGCTACCTTCCCTGGTAACTTTGGGTAATTAATGAAAAAAGCCATCGGACACTAGTTTTATTTTTTTAAAAAACAAAAAGAAAAATGGAAGAGCGTATAATACAGTGGTTAAGAGCTCAGACTCGATTCAGAAAGTTCTGAGAGTAAATTTCAATGCCATCACCACCACTTAGACCTTGGAAAAGTCACTTAACCTTCTTAAAATCATTATCCTTATTTGTAATCTTAAAGCATTCTGTAATTAAAAGAGGTAGCTATGCAGTTTTCCATGCAAAAATTTAAAAACAGAAGTCTAAAGATGAATTTGGAATTTTAAAATTTCAGATTATCTTGTACCTTCGATAAAAGAATATTAATATATCTAGTTAAATGACAAATAGTAATTACAGATGCTCTTTGATTTACAATGGGGTTATGTCCTGATAAACTCATCAAAAATTGAAAATATCCTAAGTCATAAAGCATTTAATACACCTAACCTACTGAACATCAATTTTAGCTTAGCCCACCTTAAACATGCTCAAAATGCTTACACTGGACTACAGTTGGACAAAATCATGTGGCAACACAGTGCATTGTAAAATGTCGGCCGTGTACACTCATGATCACATGGCTGACTGGGAGCTCTGGCTCACTGTTACTGCCCAGCATCATGAGGGAGTACTGTACTGCATATCACTAGCTCAGTAAAAGATTAAAATTTGGGCCAGGCACGGTGGCTCAGACCTGTAATCCCAGCACTTTGGGAGGCCGAGGTGGGTGGATCACAAGGTCATGAGTTCAAGACCAGTCTGGCCTACATGGTGAAACCCCGTCTCTACTAAATATACAGAAATTAGCCGGGTGTGGTGGCATATGCCTGTAATCCCAGCCACTTGGGAGGCTGAGGCAGAGAATTGCTTGAACTCAGGAAGCAGAGGTTGCAGTCAACCGAGATCATGCCAATGCACTCCAGCCTGGGTGACAGTGTGAGACTTTGTCTCAAAAAAAAAAAAAAGATTAAAATTCGAAGTATGATTTCCACAGAGTGCATATCACTTTCACACCGTTGTAAAGTCGAAAACTTAAGTAAATTCATCTTAAATTGGGGAGCACCTGTACTTTGAATTGTGCACTACTTTGAACAAACCACAGGTTTTTCCGGAAATGAAATCTATTTTACACAATTCCTCTCTGAGACAAGTATAGAGAAGAAAATTTCCCAAAAAGTCAAGGATATACTAAGCTCATTACATTCCTGTATTCACCAGAATAATTTTTTGCTGAAAATCCCTGTCAGAGGCCTAACCACACTTCTTGTAGAATTAGTGACAGTTCTTCATACAGTAAAGCAATGCAGCTATCCCAGGGCAATTAGTCTATTGTAGCACTCCAGAGAAAAGAGAGAAGCAGCAGAGAGGAAATTTCAACTGAAAAGTATTTTACGTAATCAGCCCAGATAACAAACTAAACTTACACAACATGTCAAAAGTCGCAATCTACACGAAAACACATATATATGCCAGAGGGCATTAAGAGCCCACACAAGCCAAGGTGAAGTCTCCACCCTGAATACAGTACATATCTTTTAATCCCTGTTCAGAAAAGATGCATAGAGGAAGCTAAAATGTTCTTTCATAAACTTAGAGGAATAAATGTAAATCTATCAAAATATCTTGAAGATTAAAAGTAACTCCCATTGTGAAAAGCGATAGGGAGTTTTTCCTTTCAGTCTCTTTAAATACTTGTGTTTCCTAACTGGCTAGAGAATTCTAGTGTATGTCTACTTTTTCTGATCACTTTAAAAATGTGTAAGATTTGTTATTTCACAATTTCAAACTAACTTGTAACACTTAAATCCTGTAGAAAACAAATACATAGGTTGAAACCAAACATGTAGGTTGAACAAAAGTTGCCAAGTTTTTTAAACAGGAAGTTAAAATAAAAGAGAACAGGGCCAGGTGCAATGACTCATGCCTATAAACTAGAACTTTGGGAGAGTGAGGCGGGCAAATTGCCTGAGCTCAGGAGTTCGAGACCAGCCTAGGCAACATGGTGAAACCCTGTCTCCACTAAAAATACAAAAAATTAGCTGGGCGTGGTGGTGCATGCCTGTAATCCCAGCTACTCAGGAGGTTGAGGCACAAGAATCTCTTGAACCCAGGAGGTGGGGGTTGTGGTGAGCTGAGATAGTGCTACTGCACTCCAGCCTGGGCTACAGAACAAGACTCTATCTCAAAAAAAAAGAGAACAGAATATGAATTCCCAACTTCTTTGGCTCCATTTTCTCATACATAAGCCGTATGGTATTGCTACTTTAAAACTTTCCTCACAAACATTGAATAGATGAAAATAAAAGGATCAATGAAAATGCTAGTAGAAGGCAAATTATTTTCATATTCCCAACTTTGTATTTAAAATTTTTTTAAACATATAGGAGAGTTGAATGAATAGTACATGTTGAGTATCCCTAAATCTGAAAATCCAAAATGCTCCAAAATTCAAAACATTTTGAGCTCCAACATGATAATCAAAGAAAATGCCCACTTTAGCATTTTAGATTTCAAATTTTCAGATTAGGGATGCTCAACTGGGAAGTATAATGCAAATATTTCAAAATGCAAAAAAATTCAAAATCTAAACACTTCAGGTCCGAAGCATTTTGATAAGGGATATTCAATTTGAAAAATAAAAACCCATCATTCATTAAGTATATCCTCCACACAGATTCAAAAATTGAATAATATTGTCGAACTACACTAAATTCTAAACTGAATAAAAATCCACACTAAATAAAAATTAGTAACTAGGACATGTAATAGTCTCTGAGTTATGAACTCAATTAAGATAATTTGTTAACATCACATGGCTTTTCTGTCTGTGACCTAAAAATCTAATGAAAAAGCTCAAATAAGTGAACATGTGCCTGGTTATTTTACATAACAGTGTACAAAGTTAAACCTTTCAAAGAATCATTTACGATTTCCTCATAGTGAAAAAAAGACTAAAAGTGAAATTGTCTAAGGTTATGAAATGTTTATGTTCAAAAAAGATAATAAATACATTTCTAAGTAATTCTAGAATAGTCCAGAAAGCAGTCTTGGTAGTACCTAAAATTATTACCTTGGATCACAAAAAAAGAAAGATACTGGTTTGTAAGAAAATAAGTGTGCTCTTAAGACTCAAGTCTAAAACTTATTTGATGAGGACTTGGCTCACAGGTTCTCAAATAAGTTTTAGATTTCCAGTAGACAAGAAACATTCTAAGACTATGAATATACAATTGTAAAATATACAAGGTAAGAACAGAAAAATGCGATGACAGTAAAAAGACTAGAAAATGCCAGTAAACAGCCATCCCCATTACCACTTGATAAAAGGACAAGGACCAAGGAGAAATCAAGATATCCTGGGAAATTTCAAAATCACTCATTACTTCAACCCTTAAAACTGCAACCTTTGCTGTGTGCAGCAGCTCACTCCTGTAATCCCAGAACTTTGGGAGGCTAAGGTGGGAGGGCTGCTTGAGGCCAGGTGTTTGGGACCAGCCTGGGCAACACAGTGAGACCCTGTCTCTACAAAAATGTTAAAATGTTAGCTGGTGTGATGGCTCACACCTGTAGTCCTAGCTGCTCAGGAGGCTGAGGCAGAAGGATAGCTTGAGCCCAGGAATTTGAGGTTACAGTGAGCTATGATCACACCACTATACTCCAGCCTGGGCCACAGAGTGAGACCATTTCTCAATAAAATAACAAATAAACCTGCAACCTTTAAAACTGTAGCTGTGATTCCCCATAAGTGATCATGGTATAAATGGTCTCCTCCCCCTATATTTACTCTCCAATATCTTCCAGAAAATAAAAAATATGTTGAAGATACTCTTAAAGAACAAACAGCTTAATCACACCTAAGTAGCATTCTATATAAATCTTAAGTAAAGCCAAAAGTTGACAAACTACTCTGAAGTTTTATGCTTTCAAACTGCCCATGATTTCAGTGTTCTAAGATAGAAAATGCATTCTGTTATGCAAAAAATTCCCTGGTAATATCGAAACAGATGATTGTGTGCCTTTTCTGAAATGAATTGATAGTAAATCTATTTAGGTACATATTTTTGTGATACAGTCCACAGAAATGGATTTATGGTTTTATATGTGTGGATTAAGTACCTGGATATATCATAATGTTACATAAAATTAATATCTGGTCCTAAAGTAAGTGTACAACTACATATCATGAAAGATTATCTATCCCAGTTAATGGGAGCAGAGCAATGAACGAATAAAATGTGTGTGTGTGGTTCAGAATAAAAACAATGAACATATACTTTCTGACTGGAAAAGTATTTTTAAAGAATTTAGTATACCATAACAAGTGCCTTGTTCATTTGAAAATTCTAGGTATATAAATATTGAATTCATTATCACGTTTATCTTTAAATCCTGGTTAAGCAAAAGTCTATAATTAAAAATGTAGAAACAAAAAAAACATTAGTTTCTGTTACACATGGATATAAGACATATCAGAATCAAGAAACTAAATAAAGCAGTCTTCTCAATGTCTACCATGATTTGCTGATTACACGCACAAATTTATTTCTTATCACTCATCTCCCTATATTATGTTGCCATCACTATCAAAATAAATAAATAAATAATCACTGCTCGTTAAGATGCCTTTATTCGTTCTCCTAAAGATAGGAGTCAGAGGATGGGCATCAGCGGAGGCCAAGAGAGAGAGTAGCCGTTAAAAAATTTAACATCCTACCTTTATAGCTAGAAAATTCAGTCCACTCTCATTGGCCAAAGCTTTTGCTATCATTGTTTTAGAGCACCCAGGTGGCCCATACAGAAGAACTCCTTTAGGTGGCTGAATACCCATTCGAATGAAAGACTCTGGATGTTTTAAGGGCCATTCCACAGCCTGTTTCAACTTCAGTTTGATGTTTTCCAGTCCTCCTATATCTGACCAGGATACCTGAAAAATAGAACATTTTCCAAATGTAAGTTTTGCCAGGACAAACAGAGAACTAAAAAAAATAAAACACATCATTAACAGAAGAAGTGCAAAAAAGAATAGAACCATTTACGAATCAGGAAAATCCTTTAAAAAATTGTAAGGAGTATCAAGAAGTAAATTAGGAGTACATAAAATGTGAACTGCATATTGTAAAAATACTTAAAAAAAATTCTGCTTGTAAGTCTCATGTAAATAACTTTTAAATGATTGAACATATCATTAAATCTAACCTTCTAGAAAGATTTAGAAGTTAGTTTTCATCTGTCTGAAACTGTTGAGTCAGTCATCCAAGGTCTCATCTATGTATCTAATTTCTTATACCTCTTTTTTTAGCAAAACTACTTCCAAGCATATTTTTGTAGATCTTTATAGAACACACAATCATTTTTATCTTTGGCATATAAAGTATCTCCAAGGTTTTATTTTTCTCCACTAAGAAATACCCCCAGAATTGCATATGTCTTAAGAATATACGTGTACCAGAAAACATACACAAGAAATAGAATAAGGAGACAGGAATCCACACGTTAAAGAACCAACTATAACAACCAGTAACCATGAACAACAACCACAGTTCAACAGAAAGGATACCAAGTACAATAACAAACAGAAAAGGCCTTTGGGAGTTCCCAGGAAGAAAAGATTACTTCTAGCTGGAAGACAAACTTAAAAGCCAACTCTTGAAGGACAGATGATATTTGGAAATGCGAGAACAGGGAAATGGATAGGTACAGGCCAAAAAATGACAGAAGGCTCAGAAGGAAAGAAGTATAAAAAGGATAAGAGAAAACATATTTGAGGGAGTGTAATAAAGAAAAGTTTAAGTCATAGCATAGGACCCTGAAGACCAGATGAAGGAATTCAAGAGAACTCTTTGTACATAGTTGGAAGTCTTTGAGGGTTTTTTAATCTAGAGAGAAACATGGTCTGAAATGTCCTTCTGGAAGACCTCTCTGACAAGATTCATTAGAGAGATCAATTAATGACACAAATATCAGAAAAAAAAAAAAAAACACACACCTTGAGCTAGAGTAAACACATGCAGATACTGAAAGCTCACTGGAAACATACATACATTCAGAGCTATAGTTGTGGGTTCTGGGAGTAGAGAAAGAAACAGGAAAAACTTAAAGCTACATTTGGAAAGGGGTGGTGAAACAAAATGGAATCAAGGGTAATATTCAGGATTCAGACCCGGACAAATGAGTAACTAAAAGTTACACGAAAAGAAAGAAGGGAACATGTTTGGGAACTAAGGAATATGATACATATGATGTCAACTGGGACTTGAATACAGTAGAAAAATATGGACTATGTGATGACTAATCAATCCATATGAATAGAAAGATTGTCTGGGGCCTGAGTGATGCATTCTCTATCCTTAATTTCTTTACAAGTATGTATAGACCCCATGTTGTAACAAATACTCCACCATAAATATAAACCCTTCTTAACGAAAGTATTTCTTAGGCATGTAAAGTCTCACACATAAAGTATGTTACTCATACTGCTTTATAACATACAGTACAAATTTTAAAAACCACTTTCACACTCTTCAATAGACATCAACTCAATTCTATTGTACAAGTAATCCATAAAACTTAAGCTAGACCAAGCTTGTCCAACCTGCAGCCCAACACAAATTGGTCAAGTTTGTTAAAATATTGTAAGATTTTTTTGCAATTTTTTTAGCTCATCACCTATCGTTCATGCTAGTATATATATATTTTAGTTTAATATGATTTTATTTAAAAATATGTACAACTGAAGGAGGGATCTGATCCTTTGTTAAAAGAAACCAATTTTCACAGTATATATTTGGCCATTTTAGCTTCGTGGCGAATAATAACAGAAAAGGAAGTTTCTGTTCAAATCCTCACTCCAGCACACTCAGCCAGGTGCTTGGCAAGATGACACATTTCCTGGCCTGAAGCTCAGTTGGGAAAAACGTGAAGGATTCCTTAACTCATTGTCTGGGACAAATCCAACTACCTTTTAACTCTTAACAATTGCAAGTATAAAATACTGGAAATTTACGAGATGCTCCATTTAATGGAACAACTCAAATGCTAAAAAATTAGGTCAAGTAATATGCTTTAATATTTTTAAATGTTACTTAAAACTTATTGAGACAAGATATGCAGCACATTCTTGGTATTATAAACTCCTACTGACAACTGCTGCTTGATGGTCAAAAACTTTTTAAAAAGAGAAGAAACCATACGCATTAGTATACAACAATGTCTGCAGGGAATGTCATGTTTTACGTTTTGTTAACTGAAATTGAACCTGACCCAAAAAAAAAAAAAAAAAAAAACAAAGGTCTACAAAACCGACACCCATGTCATTTTAAATGATGAGGTAGATTGTTTCCTATGCAGTAAAATGAAGATAACAAAAAAAATCCATACAACTTTCAAATCCTCTTAAAAAAAAAAGTCCAAGTTATAGTCACTTTCACAAACAAGACATTCATAAACTATATGGTGGAGAGGTCATATTCAGACAGGTTCTGTACTTGATGTATTACTCAGAGATTCAATAATCAGTCGTGGATCAATCAGCTCTCCCCAAAATACAGTGATCTTGCTCTCCTGCATCACAGCATACTCTACTACCATGGTTCCATTTTCATTGTGATAAACCAAATCAAATTTCCCAGGTTCTCTCAAGGTAGGTAAGGATGAAAGAATTTCTCTATCTACTTGCTGTATCTCCGGATTACGGCTTAATATTTTTCCTTGTAATCAGAGACATCATGAGAGTGTAACTGGATGTTAGTTCCAAAGATTAAATGCAACCTTTTCTCCAATTTGAGGGGCAGCTGCTAACAGCAGTAACAGATTACAGTCCTTCTGGTGTGTCTCTACCGGATTCTGGAAAACAGTAGATGAATTTGTTACCATTTCATTTAATTGCTGTTGTCTCTGGTTGCCAGTGCTTCTATTTACAACACAGGAAACAGGATGCCCTCATCCTCGACCTCTCCCCCACACACCCCGTCCCCTAGCTGCCTTCCAAGAAAAAAGGTCCTCTCCTCTACCCCATCCTCTTCCTAAACTGGGGACAGACACATTGGGAGAAGGACCAAGAGCCTGTCTGCCACCATTTAAGCCAGCAGGCTTTCATCCAGCAGCACCTGCAGTCTGTGATGACAGCTCAGGGCCTGGACAACCTCTTCCTGCAAAAAGGCCTACTGTCTTTTAGAAACCCACAGCACACTCCGGGGTGCTCGATGACATCAAGCATTGGTCATCTGACTCTGAACCAGAATCTGAACTAGAAGATGATGTTCCAGAGGTCTTGCCCTTGCTGGGCATAAGGCTAAAGCCAGGTTTTGTAGTCAGTTTCTCTGCAATTGTTCTTTTGGTAGAGGGTCTTTCCTTTGATAACTCAGTTGGTAATTTCTCTGAGGAATTTCTGCCCTCCAAACTGACTTTGCTGGGACCATCACTAATTGATTCATGACAAGACTCAGACTCCGAGGAGGAACTGGGACTCCCATTTGAGCAAACGCTTATACCACCTTTCCTTTTGGTTTTAACAAGGCTGTTTCTAGCAGAACCTTTTGGAGAACTACATCTCTAATTGGCCCAGTCTTTTACTGCCTGTACTTTAGGAGAGTTGGGATTCCTGGCCTTTTTTTCATATTCACATTTCTCCTTTTTTTTGGTGATTTTCTTTTGGTCTCTTTGTTATCATCACCCGCTGTGCCACAGGTTGCTTTATTTTTTCTCTCTTTTCTTTTTGGCTTATAGTCTGATCTGTGACAGCTTTTCGTTCTAGATTCAAGACCTTCTCATTATTGTTATTGTTCTCTTGTCTCTTCCAATGCTTCTTTGAATATTTGTAATCCGGTTCAGTTTCTTCATCCTCTAACTTAAATGTCCGCTTTTTTGCTTTTCTAAGTGATAAATGAATACTGTCACCGTTACTGCTGACTACAGAATTCTTAGCAACTCCTCTCTCTTCTAATTTAACTCTAAGGCAGTCATTGTCTCTCACCAGGCGTGCGCTCTCAGTTGGGGGCACGAGCCCCCGCTCCAGTTAGAGGCCTCGGAGGGCCCCAGAACCGACGCCAAAGCGCTGGCAGATGAGACTAATGAGATCTGTGATGACTCGGCATCTGTTCAAGTCAACCAAAAGCCAGGAAGGCCGTACAGTGCAGGGTAGCTGCCGGTGGGTATTGAAGCCCTAGCTTAACCGGCTCGGAGGCTGCCATCTTGCTCAGAGCCTGTGTTAGTATATTTTATGTGTAGCCCAAGACGATAATTCTTCCAGTGTGGACAAAAGAAGCCAAAAGATTGGACAACTCTGAGCAAGACTGAATTTATATGACTATCAAAGTCTGTGTGGAAAAGGTAAATAATGTATTAAAATATGCAACTTTCAAGATGTTTCTGCATGCCAACTCTCCTAATGACAATGGTGAAGAAAGAGTTAGAACTAAGTATTATAGGTATATGATACTCAGTTTCACTTCTGCATTTCATTACTAACTAGTGGAGGAAGTTCCCTCTCTCAATTTAGGAATCTCCAACCATAATAAATATATATTCTACAGGCATTTAATTATTATAGAGGTTCCCTCTCCTGGGCTGTTTAGGACTGTTGACTATATTGAGACTTTGTGCTACTGGCACTTAATAGAAAAGATTAAAATAAATTAAATGATCTGACTTATTTTGAAGACAGGAAGAAATATAAGAAAATGCTCAAAGAGGAACATTTCTTTGTGGGATAATCTCTCTGAGACACACTGAGAGAGCTTTCATGTTTTATGGAAGTTCTCTAAAATGTAAATGAAACACATCAATCAAGTGATTCTTATAATCTATGAAGATCCATGTGTTCGTAGAAGGGCTAAAATTAAAGAAGGCGTAGTGGAGTTTAAGAAGAGCAAGGAAGTTGACTTAATGGAAAGTAAACCAGAGTAACTGTAGTTCTACTTATATCTCAGATGGCAACAGTGAACTATAAATTTAAGATTCTGGCTTCTTGGTGAAGACTGCATGTCATGTAATTAGATATACCTTGCTATCTTCCTAATAGGTAAGAATAAAAACCTTAAAAAGGGAAAAGAAGCTAAAAAAATAAATAAGTAAATAAACAGCTCAAAGGAAAAGAGTCCATTTCTAAAATCATTAAAATTATTTTTTTTAAAAAAAGCTTAAATAGCTTAGGAAAGGTACTGTTACAAGTATGGAATATAAGAGGAAATGGATGATACAAAAAAGAAATGCAAAATCAAACTGTGGGGGTAAAAAGCTCAACTCTCCACTAATCAAAGCCAAAACATCCAAATTAAAATAGTGAAAAGCTGTTTTCAGCTTATAATATTAGCAAAGAGTAAAATATGGACTTCTCAAGGCCGGTAATATACAATGAAAGAACACTGTCACTCACTGGTAGAAGAAAAATAATCATAATGTTTATTAAATATACTTGGCAACATGTTTTAGAAGTTCATACACTTTTACCTAGTAATATTACTTCCTAGACATCCTCGCAAAACAGTTCAGGAAATACAAAAAGATTTCTTCTTCAAAGATTCATGGCACAACACTCTATATGATAGAAAATAACCTAAAAACAACCTCAATGCCAAAAATCAAACAACTATTAAATGAATTATAGAATACCTAAAGAATGGACAATCATATAGACATTAAATAAATTTTAGAAGATATTTTATATTTTCTGAAAATTTATGTAATAAAAAAGCAGAATATAAAGATTTTAATACATTATAATCCCAATTAAAACACATACACACAGGTCAGGAGTTCAAGACCAGCCTGGCCAACGTGGTGAAAACCAGTATCTACTAAAAATACAAAAATTAGCCAGGCACAGAGGCGGGCACCTGGAAACTCAGCTACTCAGGAGACTGAGGCAGGAAAATCACTTGAACCAGCGAGGCGGAGGTTGCAGTGAGCTGAGATCCTGCCATTGAACTCCAGACTGAACGCCAAGAGTGAAAGTCCGTCTCAAAAAAAAAAAAAAAAAAAAAAAAACCACCACCACATACACACATATGCATTTTCAAAAATTGTTATTTTTAAAGTGGTAGGAATACAAGCGATTTCTATATTATCCTTAATAATTTTTGGTATTATGAAAATTTTCTACAGTGAAACTGTATCATATCATTACTTTTATCATTTGACATACATACACGTGTGTGTGTCTGTGTGCGTGTGTGTGTGTGTGTATAAAAGCATGAGGACAAGAAAGCAGACTAAGATCCTAGAAGCTGTAGTCAAGAAAAAAAGAAAAGCATGATGCAGATGGGGAGTTAAGAGGTTCAGTCAAAAACAAAACAAAACAAAAAAAGCTTTGATGGGTCCCCAACGTTGTCAGGGAACCACCTATTCATCTAGTAGAACCAGGTGACAAAGTTAGAGAAATCACTGATTCACAAATCTAGGAAATTTTCTTAAACTAAGTTTCCTCCACCTCCCTGGTTCAACCTAAGTTTCCTTTATTATTACAACTATAATTAGTTTATTCTTTCCACCTATTATACTGTGGTTAAAATTTACAACTGAAATAAACTCAATCAATTTTAAGAAATGTCTTCTATGTGCAGGATTTGTCTAGAGACTGTAGGGGCACAAAGATGTCTGCGATAATGTCCAAAAAATCTGTAATCTAGAAAGAGAAATAAGAAAAGTATCCTAAAAGAGATAGTCTCTGTCTAAATATATAAAATATCTGTCTTTACACAAATTAATACAAAAAGTACTGAAAAACAGCTTTACAATTCTCAAATAAGATAGCGAAGATAGATTTGAAAATTGCATACATGTAAGATGTCAAATTTTTAGAATATAAAAATAGTAGCAATTCCCACCTTGTTGATTATGAGAATAGCAGATATAAGTATAGCCTATAAGAAATTATAAAGGAGGTTACTGTAAGAATTACCTGTAACCTAAAAGTAACCACTGTTAATATTTTGGTGTAGGACCTTCTAGCCTTTCCAAATGCAAACACACGTGTGTGCATGTGTGTATGGTTTAACTGAGATCCTAACATATTCACAGGTTTACATTCTGATTCCTTTTAACTTCATACTTTTTTGATATAGTAAATATCTTCTAAAATTTAGAACTTGGTAAAAAAAAAATGGTCTTGGGTTCAAATCTCAGACTCACTACTTACTATGTGACTTTGGGTAATTTACTTCAACTCTCTAAACTTTTTCCTCTTCTATAATATGGGGATAATAAACCCTAAGTTCTTAGGATCATTGTGAGAATTAAACAGGAGAGTATATGTTAAATTAATTGTACTTTACCTGGCATGTGGTAAATATTTAATGAATACTAGATACTTTATTTAAATGTCTGAGAGATGATTATAAGTAGTTTATATTCTGAAGGACTACTGAAAAAGATAAGTCATTACATTTTTAATTTCATAAGCAACATTTAATTATCTTCACTTTATTATTTTTTTTTGGTCTGATCACTTTAAACTAAAGGCAAGCCAATTTTGCATTTTGATTTTAGTACTTGAAAGCCAAATAAATGATTACTCTTTCTATGGCTATGATAATAATTCACAAATAAATATGAATCAGCTTAAAAAGCCTGGCCAACATGGCAAAACCCTGTCTCTACTAAATATACAAAAAAAAAAAAAAAATTAGCCGGGCATGGTGGTACATGCCAGTAATCCCAGCTATTCAAGAGGCTGAGGCAGGAGAATCGCTTGAACCTGGGAGGCAGAGGTTGCAGTGAGCCGAGAGCATGCCACTACACTCCAGCCTGGGTGACACAGCGAGACTCCGTCTCAAAAAAAAAATCTTATTATTACACAGAAGAGTTCTAAAGGACAAGAAGTCATGGGAAAAGTTAGTCTGTAGAGAAGGATAAAAACCACCATGAAATCATAAAATCCTAGAACTAGAAGAAGAATTCTAAAGGTAGCTGCTTCACTATCCTACGTTCAGACAGTATATCATCTTTCAACACCTCTCATCTTTCAACAAATACTACTTTACGCTTAAAATTGTGTTTTAATTCAAGAACCTTCTTTTTAAGAACTTACAATATATCATAACTACCGTAAAATTATTCCTACAATCTAGTCTAAATTATTTTTACAATCTAACCTAAATCATTCCTGATAATATTTGCATCCGATCTTATTTTGCCCTAATGAAAACAGTGAACAGCTGCTCACATATGGCTTTATAACTTTTTGAATTAAAGTTAGAAATACAAGAACAGCTGTCAAGCACAGAGCAGTGAGATAAATTTCCCAATGAACATGTCCCTGGCAAACATCCTATAGTTAGTTCTTCCTAGCCAAACACCCCAAAACAAAATAAAACAACTACAACAAAAATTCAAACTGTACACCCATAGAAGCCAAGGAAGTTGATAATCAGGTTAAAAATAAATAGAAAAAGAATACTTTTATGGACAAATTCCAAGGGAGCAAAACAAAAATTAATGAACTGAGCTACAGACATCAGAAGTATTACTATGAGAGAGGAATTCCATAGCTCCAGGGGGACTGACAATGTTTTTATACATCTATGAGTCAAGATCCTCTTGCTTGCTCGGTGCCAAGTTTTTTATCACCAGGGACAAAAATTCTTTTCAAAGTATTATTTTAGAGAAAATGCCATGAAAAAGAGCACTTTACATTTTGTTTTTTCGTGCTAACAACTCCCAATGTAAAGACAAGAAGTCAGGCAGTGGCAATTGGGCTGGCACCTGTTCCAAATTCTCTGTGGGGTCATACACTAACTTTTCAACAATGTTCAAAAGACACATATTTTGTTTAGAAATCATAAATGTACCAAATTATTAAAGATACTACATATTGCAGGAAAAAAAAAGTTGAGAAAACCAATCTCCAAGGTCAAGAAGAATTATACATTTCCAAATGCTTCTTTAATAGAGATAAAGCAAGATTAGGAAGCAGTAACTGTTAAAATGTGTTCTTAGATCTAAATGAAAATAAGTAAAAGCCATTAGCTTTATATAGTGAAAAGCAAAAAAAAAAAAAAAAAAATCCCATGCTGTAAAGACACATTCTATGAAGATTTTTTTTTTTTTTTAAAAGAAGTCAAAGTTCCAGTTTCATTATGGTGCCATAAGGCAACTATAGGCTCTCTCCTGTTGATTAAAAAGAAAAACGTCAGACAAAATACAAAAATCTCTCAAGTACTCTGAAAAGCAATGAAAAGCAGACAGACTGTGGAGACAAGTAAAAACGTGAAGAAGTGCTATGCACAGGGCGAGTGGGAGGGGCTGAATATTCAAAGAGGTCTTTGCTTGTCTTTTCTCTCAGCCTTTCCCCTCTTTCTGTTTTATTTCCACTTTTCATAAGCAAGCTTAGGTTGAAAACATCTAACAATTTCACAGGTGAGAGTACAGGAAGCTAAAAAACTAGATTAGAAAGAATATAAGAAACTATACACCAAAACTGGGCCACTAAATGCTCTTGATTTGTTGGGATTTGTTGCTCTTTAGTAAATAACTTGAGAACCTCACTAAACATATAATAGCTAAGAGGGCCAGATGTTCATAGATGTCATATTAAATAAGTAAAGACATTAAGATGGGAATTATTCAAGTTTAAAAAATATAGGTATCTGAAAAAAACATGAAAAATATTATCAACTTAAAGGTAATGTTTTAAAAACTGTATAGATTTCAATAATTCATTTAATGGTTACATTCAAATCTTGGCTCAATTTCTAAAATATTATTATATTACAATCACACTTTAATAAATTTACTATGCATTGTCCTCAGATCTGGCTATGCATGAAGTCAAACCTTATAAACATAACAAATTATCCAAGTAACTTCCCTTAGATTACAAAAATGTATGTCTTAATTCACCTTAAAAATGGTTAACCATTTATGAAATGAGCTTTTAAAAAACTACCTACTTTTGTCAGATGAAGTATAAGAAAAAAACCTCATAAAAAATGGAAACTTAAAATAAGTAACAAAAATTAAGACTCAGATCATGACAATGGCATAAAACCCGCCTACAAAATTCTTCATACCTCATTAAAATATTTTGCTTTTTCTAATTTACCAAATTCCTTGAATAACTTCCCTATAATCACCAGAAAATGTTTTGAATATTTAAGAAAACTGCTTAGTAACTCCTGCAATTCTTACCAAGGCATAGCAGAACTGGGAAAGATAAAGGAATATGGACAATATAGAAACTAAAAACAAGGAAACTAAAAACAGAGGGAAGAGACAGGGGATTCTACTGATGGACCCCCAAGCACAGGAGCTAAGCATATGTTTAACAAGTTTCTTAAGTGAATTTTAAGTCAATCATATGGAATGCCACATAACCAAATGCCCAAAAACTAGAAGAAAGCGTTTTTAATAGTAAAAATGTTTAAATGAGTTTTGATTACTTTTCTTGATAATTTGAGGCATGCGTAATTAATAAACAATTTTTTGTATATGTGTGTATGACCAGTGTCAGGCCTCTGGGTCCAAGCTAAGCCATCATATCCCCTGTGACCTGCACATATACATCCAGATCGCCTGAAGCAACTGAAGATTCACAAAAGAAGTGAAAATAGCCTTAACTGACGACATTCCACCATTGTAATTTGTTTCTGCCCCACCCTAACTGATCAATGTACTTTGTAATCTCCCCACCCTTAAGAAGGTTCTTTGTAATTCTCCCCACCCTTGAGAATGTACTTTGTGAGATCCACCCACTGCCCACAAAACATTATTCCTAACTCCACCGCCTATCCCAAAGCCTGTAAGAACTAATGATAATCCACCACCCTTTACTGACTCTCTTTTTGGACTCAGTCTGCCTGCACCCAGGCAAAAAAACCTTTATTGCTCACACAAAGCCTATTTGGTGGTCTCTTCACACGGACGCGCATGAAAACTAGGACCTTCCTAACATAGTACCTTTTATATTACATATGTTTGGTGCTTGGTAAAGAAATAAATTAATAGGCAGAAACATGTTTCTCTTGTATTATCTTACAAATAAAACAACTGAAAGGACACAAAAAAACACAAAGACTTACCTACCCCCTTGCTCCCTATGGTTACACCCTTTGTTCTGCTTCTGCTTTCTTATCTCTGCACGTACCAGAGGTTTCCAAAGTTCTGTAAGTACCTGTTTTCTTCCCGGGGGTTAAGTCACAAGACATGTTTAAGTAAGATAAACCCCTGCTGCCATAAACTGGTTGTGCAACCTGACGCAATATGATTAACTGCCTTTGTGTAGAAACTGCTCTTCCGTCTCAAATGTTGAACTGAAATACTCAAAATGGCGGGAACCAATCATAACTAGCCAAATCGCCTTGTTTAAATACCAGTCAATCATACATCTGATCTGCATAGTGATTCAATGACCACTTTTCTTAGACTATATAATACTGTGTAAAACTCTGGGAGGGGACTCTCTCTCTCTCTGGACCCTCTCATGCCGAGAGTGAGTGGGAGTTCCGGGTTCGAACCTGTAATAAAGATCCTTGCTGCTTAGCTTTGACTCTGGACTCTGGTGGTCTTCTTCGGGGAATAAACGGTCTGGGCATAACACAACAGAAGGGGAAAAAGTGGCAGAGGGACAAGCTGGTAGGAGGTTAAGATGGGCAATATAGAAAAAAGTTGGAGATTTGCTGCACCTACCAACCCATCGTCTAGGTTTTAAGCCCCACATGCATTAGGTATTTGTCCTAATGCTCTCCCTTCCCTTGCGCCCCAACCCCCGACAGGCCCCAGGGTGTGATATTCCCCTCCCTGAGTCCACATGTTCTCATTGTTCAACTCCCACTTATGAGTGAGAACATGCAGTGTTTGGTTTTCTGTTCCTGTGTTAGTTTGCTGAGAACCTGCACCTTCTGCACACGTATCGTGGAACTTAAAGTAAAATAAAAATTAAAATAAAGAAAAAAGTTGGAGAGTTAGTATTAAACCCATAGATGTGGTCAGGTGAAAAAGTTACCAATTGTCAGGTCTCTGAGCCCAAGCTAAGCCATCATATCCCCTGTGACCTGTACATATACATCTAGATGGCCTGAAGTAACTGAAGAATCAAAAAAGAAGTGAAAATGGCCTGTTCCTGCCTTAACTGATGACATTACCTTGTGAAATTCCTTCTCCTGGCTCATCCTGGCTCAAAAGCTCCCCCACTGAGCACCTTGTGACCCCCACCCCTGCCAGCCAGAGAACAACCCCCTTTGACTGTAATTTTCCTTTGCCTACCCAAATCCTATAAAATGGCCCCACCCTATCTCCCTTCGCTGACTCTCTTTTTGGACTCAGCCCGCCTGCACCCAGGTGAAATAAACAGCCTTGTTGCTCATACAAAGCATGTTTGGTGCTCTCTTCACACAGATGCGCGTGAAAGCACTATGTAAAAGTATACAAAGTCTATACATACATGCCTTACATTATATTTCCTAGCCCTGATCTGTCCAAATAGTTGGGACCTAAGTTCAAACCATTTTCTCTGATCTCCTCTGATGGTTAGCTGACAATAAAGTTTTTGTATACATGGAAATAAAAAGCCTCCTCTGCCAAGACTGGCTGAAGGGATGCTCCAAATGTTTATTAAATGGGAGGCAAAGAGAGAAGATATCTCTGGGTCAGAAAGCTCAGCAAACTCATATAAGCAAACTTTAAAAGCAGTTCAGATTCTGTGTCCTTAAGTATAGACTAGAAAGTAAGCTCCCCCATGGGGAAGAATAATCAATGCTGGCCAGAGAACAAAGATGTTGGGGAAAGAGGACTGTTACTCATGTTTTGGTTTGAAGGCAAAAGGTAGGAGGACAAACCTCTGATAAAGAGTAAAGAAGGAATTAGAAAACAATCCTTAAAACACAGTCTTAATGGGTAATATTTAGAAAAGAAAAAAGAAAATTTAACTTACATCAAAGTTTGTCCCTGAATGTTGAATGTGCTACATATAATAGCTGGGGGTATGAGTTTACTGGTACAGAACAACTAGGGAATTGGGCCCAAAGTATGTCACAAGAAAATTCCGGAAGAAGAACTTGCCTTCAGAAATTGGACATGTATCTCAGGTACAGAGCGAGTTCAATGAGATAGGTCAAGCAAGTCTCAGAAGTAAGCAAGCTTATGTGGTTAGATCACTGGGCAAAAAATGACTGTCTCAGGGTAGAAATTATCTAACTGTGCCATTTTTATAACTTAGGGTAAGTGTGGGGCCCATGTGTTACAAGTGTGTATTTATGGTTAACAAGAGTCAGGCTGCTATAACTAGAGTTGGTAAAGGTTTTAATATCTAATATCCATTAATTTTCTCAATTATTTATCTATTCACTCACTGACTCAGATATATATATTCATATTACTGCATGGCTGTGTTGAATGCTTGACCTGGCTCTAAGAATACAAAAATGAACAAAACTGACATGGTCTCTACATTGTGGAGCTTACAATCTGAAAGAAAAAAAACAAAAACAAAACAAAAAAAAAAATTAAAAAATACACTAATACTTAAATTAAGGACTAGACAAAAAATTATACAGAATACTACAAGAGCCCATGACAGGCCCTGAGGGTCCTCCTCTAAGTCAAGGATAGCTTCCTAAAAGATCTGACATTTAAGCAACAATATGAAGAATGAGTAGGAGTTAGGCAATTAAAGAGAATGAATGAGTTTGTACCATTTAGAGCCCCTAATACTAAATTTTAATTTGGCTTGTAGAAGGAAGAGAGGTATGTGAGAACGGAAAAGTCATGCTGAAGGACCAGACGAGAGTTTTACTCCAGATTCTAATCTAGTAAAAGAGGCCAATTTTAGCTTCCCTAATCTGCAACTTAACCAATTATTGTTCTCCCTTCTAGCTTCCTTTCCTTGTTGTCTCCAGAAAGATATGAAGTTGTGCACAGCGATCCTGATACCACTGCAAAGAAGGTTGCATATTAATTAAAAGATATCAGATAAGAAAAGCCACAGAGAACAAATTCGGCATATAAGCACTACATTGGCCTAAAATCTGATTAATTATTTAATTAAAAAATCTCCTAGCCCTTCAAAAATACTTAAAAATATATATTATACCTTGGTCAGACTGTGATGAAAATTGGAACTTCATGTTTGGTTTTCCTCCCAAAACCAGCAATCCCAGTCAAACCGTAAGAAAACATCTATCAAACTCAAATTGAGAAGCATTCTACAAAAGACCTGACCAATACACCTTAAAATCATCGAGGCCATCAAAAATAAGAAAAGAAATTGTCACAGCCCAGAAAAACCTTGAAATATGACCACATGTAATGTGAAAATCTACAAGGGATCCTCAAAGGACATTACGGGAAAAACTAATTCAATCCAAATAAAGTATGGAGTTAGTAAACTAGAGATGTATGTACTGGAGCATATAAAAACAAGTATCAGGCACAATATCCCAGTACCTTGGGCCATGCTGTACCAATCTGACCAGATAAGTTTATACCAACAGTGTGATTTATGGTGAATGCTTGTTTTTGCTCTGGGAAGTACTGGAATCTGGATAGTTGAGGTCAGTCATGCCAGCACTGCAGTACACCAGTGTGACTAACTTCCAGTAAAATTCTGGACACTAAGACTGAAGTGAACTTCTCTGCTTGGTAGTGACTTCACACCTGTTGTCACACATAGTTGCTGGGAGAATTAAGTGTGTTTCCATGTGACTCCACTGGAAAAGGACATCTAGAAGCTTGTACCCGGTTTCTTCTGGACGTTACCCATGCACCTTTCCCCTTTGCTTATTTTTATCTGTATGCTTTCACTGTTAACAAATCATAACCATGAGTGTAACAGCTTCTGAGTCCAGTGAGTCCTTCTAGTGAATCATCAAGCCTGAGAGTGGTCTTGGAAACCCCAATGAAGACAGATGCACAGACAGATAGGTAATAAAATTACAAACAAATTAACAGTTCTCCAGAACTCACACCTCCCCATACTCTCCATCGACATTCAACCCAGGGCATTAAAGAATACTTTATACCAAACCTTTAAACTTACCCTTAAATTTATTTCAGGCCTATGATGGAGTTCTCAAACATCTACTGCTAGTTTTCAAATTAAGTTTAATCAATCTACCTATTTTTCCCATTTTAGCATCATACTCCATTTTACTTTAGAGCATTCCTCTTTCTATAGGATCAAAACCAGAAGAAATTTCATTCTTAATAAACTTTTTTTTCTAAAAACATATTTAAAACTGCAAAGCAGTTCTCTAAAGAGTACATGAAATTCAGACAGCAATTTTAACATAGGACATGTGAATATGTCTTATGCTGTGGCATGGCTGTAAATCATTAAATATAGGACTTTCAAAAATGGACAAATAGGGACCTTTGTTTCTGATCATAGAGTAAAAAAGATAACATTTACTTTTCTGTCTTGCTATGGTTTGAATACGATTTGTTTGGTCCTGCCAAATCTCACTGAAATTTGATCCCCAATGTTGGAGGTAGGGCCTAGGTGAGAGCTGTCTGGATTGTGGGAGTAGATCCCTCAATGAATGGCTTGGTGCCATTCTCCAGGAGTGAGTAACTTTTCACTCTTAGTTCCCATAAGAACTGGTAATTGAAAAGAGCCTGGCATCTCTCTCTTGCTTCTTATCTTGCCATGTGATCTCTACATGCAAGCTCCCTTTCACCCTCTACACAGTGAAAGCTTCCTATGGACCTCACCAGAAAGAGATGCTGGTTCCATGCTTCTTGTACAGCCTGCAGAACCATGAGGCAAATAAACCTCTTTTCTTTATAAATTATCCAGCCTGAGGCATTCCTCTATAGCAATACTAAATGGACTAAGACATGTCTGGAAAAAAAAAAAAAACTAAACTAAAAGAAGCAAATAAAATATATAAAGCATCAACTTTCAGGACACTGAACATCTGAATGAAAGACAATGACCCTTGAGAGAAGAGAAAGCAATAAGATAAGCTCTATGACTGCACCCAACTTATTGACTGGAAAAAGTTCGTAGGTCATAGCAATGCAAACCTTAGGCAGAACCTACAAACTCCAAGTTGAGAAGACAGAGCTAGGAGTATGGGGAAGTCAAAGTGGCTAGAGTTTGCAGGGTAGAGTACTGGAGATAATAAATAAAGTTCCCAGGGAGAAAACCTTTAAAATATGCAGAAGGTCCATATATATATGTGTGTGTATATGTGTGTGTGTGTGTGTGTGTGTGTGTGTGTAAATATATATATAAAAAAAGGCATGGAGAACTTAATGGGCAAGAAAGAAGGAAGGAAGAAGAAAACAGCTCCCCTGTACAGAGACAGAGGGAGTGGGGATTCAAACAAAGAGAAAACCCTGTGTGTGACAGAAAAGTGGCTGCCAAATATTGTTATAAGTGCATACACATGAAGAAAACACACAAGACCAAAGAAAAGCACCTAAAAAGAATAGAGGAAGTAATACTTAAAGCTCACAAAGGGCCAGAAATAGTGCCTCCTCTCAATAGCCAGAGTGGAAACTCATAATTCATAGGGCATTAGGTAGAGTACTAAAAAGGGCCCTACCTCAACAGAGGGGAAAAATTAACCGTATTCAAAACACTGCCTTAGTCCCACCTCAGAAAATTTAAACACAAGACTCAAAAGGATCAAACTGTTACCAAAACACTGAACCACACCTCAAAACTACACTCAAAAATATTTTTGTAAATACTAAAATCTTTATGAATATTTAAAAAACCCATCTCCCAACAAGATAAAATTTACAATGTCTAGAATTCAATCAGAAATTACCAGGCACGCAAAACCCTGCTCTAGTCCCCAAGACCATGGTTTCCTTTTACAAAAAGAAAAGAAAGAAAGAAAGAGAGTAAAAGAAAATAACTTTGCAACTGGAAAAAAAAATGAACAACCATGCAGAGAAACAGAAAAATACACCCATAAGGAGAAGGAGAAAAATCAATAAATTGAAACTGATCCAAAAATTACACAGATGATAGAATTAGTAGACAAGGACATTAGACGTTATTATAAATGCATTACCTATGTGTAAATAAAGGAAACATTGAAAACAGTAAGTAAAAAAGTATAACATTTTAAAAAGATAAAAATCAAACTTCTAGAGAAGAAAACTACAATGTCCATAATTTTAAAAGGCACTGAATGGAATTAATAGACCAGCCATTTCAAAAGGGGAAAAAGGCTACTGAACTGGTAGGCACAGCACTAGATAGAGATCACTGAAAATCAAACAAAAAAAGTAAAAAAGAAGACACAACCTCCATATATATGTGTGTAATTTGAGTCTCCAGTGAGAGAGGAAAGAGCAAACACTAAATATTTGAATAATTTTTTTTTTCAAATTTGACTAACACTGTAAGCTCATATATACAAGAACATGAATAAACCGAAAGCATAAGAAACATGAAGAAAACTACCAAGGCACATGATAACCAAATTGCTTAAAACCAATGATAAAATGTTAAAAGCAATGAGGTGGGGGTTGGGGAACATACTATACAGACAAGACAAAGAAAACGAAGAAAGCAGATTTCTTTTTAAAAAAATACAAGACAGAAGACAGTAGAGCAAAACCATTAAAGAACACAAGGAGGGAGGAATGTCAACCTAGAATTCTTTATTCAGTTAAAATATCTTCCTAAAACAAAAACAAAATACTTTTTCAGATATTAAGAAAAAAAAAAAATGAAGAAGTTCATGACCAGGACACTTGCATTACAGGAAATGTTAAAGTAAGAGCTTCAAGAGGAAGGAACATGATACCAGACAGAAACCTGAATCTACACAAAAGACTAAAGAGAACCGGTGAAATGGCGACTACATTGAGTACATATAAAGATCACTTTTCCTTAATATTTAAATTCTTCAAAAGAAAATACTCTGTTTAGTGCAAAACTGATGATAATATGCTTTGAAGCTTACTATATATGTAAAAGTAAATGTATGACAACGACAGCACAAAGGCCAAGAGGGAAACAACATAAATATATTGTTCTAAGGTTCTTACACTGTACACATGGTATAATAACACTTAAAGGTAGACTGTGATAATTTAAAGATGTCCCAAGGGAAATTCTAAAATATATTGAACTAAATGGAAATGAAAATACACATATCAGTTTTGTGTGATGCAGCTAAAGCAGTGCTTAATGAATGTTTATGGCTTTGAATGCCTGTATTAGAAAACAAGAAAGATCTAAAATCAGTAACCACAAATCCCACCTTAAGAAACCAGAGGAAGAAGAAGAAATTTCCTTCTGTGTGCATAAAACAAACAGAAGGAAAGAAATAACAAAGATTAGATTAGAAATAAATAAAACGGAAAACAGAAAACCAATAAAACAAGGCTGGGTGCAGTGGCTCACACTTGTAATTCCAGCACTTTGGAAAGCGGAGGTGGGCAGATCACTTGAGGCCAGGAATTTGAGACCAGCCAAGCCAACATGGTGAAAACCCTTCTCTAGTAAAAATACAAAAACTAGCCAGGCGTGATAGTACACGCCTATAATCCCAGCTACTCACTCTAGTGGCTGAGGCACGAAAATGTCATGAACCCAGGAGGCAGAGGTCGCAGTGAGCCGTGATCATGCCACTGCACTCCAGCCTGTGCGACAGAGTGAGACTCTTGTCTCAAAAAAAAAAAAAAAAAAAAAAAAAAGAAGGAAAAGAAAGAAAACCAATTTGAAAAGATCAATACAATTGACAGACCTCTAGCCAGCAGACCAGGGAAAAGAGAGAGTAAACACACATTACCAATATGAAAAATGAAAGACTGGACACACCACTGATACAGCAGAGATTAAAAATATAAGGAAATACTATGAACGACTCTTTGGCCATAAATTCAACAACTTAGGTGAAACAGAATTCCTGAAAAAATACAAACTACCAAAACTCACTTGAGAAAAAAACCCAGATAACCTGAATAGTCCTAGATTTAGTAAAAATATTAAAATTTACATAAGCCTTCCAAATAATGAAAATTCCAGACCCAGATGATTTCAGTGGAGAACCTATAAGGGAAAAATAATACTAATTGTACACAATTTTTTCCAACAAATAAAAACTAAAGAGAATATTTCCCAACTCATTTCACTGTGCCAACATTATCCTAATATCAAAAGCAGACAAAAACATTCTAAGAAAACTACAGAACAATATTCCTCATGAACATATATGCAAGAATCCTCAACAAAATATTAGCAGACAGTATTCAGCAATGTGTAAAAGGAATATTTAAATGGAGTTTATTCCAGGACTACAAGACTGATTCAACATTGAAAATCAATTAACATAATTCATATTGACAGACTAAGAAACACCCTAAGATTATCTCAATAGATAACATAGAAAACATTCAAAATAATTTAAGATCCATTCATAATTATAAAAAAAGAAAAGGAAAAAAACACCTCTCAGCCAGTTAGAAATGTAATGGAACTTTCTTAACCCAATAAAGGACATTTTAATTAAAAGCTAACATCATACTTAATGATGAATGGGGATCAGGAGTTACTGTTTAACGAGTATAGAGTTTGTCTGAAAAGAAGAAGTTCTGGAGATGGATCCAGTGATGGTTGCACAGCAACGCAAATTCACTTAATGATGCCACACTGTACACTTAAAAATGGTGCATTTTATGTTATGCATATTTTATCACAGTAAAAATAAACAAACTTTCCCCATATATAGTTCTCAAAACTTCAAGTTATAGTTAAAGTTTCTAGAAGACTACGGTTACACATAGAAATAGGGTTAACCCTGTCTAGGGGGATAAAAATGCATCAAAGATCTAAATGTAAGAGTTAAAATTATAAAACTCTTAGAAGAAAAAACAGAGTAAACCTTAAAGCCCTTGGATTTGACAACAGTTTTTCAAATGTGACACCAAAGGTACATTCAACAACAACAACAAAAAGATACTGGACTTAATCGAATTTTTTTTTTAAACTTTTGTGCTTCAAAGAACCCTATCAAGAAAGTGAAAGAGACAACCAACTGAATGGAAAAATATATGTGCAAATAACATATCTGATAAAGGAATCATATCTAGAATACATAAAGAGCTCTCACAACTCAATAATACAAAGACAAATCATCCAATTAAAAAAGGAAAAGGATCTGACTAGACATTTCCCTAAAGCAGATACAATACAAACGGTCAATAAGCAAATAAAAGGACGCTCAACATCATTAGTCATTTAGGAAATGAAAGTCAAAACCACAATGAGATAATACTTCACACCCATTAGGATAGCTATAATAAAAAAGACAGATAATAACAAGTGTTAGCAAAGAAGTGGAAAAAATAGGAACTCTCTATATACTACTGGTAAGAATGTAAAATGGTGCAGACACTTTGGAAAATATCTAGAAGCTCCTCAAAAGGTTAAACATAAAGTTACCACATGACTCAGCAACTCCACTTCCAGATATGTACCTTAAAGAATTAAAAGCAAGTATTCAAACAAAAACTTGTACATGAATGTTCACAGCAGGATTATCATAATAGCCAAAAAGTAGAAACAACCCAATTGTCCATCAACTGATGAACTGATAAATCAAATGGGCTATATCAACACAATGGAATATGATCTGGCAGTTTAAAAAAATTAAATACTGATACATGCTACAACATGCATGAACCTGGAAAACCTATGCTAAGTACAATAATCCAGTCACAAACAGCCACATATTTTATGATTCCATTTATATAAAATGTACAGAACAGGCAAATCGAAGTGATTATCTAAGTGAGATGGGCAGGTTGGGAGGTGATAAGTACAGGGCACAACGTTTCTTTTTAGGATGGTGAAAAATCTTTAAAAATTGACTGTGGAGATGGTTACTTGATTTCATGGACATACTAAAGACCATGGAATTGTACCTTTAAATGAGTAAATTGTTTGGTATGTGAATTACATCTAAATAAAGCTGCTACCCAACAAAAACATATGGTGCGATGGCTAATTTTAGGTGTCAACTTGACTGAATAAAGGGATATCTAATAGCTAGTAAAGCATTATTTCTGGGTGTATCCGTGAGGATGTTTCCAAAGGAGAATGGTGGGAGTCAATGAACTCAGTAGGGAAGATCAGCCCTCAATGTGGGCAGGCACCATCCAATCAGCTAAGAACCCAGACAGAATAAAAAGGCAGCAAAAAGGCAAAATTTGCTCTTTTTCCTGGAACTAGAATATCTTTCTTTACTTGTCCTTGGATATTGGAACACTCGGTTCTCCAGCCTTTGGACTCTGGGACTTATACCAGCAGCCCCCTGGGTTCTCAGGCCTTCAGTCTCAGACTTAGAATTACACCACTGGCTTCCCTGATTATAAGACCCTGGGACTTGGACTGAGTCACACTACCTTCTATAGGCTTCCCTACATCTCCAGCTTGCAGGCGGCCTATGAGGGACTTCTCAGCCTCCATAATTGTGTGAGCCAATTCCCCCAATAAATCTCCTCTCCTCTCTATCTATCTATCTATCCATCCATCCATCCATCTACCTACCTACCTAGCTATCTACCTAGCTACCTATTTGTCTACCTACCCATCCATCCACCCACCCATCTATCCATCCATCCACCCCATTGGTTGTTTCTCTTCAGAATCCTGACTAATACATATGGAAAGGCAAAAGAACTATTTCTGAAAAAACAGAACTACCATAAACCGCTTCACAAAATACCCACTCAGTCATTCAACTAACATTAAGTTAGTTGTTATTATTTGCCAAGCACTAGGGATACAAAGGTACACAAAACACAATTATGTCCGCAAGGCATATATGTGTATTTGGAGTTCATGTGTATGAAGGGCATGAGGTGTACACATTACAGGATCTTTGGTAACCGAGAGGTCATAAAATAATTTTTCAGGCAGATGGGAGGACAGCATGTGCAAAAATATGAAGTGGTTCAACAAGACTAGAGCATAAAGTGAGATGAAAGTAGAGGAGGAGACTAAAGAGCACAGATTTCATCCTAGATTACTTCATATCTGCAAATAGTAAAGTGATGAAGTGTGGTACCACAAAAGAACCACATTAACCCTACTAGTGGGTACTAGTCTTTATGTAAATTATTATCTCCTTTACTCTATATGAAAATATGTACCTGTAGCAAACACTCATGAAGTATTTACAGAGTACTGATCAAATGTACAAAGAAGCAAAGCATATGCCTCTATCACAACTTCAACATTATTTCTAAATACCGAACAAGATAACCATCAGAAATTGCAAATTAAATTTTCCATTTACAGCCTGAGAGGAAGGCTATTTGATTTCACCAAAAGTTAATCAGGATCAGAGCTGAGGGTAGGAATTGATGATCCTTTCAGTAACTTTTGCTATCTCTCCCATTTTTCCTCCTTTATAAAAGCCCAAGAAAAGTAAGGTATAAAAAGAAAAGTGAAATGAAAGAGTTAAACTTCTGAAATATTTAAGGAGATTAAAACTACAATCTTGATTTTGGCACTATTTCCTGGTAAAAAGTAATCTACTTTCCCAAATGTGCTTTCCTGTTCAATTGCTATTACTTAAAACTATAAAAATGCACAAGAGAAGTTGGCAAGAAAGACTAGGATCTTGGGAGTGATAGAAGACACTTTTCTGTCTAGACAACAAGAAGCAAATCAAAAGAAACCAAATTTAAAAGCCCTGCCAAGAACCAATATGGAATTAATAGCATTTCCACAGGTTATACTATTTATTCCAAAAAAAGCAATCTTTTATTTAATAAAGCATCATAGAAACTCTCAATGTTTGAGCCTGTAAAAAAATAAAATATAAAATGCAGTACTGAATTTAAAGAATAAAAACTAAAATGAATTTCTTCTAATTATCCTAAGGGCATATGAAGAATAAAATATAATTATAGTCAATTAAACTACTTCACTCAAACCTTTGCACCAGAAATGTACTGCTAATGAGCTCATCCTATGAAACTCAACTGACTGTCACATTCTGATGTTCTAGGCTCATCTGAAAAGGTGCCAGGTGAAAATATAGTAGTACATTTTAAATATGTAATTAGTGAAAGAGTTTTTTGATTATTCATATAATTAAGAAAATTGCTACATTTTAAAACGGGAGTAAATAAGAAATGTTTATTTAACTAATGATATGTGGTATACACTCAATTTGATAGCCAACAACCTCTAAGTTTAACCTGGATCGGAGCTTACCAAGGGGTTTGGTGTTATACAATTAGTCCTGAGGCTCTGGCTGCAGTTCACTTTACAAAACTGGGTTCACAAGAAAATGGAGTACTACCTCTCTAATGGTTTATACATTAGCTCATTGTGAACCAAATGGCCAGATTCTGAAAACTAGAATCCAAAAGCAAGATCAAAAAGTATAAAGATGAATTACTTCCAAATAATGAGGAACAACATAAAACGCTACATAAAATGAAATAAGAAAGCATGGAGATGAGGGGAGGCAAGTATAGACGCATGAAAGAATTAAACTTGATGATACTCTATTTGTACATATTTGGTTAAGAACGCCATTTATCACTGATAATTGTTATGGTGCACACAGAGAAACTTATCATAATGATAATATATGAATACAAACATTAAAAGCACTATTTTTTTGTTTACCTTACTAAAATAAGAATTTTTAATAGTAGACAAAAGCAGCAAAATATTTCTGCAGAAAACATAAAAGACTTCTTTATATCCTTCCAGAGTAGATAGCATAGTACTATTATAGGCATTTTTATTCTAAAAATGTTAAATTCACTCAACATGGATTAGAAATCACAAAAGAAATCAGCTGCTCTATAAAATATGAAAAATCTAAGTGTTTCATGAGGGTAATAATAGACTTTATTGTACTTTGGTAAAGAAGAAGGATGAGAAATTCATTTTCACATATATCTGAAATTTATCATTTAATATGGGGTTTATTCATGAAAATTACAGTTATTCATTCATTCACTCAACAAATATTGTCTGGGTATCTACTATGTGCTATTCATATGCTAAGTACTAAGGATATAAATAAAAGGTAAGAACCTACTGTCATGTACTGTAAAAATCCATTGAAAGTAATGGCCCAGCTATACCCGTTTATCTAAAACTTTATTTTTTATTTTTTATTTTTTTTGAGACGGAGTCTCGCTCTGTCACCCAGGCTGGAGTGCAGTGGCCCGCTCTCTGCTCACTGCAAGCTCCGCCTCCCGGGTTCACGCCATTCTCCTGCCTCAGCCTCCCGAGCAGCTGGGACTACAGGCGCCCGCCACCTAGCCCGGCTTATTTTTTTGTATTTTTAGTAGAGACGGGGTTTCACCATGTTAGCCAGGATGGTCTCGATCTCCTGACCTCGTGATCCGCCCGTCTCGGCCTCCCAAAGTGCTGGGATTACAGGCTTGAGCCACCGCGCCCGGCAATCTAAAACTTTAACACTTTTATAGGAAGAAGATATATAATTCATAATTATTTTTCATTTTCTAAAATCTAAATTTATCTAAAGATTATTCACTATCAATTTCTGATAATAAAGATCTATCCAAAAGTTAAGAAAATAAATTAGTGAAAAAAGAAAATAATCAAAGTGAAAATGAGTTCCTGCTTAAGGTTTTTATAATTTTAAATTTTTATCATATATCATAAATTAGAATAACCTTTCTGAAAACAAAAACTTGATATATGTCACAAGCTTTAAAAATCATACATTTCAATCTTATAATTTTATTTCTAAAAATCATAAATGCAAAGATTTACACACAAATATCTTTATAACAATGGTATGGAAAAACAGACAAAAGCCTAAATATTTGAGAGTGAAGGAGGATCAACCAATTACAGTTTATCCATATAAAAGTCTTTGGTGTAGTCATTTAAAAAGTTTTGCCAACAAATTTTAAAGTAAAATGTTTACTATATAATTTTAAGTAGAAAAAGCAGAATATAAACTACATATATCTTAAGATCAACTACATCAAAATATACAAAGAAGGCTAGGCGCTGTGGCTCACACCTGTAATCCCAGTACTCTGGGAGACTGAGGTGAGTAGATCACCTGAGGTCAGGAGTTCGAGACCAGCCTGGCCAACAAGGTAAAACCTCATCTCTACTAAAAAAAAAAAATACAAAAATTAGCCGGGCATGGTGGCACGTGCCTGTACTCTAAGCTATTCTGGAGGATGAGGCAGGAGAATCCCTTGAACCTGGTAGGTGAAGGGTGCAGGGAGCTGAGATTGTGCTGCTGCACTCCAGCATAGGTGACAGAGTGACACTCCATCTCTAATATATGTATATACATACACACACACACACACAAAATCTTACAGGAACTGTAACAAAATGTTAATAGCTGTTATCTCTGGATAAGAAAATTGGAATTTCACAATGTATATTAGCATATTTCTAAACTGTAAGGATTCACGCTGTAAAGAAAATGCATTTGACCTTAATGTCACTGTAATCACCATTCAGAAGCTCCAAAAGAAGGAAACATTACATTTAAGTAAGTGGCTAACACTTGTGGTCTCCTAAAGTTAGTAATGTATTAACATTTATATTTTCACTGGCAATATTTCCATCCTAGCACCTTTCTAGCAAACTTAAATATAAGTAGGCAAGTGTGATTTGGAAATTTTAACTTTATGCACTAAAATCTTTTCTGAAAACATGCTAAATGCCCATTATACTATTTCTTAAATGTCGATAATTAGCCATTTGAAACAGGTTTTCTATACCAAAATAAGTATTAACCATCTGCAGAAATAATCTGGAGAAATTTTTGTAGATGTAATTGCCAGAAATCAGGAAACTGAATTTTTAGGAATCCAATTACAGAAATGTTGACTTCTCAGGAAAATTTTTATTATCTGAAGCAAGCATAAAATGCAGTATAAGAAAGTACTTTCACCAGTGTTACTCACTCCAGAGCTCATGAGGAACATCACAGTACACCATGGCCTTAGGCCAAATAATAAAGTGCCAAATGGAAAATGGCACAAGTCCATGGATTGTAAATACTGTATTAAAGGAAAATAAAGGAAAAAATCTTTCATTACAGCAATTAAATATGCAGTTGTAGTACCAGTTCCTATGATGAATAAATCAGTTTGGTAATTCCAAGAGTGGATGCTGTTTAAACACATTCCCCATTGGCAGTAATTTTAAGTTTAAAACCTCACTGTATGTTCTTTAGTTACAAACTGTTTTAAACTCGAAAGTGTTTCTGATTGGTGTAGTTTGTAACTATCACCTGAAATTCTGACATGTGGCATCTGATGACAGGGCCTCTACCTGACCCATTATTTTATGCAACAGTAGGCAATAAAATGTAGATCAATATTGCAAATTTAAAAAACTCATAATAATCAGCCAAGGTTTTATAACATCAATTCTAAGGAAAGTTTCTACTAACCCAACATCAATCATCCATTATTACATAATTCCATTTGTCAAATTATTTACATTAAATGAGCATGTTCTGCTATAGAAATTTTTGAAAATTAAGTTAAAATTTAAGTGAATTTGAAAATGTCTCAAAAAGAATTCAAAACCACACTAAGTAACCTCAACTAGCAATAAGTCCTTAGAGAATGTTCCTATCCACAGAGCACTGTTCTCAGCCTAAATTTACAAAACAACTGTATTACATAAAAAGTTAACAAGTATATGCATCCTTTAGCTTTTTTTAATTAGCAACTTTAAGCAACAGACATGTATTATTTCTGACAGTTCTGAGAGTTAACTGGGTGATTCTTCTGGTGTGGACAAACTTCAATTGGGATAGGATGGTCCAGCATAATGTCACATGTCTGGTAATTGACAGGACAGCTGGGTAGAAGGATTCTCAGCTACGAGGGCTCATTCTGTTCCACAGGGCGGACAGCTGGGTAGAAGGATTCTCAGCTACGTGGGCTCATTCTGTTCCACAGGGCCTGTCATCCTCCAGGAAGCTAGTAAATATTTCTTAATATAGATAAGGCAGGATTTAAAAGAGCAGCAAGGGAAGGCAAGCCTCAAGCACTTTCAAGCCTGTGTGCATCATGATTGCTGATATCACACTGGACAAAGAAAGTAAAAGGGCCAGGCACAGACTTAAAGCCTGCAAAAACTGATTCCATTTCTTTTATCATAGGAGTACAAAACTGCAACATAAAAGGTCAAACACACAGTAATGGGAAGAACTTGTGGTCATTTATTGCAATCACATTGCAAAATACAAAAAGTCCCTGCTCCCCAAGCCATGACAACTAAGTTTCCATAAGAAATCCTTTTGATCACTTCATAATGATAAATATTAGCATATTAAAAGACTGAGAAGTCCAGAAGAAAAGAAACTATTGGTTTTATTTAAACCAACAATCCCAAAACTTATATGACCACAAAACACATTGTTCGAGGAATACAGTCACTTTTAAAAGTGAAAACAGGTCCAGCATGGTGACTTGCACTGGCAATTTTAGCACTTTGGGAGGCTGAGGCAAGAAGTTCACTTGAAGCCACAATTCCAGACCACTCTGGGCAACAAAGCAAGACTTCGTCTCTACAAAAAATAAAAAATTTAGCAAGGTGCAATGGCACGTGCCTGCTATTGCAACTGCTCAGAAGGCTGAGTCGAGAGGATCATTTGAGCAGAGAAATTTGAAGCTACAGTTAAGTTAGCTTTGCACCACTGCACTCCAGCCTGGGTGACAGAGTGAGCTCCTTTCTCTTTAAAAAAAAAAAAAAAAAAAAAAAAAACTGAAAACAAATCCTTATCATTCCACATAGTCTGCTTCATTTATCTAATATCATTTTAGTTTCCTTTGTTTTGTTTTTTGTTTTATTTTTAGCTAACAATGTAAAAATATTAGTTAATGACCGAGAGAACTATGGATACTGAAATGCCTATACACAATGAGGTAAAGGATACAACTAGGCCAGACTCTCTAAAAAGGCTCTAAGTTTTCAAATAATTGTAATGCTAGAGCTTTTGCAAGAAACAGTACAACTGTGATGAAATTGATGATGGAAAGATGGCAAAATAGCAGTTTCTACTGCTCTTTCCTCAAAGAAATATGAATTTGAAAACTGCCCACACTTGAAAATACCTTCACAACAGCTAAGGAATCCAAGTGAGAGATTAGAGTACATGGGTGGAGAACAAAAATAAGGAAACAGGCCAGGCACAGTAGCTCACACCTGTAATCCCAGCAGTTTGGGATGCCCAGGTGAGCAGACTGCTTGAGACTAGGAATTCAAGACTACCCTGAGTAACATAGTGAGACCCCATGTCTACAAAAAATAAAGTAAAATAAAAAATTAGCTAGGTGTGGTGGCATACACCTGTAGTCCTAGCTGTTCAGGTACTGAGGTGGGAGGATCAACTAAACTCAGGAGACTGAAGCTGCAGTGAGCCGTGATCACACCACTGCACTCTAGCCTGGGCAACAAAGGGAGACTTCGTCTCAAAAAAAATAAATAAATAAGAAAACATGCATTGAAGAAACTAGGAAGTAAAGTTTCTCATTAAATGCTTCATCCCACCCCCAACTTCTGGCAGCACAATGTGGAGAGAAATGCTGTCCACATGGAAGAAGGGTGGCATAAGCATCCAACTCTCCCACAGATTCCAGTACTTGCCCTGTCCCAGCCCAAGGTCAGCCCCCACAGCCCCAGGATGGATCCCTGCAGACTTAGGCTCTAGGCCTACACAAGAGCCAGGCTTGCACCTGCAGCCTTAAACTCCAAACCAGCCACTGTAGACTCAGGCTGGTCTCAGGCTCTAGACCTACCACTATGGTGCTGAATTCAAGGCCCACCTCGGTGCCAGGTGGCATCCATGAACTCAGCCTTCAGGATCACCCCCATAGACACAGGCTCCAGGTCAGCCCCAGTGGACAGAGGCTCCAGAGTTGTCCCTGTGGCCTCAGTCTCCAGTCCCATCCCAGCACTAAGCCTGCCCTCCTTGGACCTAGACACCAAGACCATCCACCTGACCCAGACACCAAATGACTCCAGCAGCAAGACAGCCTACCCAGAACCACTAGACAAGCTGACTAGTGAAGGGCTTTCCCTACAGAAACCAATCTGTAAAGACAAGAAGTGGTGTTCACTTTTTCACATGCAAAGACAATAAAACAAGTCCACAAAAATTACTAATAATTAGAGAAATAGGACACCAAAGGAACAAAATTAAGCACCAGTAGCAGACACTAAACAACTGATGATACATAAACTGCCAGGTAAGTATTAAAAAATAATCATCTTATAGAAGAGGAGTAGCTACAAGAGAACTCAAATAACATGAATCCAGGAAAACAATGCATGAACAAAATGAAGAATTCAAGAAAGAGAGAAAGTATAAAAAAGAACCAAACAGAAATTCTGAAACTGAAGAATTCAATGAGTGAATTAAATATTCAACAGCAAGCTTCAACAGCAGACTCAATACAACAGCAGAATCAGCAAACTCAAACACAGAGCTTCTGAAATTATCTTGTCACAAAAACCAAAAGAAAAAAGAAGGAAGAGTGAAAAAAGTCTAAGAGGGACTTAGAACACAATATTAAGCGAACCAATGTACACCTTACAAGAGACCAAGAAGAAGCAGAGAAAGGGGCAGAAAATTTACTTAAAGAAATAATGGGCTGGGCACGGTGGCTCAGGCCTGTAATCCCAGCACTTTGGGAGGCCAAGGCAGGCACATCATGAGGTCAGGAGATCAGGACCATCCTGGCCACATATGAAACTCCGTCTCTACTAAAAATATAGAAATTAGCTGGGCATGGTGGCATGTGCCTATAATCCCAGCTACTCAGGAGGCTGAGGCAGGAGTATCGCTTGAACCAGGAAGTCAGAGGTTGCAGTGAGCCAAGATCACACTACTGCACTCCAGACGGGCGACAGAGAGACTCCATCTCAAAAAAAAAAAAAAAAAAAAAAAAAAGAGAAGAAAGAAAGAAAGAAAGAAGGAATGACAAAAAATTTCCAAAATCTGGAGAGGGAAATGTACCTAATTTGCTTTAGTGTATGTGGAGTTCTTTAGGCTATATGGATTTGGATTTGAATCCATAAAGCCTAAAGAACTCCAAATAGATTAAAACAAAGAGAGCTTCACCAATATATGTCATAATCATATTCTCAAAAGTCAACAAATTTTGAAAGCAGCAAGAGAAAAGCAACTCATTACATATAGGGAAACCATCATCAGACTATGACCAGATTTCTCAGACAAACCATTGCAGGCCAGGAGACAGTAAGATGATATATTGAAAGTTATAAAAGAAAAAGGAAAAAAAAAAAAAAAACCTGCCAACAAACAACAGTATACCAGAAAAGGCTGGCCCTAAAAAATAAGAGAGCAATAAAGACATAACCAAATAAAAATGTAGGTATTCAGCACCACTAGAGGCAGTTCATCAAGTTAACATGAAAGGATGCTAACTAACATGAAAGCATATGAAAGTACAAAACCCCCATAAAGGTAAGAATACAGACAAACCCAGAATACTATAATAGTATAGTACAAGCACATAAGTCATTTTTAGCTACAAGTGTAAAAGTTAAAAAAAAATTACAAATAGCAATAGCCACAATAATTTGTCAGTGGATACACGACATATAAAAGATGCAAAATGTGACATCAGTAACATAAAATATGGTGGCAAGAGAAATTAAAGCATAGAGTTTCTGTGTGTGACCTATGTTATCATCAGCTTAAAATAGACTGTTTGAACTAGAAGGTGTTTTACATAAGCCTCAGAGTAATCACAAAGAAAAATCATGTAATACATACACAAAGGATAAAGAGAAAAGAATCAAAGAATATCACTAAAAAAAAAAAACAAAAAACTTCACATCACAAAGGAAAACAGCAAGAGAAGAAAGGAACAAAGGTACTACAAAACGAAAACAATAAAATAGCTCTAGTAAGCCCTTCCCTATCAATAATTGCTTCAAATGGAAGGAGATTAAATTATCCAGTCAAAAGACAGAGTGGCTGAGTGGATTAAACAACAAGATTCAAAATTATGCTACCTATAACAGACTCTAATTTAAAGATTTTAATTTAAAGTACTCTACATGTGTTCTTCAAGCTGAAGCGAAAGTATTCTAGATGTGTTCTTAAAGAGCTGAAGACTCTCAAAATAGTCTTCAGCTCTATTTTGATTGCTGTTTGCATGAAATAGCAATCATGCTATTTCACAGCAATTTTCATGCAAATAGCAATCAAAATAGAGCAGGGGTGGCTATACTTATATTGGACGAAACAGACTAAGTCAAAACTGTCAAAAAAGACAAAGAAGGTCATATAATGATAAAAGAGTCAATTCATCAACAGGATATAGTGATTGTAAATATATATGCACTGCACTGGAGCACCTAAATACACAAAGAAAACATTAAAAGAACTGAAGGGAGTAACACACAGCTATATAGGAACAGTAAGAGACTTCAATAACTTTCAACAATGGGCAAATCATCAAGATAGAAAATCAATAAGCAAACAGCAGAATTGAAGAGCACTATAGACTAAATGGACCTAACAGACATATACAGAACACTACACCCAATGGCAGCAGAATACACATTATTTTCTTTTTTATTATTATTAATATTTTTTATTTTTCCGTAAGTTATTGGGAGTACTGGTGGTATTTGTTATATGAGTAAGTTCCTTAGTGGTGATTTGTGACATTTTGGTGCAGCCATCACCCAAGCAGTGTACACTGCACCTTATTTGTAGTCTTTTATCCCTCACCCTCTTCCCACTCTTCCCCCCAAAACCCCAAAGTCCATTATATTCTTATGACTTTATGTCCTTATAGCTTAGCTCCCCCATAACAGTGAGAACATATGATGTTTGGTTTTCCATTCCTGAGATACTTCACTTAGAATAATACACACCTAATATTGGAGTTCCTAAATGCATAAAACAATTACTAAGAGACCTAAGAAATGAGATAGACAGCAACAAAATAATAGTAGGGGACTTCAGTAATCCACCGACAGCACTAGACAGGTCATCAAGACGGAAAGTCAACAAAGAAAAAATGGATTTAAACTATACCTTGGAACAAATGGACTTAACAGATACATACAGAACATTTCATCCAACAATCGCAGAATACACATTCTATTCAACAGCGCATGGAACTCTCTCTGACAGACCATGTGATAGGCCATAAAACGAGCCTCAATAAATTTAAGAAAATTGAAATTATGTCAAGCACTCTCTCAGACCACCATGGGACAAAATTGGAAATCAACTCCAAAAGGAACCTTCAGAACCATGCAAATACATGAAAATTTAATCACCTGCTCCTGAATGAGTGCTGGGTCAAAAACGAAATCAAGATGAAAATTTAAAAATTCTTCAAACTGAATGACAATAATGATACAGCCTATCAAAACCTCTGGGATACAGCAAAGGTGGTGCTAAGAGGAAAATTCATAGCCCAAAGCGCCTACGTCAAAAAGTCTGAAAGAGCACAAACTGACATTCTAAGGTCACACCTCAAGGAACTAGAGAAACTAGAACAAACCGAACCCCAAACCAAGCAGAAGAAAGGAAATTACCAAGATCAGAGCAGAACTAAATAAAACTGAAAAAAAAAAATACAAAAGATAAATGAAACAAAAAGCTGGTTTTTTGAAAAGATAAAATAAATAAACCATTAGCAAGATTAACCAATAAAAGAAGAGAGAAAATCTAAATAACCTCACTAAGAAACGAAACAGGAGATATTATAATTGACACCACTGAAATACAAAAGATCATTCAAGGCTACTATAAACACCTGTATGCACATAAATTAGAAAACCTAGAAGAGATGAACAAATTCCTGGAAAAATCCAACCCTCCTAGCTTAAATCACAAAGAATTAGATACCTTGAATCACAGACCAGTAACAAGCAGCGAGATAGAAATGTTAATTTAAAACTTAACAGCCAGGCATGGTGGCTCACACCTGTAATCCCAACACATTGAGAGGCTGAGGCGGGTGGATCACCTGAGGTTGGGAGTTCGAGACCAGCCTGACCAAGATGGAGAAACCCCATCTCTACTAAAAATACAAAATTAGCCGGGCGTGGTGGCACATGCCTGTAATCCCAGCTACTTGGGAGGCTGAGGGATGAGAATTGCTTGAACCCAGGAGGCAGAGGTTGCAATGAGCTGAGACTGCACCACTGCACTCCAGCCTAGACAACAAGAACAAAACTCCATCTCAAAAAAAGAAAAAAAAAAAAATTACCAACCAAAAAAGGTCCAGGACTAGACAGATTCACAGCAGAATTCCACCAGACATTCAAAGAAGAATTGGTACCAATCCTTCAATCCTTTTGACACTATTCCACAAGACAGAGAAAGGAATCGTCCCTAATTCATTTTATGAAGCCAGCATCACCATAATACCAAAACCAGAAAGTGACATAACCAAAAAAGAAAACTACAGACCAATATCCTTGATGAACACTCATGCTAAAATCCTTACTTAAAAAAATACTACCTAACCAAATCCAACAACATACTAAAAGGATAATCCACCATGATCAAGTGGGTTCCATACCAGGGATGCAGGGATGGTTTAACATATGCAAGTCAATAAATGGGATACACCACATAAACACAATTAAAAACACAATCACATGATCATCTCAACAGATGCAGAAAAAGTACTCAACAAAATCCAGCATCGCTTTATGATTAAAACTGTCAGCAAAATCGGCATACATGGGACATACCTTAATGTAATGAAAGCCATTTATGACAAAGGCACAGCCAACATAATACTGAATGGGAAAATGTTGAAAGTAATCCCTCCGAGAACTGGAAGAAGACAAGGATGCTCACTCTCACCACTCCTCTTCATTATAGCATTGGAAGTCCTAGCCAGAGTAATCAGACAATAGAAAGAAATAAAAGGCATCCAAATCAGTAAAGAGGAAGTAAAACTGTCACTGCTGATGATATGATCATTTACCTTGAAAACCCTAAGGACTCCTCCTTAGGAGCAAAGCTCCTAGAACTGACGAAAGAATTCAACAAAGTTTCCGGATACAAGATTAATGTATACAAATGAGTAGCTTTCTATACACCAACAGCAACCAAATCAAGAACTCAACCCCTTTTACAACAGCTGCAAAAGAAATAAAATACTTAGGAATACACCTAACCAAGGAGTCGAAAGACTTCTACAAGAAAAACTACAAAACACCACTGAAAGAAAGAGACAACACAAATGGAAACACATCCCTAGTGTGATTTTTGAGGGGTGTTGAAGAGCCTTGTTTTGGCATATTAACAGGGTTGGTTTTCTGGTTCCTTCTCATTGGGTAGGCTCTGTCAGAGGAAGATCTAAGGCTGAAGACCGTTATTTGAATCCTTTTGTCCCATGGGATATTCCGTTGACATAGTACTCTCCCCTCTTTTCCTATGGATGTGTCTTCCTGTGAGCCTAACAGCAGTGATTGTTGTCTGTCTTCCAGGTCTAGCCACCCAGCGAGTCTACCCAGCTCTGGGTTGGTACTAGGGGTTGTCTGTACAGAGTCCTGTGATGTGAACCATCTATGGATCTCTCAAATACACATTCTTTTCAAGTGCACATGAAACATTCTAAAGGATAGATCATATCTTAGACCACAAAACAAGTCTAAAAAATTTAAGAAGACTAAAATCATATTACGTATCTTTTCTGTCCACAATTATATGAACCCGAAATGAATAACAAGAAAAAAAATTGGAAAATTTACTAATATCTGGAAATTAAACAAAATACTCCTGAACAACCAATGGGTCAAAGAAGAAATCAAAAGAAAAATAAAGAAAATCTTAAAACAAATGAAAACAGAAACACAACATACCAAAACTTTGATATAGCAAAAGCAGTTCTACGAGGAAAGTTTATAGCAATAAATACGTACATTAAGAAAAAAAGAAATATCTCAAATGAACAACCTAATTTTACATGACAAATAGAAAAAAAAAACAAATTAAGCCCAGAGTTAGCCGAAGGAAGGAAATACTAAAGATCAGAGCAGAAATAAATGAAATGGAGACTAGAAAAAATAATTTAAAAGATCAATATAAGAAATAATATAAAAAGATCAATATAAGTTGTTTTTTCAAAAGATAAGCAAAATTGACAAACCTGTGCCTAGACTACTATGAAAAAAAGAAAGAAGATTCAAGTAAATAAAATCAGGAATGAAACAGGAGACACTACAGTTGATACCACAAAAATACAATCATGAGAGATTAATGAACAACTACATGGCAACAATTTGGCCAACCAAGAAGAACGAACGAAATTCCTAGAAACATACAACCTACCAAAAATGAATCATAAAGAAAATCTAAATAGGTCAATCAATGAGTGAGGGGAATAGATCAATAATCAAAAAGCTCCCTAACAAAGAAAACTCCAAGACCCAAGAAGTTATGCTTCTCAAGCATTAGCATCACTTTTTCTTTAAATACTTAGTAGAATTCACCAAACTTCCAATAAACTGAAGAGAAAGGAACACTTCCAAACTCACTTTATGAGGTCAGCATTAATGTGATACAAGAATGCTGTAAGAATAGAAAATTACAGGCCAATATCCCTGGTGAACATAGATGGAAATATCCTCAACAAAATATTTGCAAACCAAATTCAATAGCACATTAAAAGGATCATACACTATAATCCAATGAGATTCATCCCTAGGATGCAAGGCTGCTGGTTGGACATATGCAAATCAATCAACATGATATGCCACCTTAAAAGGACAAAGAATAAAAATCATATAATCATATCAATAGATGCAGAAAAAGCATTTGACAAAATTCAACATCCTTTCATGACAAAAACTCTCAATACATTAGAAAGAATGTACCTCAACATCATAACACTATATATGACAAGCTCACAGCTAATATCATACCCAACAATGAAAAGCCAAAAACTTGTCCTCTAAGATGAAGAGCAAGACAAAATGCTCACTCTCACCATTTGTATTTATTATAGTACTGAAAGTTGTAGCCAGGGAAATTAGGCAAGAAAAAGAAATAAAATGCATCTGAATTGAAAAAGAAGAAAAAAATTGTCTGTTTGCAGATGACATAATCTTATATAAAGGAAACCCTAAATATTCCACCAAAAAAAAAAATTAAAACCAATAAATGAATTCAGTAAATTGGCAGGATACAAAATCGACAACAACGAAAGTCAGTAGCATTTCTATACTCTAACAACTATCCAAAAAATTAAAAAAAGAAAATCCCATTTACAATAGTACTTTTTAAATACATAGAAAAAACTTAACCAAGACAGTGAAGGACCTGTACACTGAAAACTATAAAATACTGATGAAATAAATAGAAGACACAAATACATAGAATAATGTCTAATGTTCATGAATTTTAAAAAATAACACTATTAAAATATCCATACTACCCAAAATTGTCTACAGATTTAATGTAACCCCTACCAAAATTCCAATGGCATTTTTCCCTAAAATATGAAAAACAACCCTAAAATTCATAAGGAAACATAGAAGTCACCACATAGTCAAAGTAATCTCAAGCAAAAAAAAAAAAAAAAAAAAAAAGCTGTATGCATCACACTATCTGATTTTAAAATATACTACAAAGCTATGATAATCAAGACAGCATGACACTGGCATAAAAACAGACATACAAGTAAATAAAACAGATAGAGAGCCCAGAAATAAATCCTTGCATGTACAATCAATTGATCTACAAAGGTACTGAAGAACACACAATGATGAAAGTACAATCTCTTTAAAAAATGGTGTCAGGAAAACTGTATATCCACATGATATCCACATGATAAACTATATATCCACATATGAAACTGGCCCGTCTTCTCACACCACATATAAAAAATCAGTTCAAAATGGATTACATATTTAAACATAATACCTAAAACTGTAAAACTACTAGAAGAAAACATAAGGAAAAGCCTTATGGCATGGGTCAGGGCAATGAATTTTTGGATACACTCCAAAAGCAGAGTCAAGAAAAGCAAAAATTGACAGGACTGCATCAAACTAGAAAGCTCTGCACAACAAAGGAAACAGAGTAAAGAGACAACCTATGGAAAGGGAGAAAACATGTGTGAACCATATATGAGATAAGAGGTTACTATCCAAAATACTAAAATATATATTAAGAAATTCAAACAACTCAAAAGCGAAAAAAAACAAACAACCTGATTAAAAATGGGCAAAGGATCTGAGTAACATTTGTTAAAAGAAGACATACAAACAGCTAACTGGTATATGAAAATATGTTCAACACCACTAATCATCAGGGTAATGCAAATCAAAACTATAATGAGATATCGCCTCACATCTGTTAGGAAGGCCACTATCAAAAAGATGAAAGTAAGTGTTGCCAAGGATATGGAGAAAAAGAAACCCTTGTACACTGTTGGTGGGAATGTAAAGTGGTACGGACATTATGGAAAATGGTTTGGTGGTTCCTCAAAATGTTAGGTTACCAAAAGATCCAACAATCCAACTCAAAATGTTAGGTTACCAAAAGATCCAACAATCCTACTACTGGGTACATAGCAAAAGGAAATGAAATATCTCAAAGGGATATCTGCACTCTCATGTTCACTGCAGCACTATTCACAACAGCCAAGATACGGAATCAATCTAAGTGTCCCTCAACAGATGAACAGAGAAAGAAAATGTGGTATAATGGTATAAAGAAATGTGGCATAATGGAATATTATCTGGCCTTATAAAAAGAAGAAAATACTGTCACTTATAATAACATAGATGAATCTGGGGAACATAATGCCTAGTGAAATAAGTTAAGGTACACAAAAAGACAAACGATCTTATTCATATGTGAAAAAAGCTAATTCCAAAAGGTCGTATACAGTACGACCATTCCATTTATATAAACTTTCTGAAATAAAAATTTAGAAATGAGGGGAGGAACGAGGTGGTTTTGATTATAAAAGACAACATGAGGGATCTTTGTGGTGACAGAACTACTCAGTATCCCGTGATGAATACACAAACCTTTTCATGAGATAAAACTGTATAAAACTAAATAAACACACACACACAAGTAAAACTGAAAAAATTTGAGTAAGATCAATGGATTCTATCAATAGGAGTATACCGCTTGTAGTATTGTAACATAGTTTTTTGGGTGTTTTGTTTTTTGTTTTTGAGACAGGGTCTCATTCTGTCACCCAGGCTGAAGTGCAATGGCACAACCATGGCTCACTGCAGCCTCAACATTCCCCAGGGCTCAGATGATCCTCCCACCTCAGCGGCAGCTGGGACTACAGGTGTGCACCACCACACTCAACTAATTTTTGTACTTTTTGTAGAGATGGGGTTGTACCATGGTGCCCTAAATTTTTTTCAGAGTTTAATTCAAACAGTGTAGCTAGTGTGGGATACAAATGACTTACATTTGGGACATCAATTGCTATTTCCCTCATGGCACTGGGTCTGATGTCATTCATTGCCTGCAAGAAATCATTCAGAGTAATCTTCACCAGTCCAGCCACCTTGACATCAGGGAGGTTAGGCTGTGTTTTCAGGATTCTCCGCAAGGCACAGAGACCTACAAAGAGACGAAAGTAACACAAGATTTGTCTTCTCCTTAATAAATACAGACTGAATTGATGGCTCCGGTGGCCCATCTGGAGTGGTCTCCGTGAAGACACTGGCTGCAGTGGGGGAGGCATGGCCAGGGCTGCATACTCCATGAAGCCAGTGGGAGCTGGGAGCAGGCAGGAATCCTGCTCTTTTCCAAGTTGGTGGGGTGGGAGCCCCACTTACCCAGGCACAGCTGCAGCCACCCAGCCATGGCTGTGGACCCAGGTATCCCTCCACTCTCGAGAACCCAGGAAGTACCCTCTGCCCCAACAGGCTCCGAAGTGGCTGCTTCTACTGCCTGGTCTCTCCCCAATCCCAGAAAAACTTTTTGCCTGCTCTGATTTCAGACTAAAGTTAAGGCTGAGCCAAGCCACTGTCATGATCCACCTAGGTATTCATCTGCTCAAGGTGGCGCTGACACACCAGCTCCCTGCCACCTTGGTCCCCTCCAGACTTTGGGTGCCAATGAGCATGGGAGGGAGGCTAAGGGTGGCTCGGCGCAGTTCTGCAAGCACCCCTCAGCACGAACAGTCCAGGCACCATGGACAACATGATTGATGGCAGCAGGAGGCAGAGAGGCTCATGGGCAGAAAGGAGTGAGTCCCTGGTGAAGCCCCACCTTCAAGCCAGGGACACCCTGAAGCATGGAGGGCAGGCTGTCAGCACTGGGTAGAGTCTGTCGCCCAGAGCAAGAACTTATGGTGCTTTTTCTGGGTCTGCCTATGGACCAATCAGCATGCACTTCCTCCCCTCTGAAGCCCATAAAAACCCGACTCAGCCAGGACTGAGTCAGGACTACCAGCTCTGAGAAGGAGCTACCCACTCTGGGTCTCCTCTCCACTGAGAGCTAGACATTTGTTGGGACACCCTGCCTATGGAAAGGAGCCACCCACTCCAGCTCTCCTCTCTGCTGAGAGTTAGACACTCATTGGGACAACCTGCCTGCAGAAAGGAGCCACCCACTGCAGGTCTTCTCTCTGCTGACAGCTGGACACTCATCAGGCTGACCAGCTTGAGGATAGCAGCTACTCACTCTGGGTCTCCTCTCCACTGAGAAGTGGACACTAGTCAGGATGCCAGATAGGAGCTACCCATTCCGGGTCTCCTCTCCACTGAGAGCTGGACACACACTGGGACAACCTGCCTACACAAAGAAGCTACCGACTCTGGGTCTCCTCTCCACTGACAGCAGGACACTTGTCAGGATGACCTACCTGCAGAAAGGAGCTACCCACTCCAGGTGTCCTCTCTGCTGAGAGCTAGACATCTGTGAGGACGGTCTGCCTGTGGACAGGAGCTACCCACTCCAGGTATCCTCTCTGCTGAGAGCTGGACACTCCTCAGGACAACCTGATGGCAGAAGGACCTACCCACTTCGGGTCTCCTGAGAGCTGCTCTGTTGCTCAACAAAGCTCCTCTTTGCCCTGCTCACCCTCCAGCTGTCCACGTACCTCATTCTTCCTGAAGGCTGGACAAGAACTCAGGACCTGCCAAATGGCAGGACTGAAAGACCTATAACACAAACAGGACTGAAACAGGCCCATTGGTCACCACATTGCGGGTAACAAGAAGAAGAGGAGCTGTGGCCCTTTGGGGAGCCCAGAAGCAAGGGCTGTGATCAGAGCTGTGACACCAGAGCTGTGACACTCTCTTTGAGGCTCTGCTATTTCCAATATCTCCAAGCTTCCAGGTACCACCACGTTCCCTGGTGCCCACGGGGGAAAACACTTGTGGTACGCCTGGTCCAGCCATATCCTTACACAGAGCTGGCGACTGTGCCTGCACCTAGAGCTGTCCACTCCACTGCAGCCAGCATGCCTGGCTGTGTGCAGTGGCCAGACCTCAGGCTCACTCACACCCTCTTCACAGCTCTGTGCCTGGCTCACCCTTGGCAGGTGTAGGATCCAGGCCGATAGCACAAGCCAAGTACAGCCTGCTGGGCCAAGTGGGCAGAAAAGCCCAGTGGGTCCGAGAAAAACTCAGGCAGAGGCGCCACCAGCCACAGAGGTTTCTGGCTGGAAAAGTGACACCCTAAGGATCCTGTGACAGAATTATCACCAATAAAAATAATAAAAAACCCAAACCCCATGCAAGATTACAGCATTTAAAACATTTTGTCCTTGTAAGGGAGGGGATGAGAGGTGGGAAGGGAGGTGGAAGAATGTGAAGGATAAATGTAAAAATCCAAGCACTTAGTTTTGTCAATGAAAATATGACAAATATTTAATATGAGAAAGCATAATTTACAAATATAAAATGGAATTTACAAAACAACATCCATAAAAAAAGCCATAAAGATTTATCAAAATAATTTGTTTGGGGAACTTCTTTTAAAAGAGTAAAATATTAAAATTAAAACATGCTTTTGCCCCTGCCCTTTTGGTAAATACATTCAAACTAGAATTACAAAGTTTTAAGGTATTGGGAAAACACCTTCAAGGAAACTTTCAGGTGGCAGTTGGAAATGTGATTTTGGAATATAAGAGCAAAGCAAACTTCAGAGTGATGTGCATACAGATAAGATGTGATATTATAGCAATGGAGAGATCTATAACGGGAGGCTAGTGAGGGGGTCAGGGATGGAGGAATAAATGTAGAAGGCTCAATCTTAGCAAAGCCCATCAATTGAATAGCATAAAAAGAAATGACGGTTTTAAAAGGCAGAGGAAAAATAGGATGACGTAGAATAAAAGGTACTAAAGCAGCCAGGAGGATAGTCAATAAAGTCAAATTTAGAGAGATCCAAAATAAATTCAAAGATATCATGCTGACTTGAGAAGTTAGATACTAAGTTCCTTGTCTTTGCTATTTGAAGTTTAAACACTGACAAGAGTGAATGTTCCCTCCATTAGGTTGTGAGATTTAGAGCCCTTTGATCTGTGATAACCTTTAGTCTAGAAGACAGTAAGTCACTAGATGCTCTTTGTGTTAAGACTGTTTAATAAAATTTCAGTTTGAAGGAGTTTAATCTCAGAGATCTCTCAGAAACCCAGTCTGAATATCTGAAGTTGTCCTGGAACACCAGCTAGCTCCCATGGTTTTTTAACCTTTCTTGTTCAAAACACTATACCTCAATACAGTTTTACTAAATAAAAATGATACCACTCCATCATTTTGTTTTCACTTATTTGAACTTTTATATATAAATAGAAGCATTAATAAAAAGAAGACACAAAACTCCACAAAACAGAGGGCTGAGTATCTTTCACTACCAAGAAAAAGCAATGAATAGTACAAAGAAGCTCCAAAAATAGATCCCCTGCTTCCTAAAGCCAGCAAATCACTTATTTAGGCCATCTTACAAATACCCACTTGCTTTTTCTGCCTTACAAAATGCTGTAAGATGGTTCTTCACATTTCTTGCATTTCTGCTTGAGAATAAAATCACCAACTGTCTCTGTTCAAACTATCTTTTGAAGGATGTTGGTAAGCAGGAAAATAAAGTGTCTCTCTCCAAAGCAAAGGATAGACATGCTTACTGTCCATTATAAAAGATTCAGGTTCTATAATTCAAGGCTCCCCTACTTTGATGCAAGCTTATACAGGTTCAGGTGTCAGGGAGCCCTCTGTATCACTCTGTGAAAAGTGAGGCTCCGGAACAGGTGCGAATGCTGCTACCCTAGCTAATTATGTTGCTGCAATATTCTGTCCTTTGACTCTTCCGCAGGCACTAACAAAATCTGTTAGCCAGCAAGTAGAGTAAAACCTCAGGCCCTTTACAATTCTTGACATGTTTATGTCTGCTATGGTTTGAATTTTTTTGTCTCCTCCAAAACTCATGTTAAAACTTAATCCCTAATGACACACTGATGGAAGGTGAGGCCTAAAGATAGGTGTCTCCACCCTCATGAATGGATTAATGCAGCTATAAAAAGGGCTTGCAGGAGTGGGCTCACTCTATCTCACTCTTCTGCGATGTGAGGACACACAATGTTCCTCTCCTTTAGAGAATACGGCATTCAAGGCATCATCTTGGATGCAAAGAGACTGAGCCCAAGCCTCCCAGCACCTTAATCTTGGACTTTCCAGCCTCCAGAACTGTGAGAAATAAATTTCTGTTCTTTGTAAATTACCAAGTATGCGGTATTTTGTTATAGCAGCACAAACTGGACTAAGACGATGAAAAATTGGGTTGATTTACTACTCAACATACTCATTAGTTAAATGGAGCAGAAGCATTAAAAAATATTACAGTTCAACTTAAGAGTTTTCAACTTTATGGCTGGGAGTAGTGGCTCACACCTGTAATCCCAACACTTTGGGAGGCCGAGGCAGGCGGATCACCCGAGGTCGAGAGTTTGAGACCAGCCTGACCAACATGGAGAAACTCCATCTCTACTAAAAATACAAAATTAGCCAAGTGTGGTGGTGCATGCCTGTAATCCTAGCTACTTGGGAGGCTGAGGCAGAAGAATCACTTGAACCCTGGAGGCGGAGGTTACGGTGAGCCGAGATGGCACCATTGCACTCCAGCCTGGGCAAGAAGAGCAAAACTCCATCTCAAAAAAAAAAAAAGAGTTTTCTGCTTTACAGTGGTAAAAAAGCAATATGAATTCAGTAATTTTCTTGCAACACTGGGCAGCTGCAGCAAGCCACAGTTCCAAGTCAGCTACACGCATATTTTGACTCACAAGTTTTTTCAGGACATAACCCTATCATAAGTTGAGGAGTATCTATGCAGTCCTATGTTGTATCAAACAGCACCTTGTGGCCTGAAAAAAATTTAAGATATTCCTAAAACATCTAACATAACTGGACGTAATCAAAATACTTCAATGCCAGATAGTATCTGGCAATACTTGCCAATATTTCTAACTTGGACCAGATACATCACTCTACTGAGACAGAAAAACTGAAACAGGTAAAACGGTCTAACAATTTGCCTGCCACATTTTTTTATATCATGCAAACATAAAATTGGACAATAAATGAGACATTATTTTCATTTAAGGAATGGGTTTGGAAAACGCAGGCAATATGTGGTTTTTAAAAGTATATTTAATATTGTAATATAAATGTATTTATAAAATATCAAAATCTCTATTATTGCTAATACAAACTACAGAACTTAAGCTGGATAAAATCTCCACTCCTCTGAACATAGAAAGAAAATAGTAATTTACCGGAGGAAAAATAAAGGCAAGAGAAACATGGAATTTTTCAAAAGTTAAAAAATAGTAAAGTACAAGCTGGGCACAGTGGCTCACACCTGTAATCCCAATACTTTGGGAGGCTGAGACGGGTGGATAACTTGCATCCAGGAGTCCGAGACTAGCCTGGACAACATAGTGTGACCCCATCTCTAAAAGAAATTCAAAAATTAGCCAGGCTTCGTGGCATGTACCTGTAATCCTAGCTACATGCGATGATTGCTTGAGCCCAGGAAGTCAAGACTACAGTGAGCGATCATCATGCTACTACACTCAGCCACTCAACTTGGGTGACAGGTGAGACCCTGTCTCCAAAAAAGTAAAGTACAAAGGCTGATTCTGTAATAAACATAGCACAACTTAATGTACCCAAATAATAAGTAAACATGTGTTGCAAGGTTTGCTATGCATACTAGTCCCTGATAAGCCAAGGAGACAAACGTAAGATATTCACTAAAGGCCAAGTTAAAATGTGTGACTAAAAAGACAATGGGAAGAGGATGAAATAATAAAAATACTTGCCTATTCCAAAATAATGGAAAAAAAAAAAGGAAAAAAAATATACAAGTGAGGCAAATAAGGAAGTAGATTGAACCTAAGTATTTTAAGGTATTACCCTAAATATAAATGTATTAAGTACTTGAATTTAAACAATGACAACAGCAGCTGGATTAAAAAAATAAAACCCCAATTTACCCTGCATACAAGTGATGTATCTGAAATATAAGAATATAGAAAGGTTGAAAGTAAAAGAATAAAAGGAATACTATGCAAATATACACAGAATGAAATATACATGGAAGGATAACAGTGCACCTATATCTACTATTAAACAGGCATTAAGTAAAAAGCATCACTAGACACTTGGGGTAATAAAAGGGCCAATTCACCAAGAATATACAAAATTCTAAATTAATACATGCCTGATAACAAAATTCAAAATATGTAAAACAAAAGTAAACAGAACTAAATGTAGAAACAGACCTTGCTTGCAGGTTTTAACATACTTGCCTTATAAGCAAAAATTTTTAAACAGAATATATAGAAGATATCAGAAGATATGAAAAACAAAATTAACTCACTTATCCTAATTGGCATAGATTAAAAAACATCATCAAAATAATAAAACAACTCTGTTTTCCAACATACCTGGACTATCTACCAAAACTGACCTTATGCTAGGACACAAAGCAAGTCTCCATGTAACTCAAAGACTGAAATCATAAAGCATAGTTCTCAGACCTCAGGACAATGAATAACAAAATCAGTAACAAAAAAATGCTAAGAAATACACAAATATCTGAAAATCAGTTAATTCATTTCTAAATAACTCATGGTTCAACAAAAAATCATAATGAAAACTGAATTTTTTCAACTGAAAAATAATACAAATATAACATGAAAATCTGTAGGATGCTGCTACTGCAGTACTGAAGGGGACACTGGTAGGCTTAATGTACACAGAAAAAAAGACTGACAGTCAATGAGGCATTCATCTTAAGAAATTAGGAAAAGAAGAAGAAATTAAACCAAAAAGAAAAAAGAAGGAGGGAAATAATGAATAAAACAAATGCTAAATTTAAAAAAATAACCAATAAAGCCAAAGGCTGGTTGTCTGAAAATGTGAGAGAAGAGATACATTTCCAATATTAGGAATGAAAAAGCAGACATCATTACAAAACCTACAGTCATTAAAAAGATAAGAGGATACTAGGAATAACTTTATGCCAAATAATTTGAAATGTAGATAAAATGAACAAATTTCTAGGGAAAAAAAATTTACCGAAACTAATATACAAACAAAAAAACTATACAATTTGAATATTTCAATAGATATTAAAGAAATTAAATCTATAATTAAAACCTTTCCCACAGAGAAAATTCTAAGCACAGATGGTTTCAATGATAAATGTCACCAAATACTTAAGGATGAATATGACATTAATTTTTTAAAAACTGTTCCAGAGAAAAAATAATTCCCAACTTGATTCACAAGGGTAGCATAATCCCGCTCCCCAAATCTTAAAGGGGTATTACAAGAAAAAAAATTACAGGTCAATCTCTCACATGAACATAGGTGCAAATATCTTAAACAAAACATCAGCCAAAAGATCAATACATTAAAAAGAATTACAAAATTGTGACAAGTTGGCTATATTACAGGAATGTCAGATTCATGTAACTTAAAAATCAATCAACATCATTCTTCACATTGACAGAATAAAGAGATCATAAGACTATCTCAATAAATGTAGAAATGTGATAAAATATCATTAATTATATTTTTTAAAAAGCGAGGAATAGATACAAACCTCCTTATCACACATACAGCAAAAAAAAAAAAATTCTTAATATTAAGTAACAGTTTGTAAACTTTCTCTTAAATCAAGAATGAGATAAGGATTACTACTGTTACCACTTCTATTAAATACTATCAGAGGTCCTATCTAGTACAGTAAGTCAAGGAAAAGAAAAAATAGGTATAGAGTTGAACAAAATAAAATTTAAAACTCATTATTTGAAATGTATACATAGAAAACTATAACATAACTGATAGATTTAAAAAACTCAAAAGAACTTACATACACACTACTAAAATTTTGTTTTTTGTGGTTTTTCTGAGACAGGGTCTCCCTCTGTCACCCAGTCTGGAGTGTAGCGGTGCAATCTCAGCTCATTGTAGCTTCAACCTCCCACACTCAAGCAATCTTCCCACCTCAGCCTCACAAGTAGCTGGGACTACAGGTGCATACCACCACGCTCAGTTTTTCCGTAAATTTTCTGTAGAGATGGTGTCCCACTATGTTGCCCAGGCTGGTCTCAAACTCCTGGGCTTAAGGGATCCTCCCGCCTTGGCCTCTCAATGTGCTGGAGTTATAGGTATGAGCCACTGTGCCTGGCCCACACCATTAAAACTAGTAAGTGCATTTGGCAAGGTAGGTAGACACAGTCAATACAAAAAAATTTACTTTTTCTATTGGGAGGTCAAAGCGGATGGATTACTTGAGGTCAGGAGTTTATGACCAGCCTCACCAACAGAGTGAAACCCCATCTTTACTAAGCTACTTAGGAGGCTGAGGCACAAGAATTGCTTGAACCCGGGAGGCAGAGGTTGCAGTAAGAAGCTGAGATTGTGCCACTGCACTCCAGCCTGAGTGACAAAGCAAGACTGTCTCAAAAACAAAATTTTTTTTTTACTTTTTCTAGACACAGTCATGCATTGCTTAATGACAGGGACGCGTTCTGAGAGATGTGTCTTTATGTGATTTTGTTGTTTGCAAACATTATAGAGTATACTTATACAAATCTAGATGGTATGGCCTACTATCCATCTAGGTTATATGGTATTGCCTATTGCTCCTAGGCTACAAACCTGTACAGCATGTTACTATACTCAATACTGTAGGGAACAGTAACACAATGGTATTTGTATATCTAAACACAGAAAAAGAAAAGGTACAGTAAAAATACAGTATAAAAGATTTAAAAAGATTCTGCCACTGCACTGTAGCCTGGGTGACAAAGCGAGACTCTGTCTCAAGACAAACAAAAAAAAATTATTTTACTTTTTCTAGATATAGCCATGCATTGCTTAATGACAGGGATATGTTCTGAGAGATGTGTCTTTATGTGATTGTCATTGTGCAAACATCAAAGAGTATACTTATGAAAATCTAGATGGTATGGCTTACTATACAGCAAGGCTACAAACCTGTACGGCATGGTACTATACTCAATACTATAGGTAACTACAACACAACGGTAAGTACTTGTGTATCTAAACATAGAAAAAGAAAAGGTACAGTAAAAATACAGTATAAAAGATTAAAAAATGTTATACCTGTGTAGGGCACTTACCATGAATGAGGCTTATACGACTGGAAGTTGCTCTGGGTAAGTCAGTGAGTGTATGCTGAGCAAATGTGAAGGTCCAGGACATTACTATACTCTACTGTAAACACTATCCACTTAGGCTACACCAAATTTAAAAATAATAATACTAATTACACTACTACTTTACAATGGTTATGATGTCACTGGGTGATAGGAATTTTTCAGCTCCATTATACTCTTATAGGACCACCGTAGTATATAACATCTATCATTGACTGAAACATCATTATGCAGTCCATGACTATACTAACATAAAATAATTACAAGTGAAATTTTACAAAATGCCATTCATAAGTGCATTCAAAAAACCAAAGTACATAAGAATAAATCTAATGAATAGTATGCAAGACTTTTCACATAAAACTACCAAACTATCTTGAGGGAAATTAAAGAAAATCTAAAATAAAATGAAGGGATCTAAGAAGTTCATGGATTACAAGGTATTAACTTCCCAAATCTCTCCAAATTGATTGAAAGACTTAATAATTCCAATCAAAATGTAAGTCAGTTTATTAGATGGGGAGAAGGAAGAACCTGACACACTGATTTTAAAACTTCTATGGGAATGCAAAGGGCCAACAATAGTCAAGAAAATTTTGATGACCCTTTTTTTTTTTTTTTTTAAAATATCACTTACCCTCCAGAAATTAAGACTTTTACTAAGGCTGAAAGTACTAAAGACATTTCAGTATGGTGGACAAGGATAAGAGACCAATGAGGCAGAGCAGAGAATCCAAAATGAACACAAACCCTTGATTTATATACAACAAAGGTAACACAGAAGCAAGGTAGAAATGGATGGTCATTTCAATAACTGGTAAAACATATCTATATGAAAAAAAGTGAAGCAATTGAAGATAGCAACATGAAAGGAAAAACAATAAAAGCATCAAGAAGATAAGAGAAAATATACCTAACAGTAGATTTGACCAAGATTTCTTAAGCTAGCTATAAAAATCACCAGCCACGAAGGAAAAGACTGATGAACCGGATCCTTTATATCAATATATATTATAATAAATACATAATTACAAACTTTCTGTTCCTTAAAAGATACTATAGAGAATAAAAATGCAAGCCACAGAGTAGAAGATATTTAAAATACATATATCTAACAAAGGTCTCACAACTAAGCTATATTAATAACTTCCACAAATCAATATATTTTTAAAAAGTAACCCTACAGAAAAACTGAATAGATACTTGACAGGCACATCGCAAAGAAAGTCATCTAAATGGTCAATTCAAATATAAAAAGGTACTCAGTCTCAGTCATCAGGGAACTAAAACCACAATGAAATACTGCTATAAACTCCATGTCAGCATGCACGAGAAGCAACTGGAATTTTCACACACAACAGGTAGAAAGGTAAATTGGTAAAATCGCTACAAAAATGTTTTGGCAGTATTTAGTAAAAAGAATCCTATAACCCAATAATTCCACTCTTAGACAAATAATAGACAGAAATGTATACATTTGTGCACCAAAAGGCATGTGCAAGAATGTTCATGGCATTACTCATAACACTTAAACAATCGAATTCAGCAATAAAAATGAACTCCTGCTATACAGAATAAAATGATGAAGCTCCCAAACCATAAAACAAGTGAAAGAAGAGAGGACAACACAGGCAAAACTGATCTATGGCATTCAAAGCCAGGAGAGTAGTTGCCTTTTGGGTTGAGGTGAGCACGTAGTGGCTGGGAAAGGGTCTGAGAGGGGTACCACGAAGCTAGTAATGCTCTGTATCTTGATCTGAGTGGTGGTTACGCAAGTGTGTACATTTTGGAAAATGCATGGATCTTTTAGCTTATGCTCTCATGTATATATGCAATACTTCAAGAAAGAAGTTTATTTTTAAAAGTATGTAAAAAGTGTCGTGAAAGGAAAAAAAAACTATAAATAAAGCAACAACACAGAAGCTGGTTTAAATAAGAGGGATGGTAGTTTTAGAAATTATAAACTGCAATTTAAAATGAAATATCATTGTATCAGTATTAGCTCATCAATTATAACAAACGTACCACACTAAGGCAAGACAGTAATAATGGGAGAAGCTGGGAAAAAGGGAAGTTATATGGAAATGATCTGTACTTTCTGCTGTATTCTTCTGTAAACCTAAAACTGCTCTAAAAAAAGTCTATTAATTAAAAAAAAATTTAATAAAATGAAAAAACTCAGTTCTAAGTATCCATATGCATATATACAATGAAGTTTATTCCTTAATATTTTATTACTAAAACAGGAAAATATTTTTATTTAGAGTACTTTCTAATCAGAATAATTAAAACCATGATGATCTAGGGAAAAAAAATTCATAAAAAAGGTTTTGGAGCTGGATACAGTGACTCACACCTATAATCCCAGCACTCCAGGAGGCCAAGGTGGCAGGATCCCTTGAGGTTAGGAATTTAAGACTAGTCTCGGCAATACTGCAAGACCCCAACTCTTTAAAAAAATACTAAAATCGGTTTTGGGAATTTTCTATAAAGAAATTCTGATCAGGCTCAGAATCATTGCAGAACATATTTATAAGCTGACCAGTGTGCAAAATATACTAGAATACAAAATATAGATTATATGATTTTTTTTTTTTTTTTGAGACGGAGTCTCGCTCTGTCGCCCAGGCTGGAGTGCAGTGGCCGGATCTCAGCTCACTGCAAGCTCCGCCTCCCGGGTTCACGCCATTCTCCTGCCTCAGCCTCCCGAGTAGCTGGGACTACAGGCGCCCGCCACCTCGCCCGGCTAGTTTTTTTGTATTTTTTAGTAGAGACGGGGTTTCACCGTGTTAGCCAGGATGGTCTCGATCTCCTGACCTCGTGATCCGCCCGTTTCGGCCTCCCAAAGTGCTGGGATTACAGGCTAGATTATATGATTTACAGTACTCACAGAGAGTTTTGATTTGCCAGAATATTTTATACAAACGAATATGTTTGGTATGAAAGGCAGCGTGACTAAAGAAGAAAAACAAAACTTGAGGAGAGATAACAGCATTTTTTACAGCCATTACTTTGATTTTTTTTTTTAAGAGACAAGGTCTTGCTCTATTACCCAGGCTGGATTGCAGTGGCACGATCATAGCTGACTGCAGCCTCAACTCCTAGACTCAAGCAATCCTCCCACCTCAGCCTCCCAAGTAGCTAGGACTACAGACACACACCACTACCACTGGCTAATTAGAGACTCTGTCTCTAATTCTCTTAGAGACAGAGTCTTGCTACATTGCCCAGTCTGGTCTCAAACTCCTGGCCTCAAGTTATTCTCCTGGTCTGGCCTCCCAAAGTGCTAGGATTACAGGTGTGAGCCACTGCACCAAACTGGTTTTGAAAATATTTCCAAAAAACAGTTCTCAGTAATGGAACCACTGTTCTTATATTTCTTGCCAATTCAGTTACAATTCATGTTAAAGGAAAGCAATTATTCAAGTATTATTATATTATAAAGCCACTGGGAAGATATATTCATTAGCCATGGGCGTTACTCTTTCATGGGCACTCTTTTCAATATTAACTCATCTATTCGCTCAAAATATTCAACAAGAACCTCCTAGACATAATTACTTTATTAAACAAATGTACCGAGCTCTTACATATGAGGATGCACAAGAAGGCAAATCAATCTCTCACTGCGCTAACAGTCTAATAGGGGAGACACATCATAACACATAGTTATTATAAACTATGCCAAGTACTGTGACATGGAAAGAACAAAGTGGCAAAAAAACACATGTCAGGAACATCGAACTCAGTTTCAGGAAGGATTAGTTGACCTAACAACTCTCACAGAAATCATTTAGTACATTCCCTTATTTCACAAATGAAAAACTGAAACATATATCTAAGTTCAAGTAGTTAGGCCTGAAAAGTGAATTGATGTTAACCTGATAAAACAGGAATTGGGGCCAAAGAGGCAGCCAACTATTCCAAGCAGGGGGAACAGCATATAAATAGAGACGAGACTGAGTATAGCACTTTAGAGATTAGGAGACCCTATAGAATAATAAAAGATAAAATCCCAAGTCTCCAGAGTTCAGTCTTATACATATGAAAGAACATGTTTAAATAAACCTAAATCCAACTTATTAATTCATTTGTAAGTATGTGAGGATATAAAGCATGGTAGATTGTGAGAAATGAGAAAAGAACAAAGGGTAAGTTTACTGATTTGCAAAAGCTATGCCATAAGAGATCCTGGAGACTCCTGCCACAGGCCTTCAGATTCTTTCCCACTCTAGAGTATTGATTCTGGACTCTAAATAAACGTATCCTATTTTACACAACAAATGTTATTCTTGAAAATAACATGTAAGTTGAAAAACAGAATTTGTATAAATTAAATGTTAAATATATTATCAAGAGCTTACAGAAATTAAAGCTCCTCAGAGCTATAATACTAATGCAACCAATCCTCCATGGCTCTAGGTCTAGCACTAGCTCAGGCACAGCTTTAAATAAGACTTAGCCCTTTTGGCCATCAGTTACCTCATTTACTAAATGAAAAGATTAAAATATATTTTGTCTAATCATTCAAATTTAAATAACTTAAAATTCTATGATACTAAGTTTAAATTACTGGCCATCACCATTTCTAATAAGGCCATACTGGAATCTACACTGAAAGATTAAATTTTTAAAAATACATATATTTGTAGAAACCTGAAGACAATTAACTAAAAGAACAAATGGACACATGTACATCAAGGAATATGGTTGAAAGTAAGTCATCAACATTTCCTCTTCTCACTAACTTTGGAGTTAATTTTTTTAAATGTAAGCAAATACAGAAGCAATACTGCTATGTTAAGAAACACAATTTTGAAATAAAAAAAAGAGGTGTGGCTAATTCAACAAAAAATGTATCATTTTCTTTTCAATACTTTATTTTCCAATGCTCTTAACATTTTTGAGACTGGAAAACAAGATACCTTGAAGGGAAGAAAAGGCAAAATGCTTTAGGGAGCCAAATGTCAGCACACAGTTTCCAATGTATGACTTGTATATGACTTGTTCCCCCTCAAGCTCCACATCAACCAATTCTTGACAAGAGCAATTATTCTAAACCCATGTTCTTCAAAACCATCTGCTCCAGATGCAATCAACAAATATCATCTTGTCCCATGTTTATAAAATCCTACAATTTTATACTCAATACTTGCTAAGTTATACATTATTTTTGAGATTACAATTAAGCTCCTTCATTAGAAACTAACAATAAAATTAAACTGATCAGAGAAGTTAACAATCCCTTTTAGAATTACTACCTGCCTACAGAAACTTAATTACGTGAAAAGGTAACATAAAACTTGGACATCTGGATCTCATATTTAAATTCTAAAAGTTGAGCATAAAATTTGCTAATAATATACTCACATATATGAAAACAAGGCAAGTATAACAAAAATCTAAGTCTCCTTTTTTTAAAATGTACTTTCCTCAGAGTATCAGAACTCCAGAAAATTTGTTTTATTTGGAGTCTTTATTCTCCCTCAACTTTGTATTAAGTATAGACAAGGTGGTATCACTTGCTGTACCACTAGGAAAGTTCCATTTCTCACGGCCCATTAATAAATAAATTTTTAAAAAGTCAAATAGAATATCCTTAAAGGTTATTGTAGTTCTCGCCTTACTTATATTACAAGTGACTGCTGCAACTTAAACTGATCAAAGGAACCAGGTCTATTCCAAACCCTCTATCACTTTCAAAAGTTGCTATTTTAAAAGTAATGGTACTGTGGAAGGTACATTTGTCTCCAGACCTGAATCTTGAGCCAAGGCTTATTTCTCACTAACTGCTTGAGTTTAGATGTATCACACAGTCTCTCCTCATCTGTGAAATAAGGTAATGTACTAAATTATCTCTGAAAGAGTATTCTATTATTCTATTCTAGGTGCAGTTTTTGCAATTACTTTTTTTTCTTTTGAGACAGAGTCTTGCTCTGTTGCCCAGGCTGAAGAGCATTGCCATGATCTCGGTGACTGCAACCTCCTCCTCCTCCTCCTGGGTTCAAGCAATTCTTGTGCCTCAGCCTCCCAAGCAGCTGGGCCTATAGGCATGCGCCACCATACCCGGCTAATTTTTGCATTTTTAGTAGAGTCGGGGTTTCACCATGTTGGTCACACTGGTCTCAAATTCCTGACTTCAAGTGGCCGCCCGCCTCGGCCTCCCAAAGTGCTGGGATTACAGGTGTGAGCCACCATGCCCAGCCACAATTACTTTTGCACCAACCTATAGTTCTAAAACATCAAGATTAATTCACTTCACCAGTCCTAGGTTTCAAACTGCCCTAAATACAGCTTCCATTTTCAAATTTTTCATATTTCATCATTTACCTACCTGGCCTAACAACCTTACTAAAATACCGCATTTTTTTGGTTTTTTTGTTTTTTTTTTTTTAAAGGTGCTTAGAGTACAATTCGTATGCCAAGAGAGGCTGAAGATTCACAGCTGGGTGGACTAAATCAGCGCCCAGGTAAGAGGAAAGTAACCAGGAAAATAATAAAGACATGTAGTTAGATTTGGGTTTCACTGGAGACAGGGAGGAATGACAAGGAGGGAGGACTAACTATATTTATTCCTGTTTTATGGAAAGTATAAAAACTCTAAATATTAATAATAACACACCAACAAAACTAAAAAAGAAATTGACAATCACTATATCTGCTTCTTCAACTCTCAATCAATCACCCTTCAATTTATTGCAATCCAGCAGCTAGGTACAAGACACCACAAGAATTTCTCTCTTCCAGGCTCCCATGACCTCCCAAGTAGAGAACTAAGCACTTTATGTAACTGTGGTCTCCACTATGATCAACACCGTTGATCCTGTTTCCACTATTTATTACCTGTGTGATCTTGGGAAAGTTCCTTAATCTGACATAAGTTTCCTCGACTACAAAATAAAGAGAACCTCAGAGAGTTGCTGTGAGGAAGAGATGTGTTAGTACATACAAGGTGCTTCAAACAGTGGTTGACATAATCCAAGTACTCAATGAGTGTGAACCAATACCACATTATTTCCTCACTGAGTGCTTACCTCATTTCATCTGAGGCACCACTTCTTTGGGTTCTCTTCCCAGCTCTCTAGCCACTCCTCAGTTTCCTGTTCAAAATATTTTTTAACAACCCAACTTTTGAATGACGATATTTCCCAAGACCGTTCTACTGTATTAGCATTCTGAAAGCGACCTGATCATTCACATAACACCCAACACACTGTATTGTACTTACACACTGTTCCATTTCCCTCTGAGTCTTGAGTTTCATGAGGAGAGAGCCCAAGTCTATCTTATTCCTTGAGGTAGCCCCACCATCCAGTGCAGTACCTGGCTCAATGAATGAAGGAACTCTACTCACCTTCTGTTACTGATTTCATTCTTTCTACAGCTTCACCATGTTAACTACTAACAACTCCCACGTCTATATCTCTAACCTAGACCTGTCCTCATCTTCAAAACCTATATAATTCAAGTCTTCCAAGTTAGACAATATAAAAAATAAAGACGAGAGGTGAAAAAGAAAGAGTAGGCAGAAGAAGGTATTTCAATAGTCCAGACAAGAGCTGATGATGGTGTGAACTGTGGTATAGTAGTGAAAGTAGTTAATTTTTTTAAGAGGTCAAATTCTGAATAAGCATGAAAACAAAACTGACAGGATTTGATAAAAAAAAAGAGTAAGAGAAAAAAGAATCAAGAATAACTCTTAGAAATAACTTTTATTTAGATAGCCTGGTTTTATTTTTGTGATTGTTTTAATTAGAAAGAGTACCTTTCCTCAAGTTTTATATTTTTGTAGTCTTGGTAAAACAACCCAGAAACTATTCTACTAGCAAAGTAAATAGTATATGCCATTTAGAGCTTAAACAGAATCAAAACTACCACCTCTTTTTCTGAAACAAGCCATTCAGTTCCAGTCATCTCAAATGAGTAGCAAAAGGAATACTAAAATACCCACTTCACTGATAAAAATAATTCCATCTCTATATAATACCCATAATATTTACACAGTAGGACAAATCCCAATATCACAAACATAATATTCTATAACTACATTTCAGAATTATAAAACAGAGGAGAAAATTCATTGCCTTATGAAATACGCTGCAAAATTAGTGCTTATTTATCTAGCTGCAATAATACGTCCCTTATAAAATGCATTAATTAGAGCAGGGGTCCCCAACCAACCGGCCATGGGCTGGTACCAGCCTATTAGGAACTGAGCTTCACAGCAGGAGGTGGACAGCAGGCAAGCAAGCATTACTGCCTGAGCTCAGCCTCTTATCAGATCAGCGGTAGCATTAATTCTCATAGGAGTGTGAACCACAGTGTGAATTGTGCACGTGAGGGAACTAGGTTGCCTGCTCCTTAAGAGAATCTAATGCCTGATGATCTGAGGTGGAACAGTTTCATCCAGATACCATCCCCACCCTCTCACCCCAGGTCCATGGAAAAACTGTCTTCCACAAAACCGGTCCCTGGTGCCAAAAAGGTTGGGGACCACTGAATTGGACAGATTGTCATGACATACACATCAATTTAACTTGTATTCCTACTACTGTTGCTCCATTACACACCTACAGTGAACTCACATCTGGGATGACCCAAAGTTCAGCAAGAAAATCTGTCAGCCAGGCACGGTGGTTCATACTTGCAATCCCAGCACTTTGGGAGGCTGAGGCAGGCGGATCACTTGAGGTCAGGAATTCAGGACCAGCCTGGCCAACATGGTGGAACCCCATCTCTATTAAAAATATAAAAATTAGCCAGGCGTTGTAGTGCGTGCCTGTAATCCCAGCTACTTGGGAGTCTGAGGAAGGAGAATCACTTGAACCCAGGAGGTGGAGGTGGCAGTGAGCCGAGATTGTACCACTGCACTCCGGCCTGGGAAAAAAGAGTGAGACTCCATCTCAAAAAGAAAGAAAATCTGTCAAGGAGGCTACCCAAAAACAAGCCGTGTCTCTAGTCTGCATATTCTTATTGATGGGCAAGATTTTTACTGATTCAGATTCAGTGAAAATCACTACTTTAGCAAAGCAAAGGATTCTGCCAGATTTCCCTATCTCTTATGCTAGGATAACCAAGAACACTTCATATCAGAAAAATTGCCATAATCCAAATAAGCTTCCACCAGAGAAATGCACAAATATACATAAAATACAATTTTTAGAAAATGTTTAAATGTCAGTTTTCCAGAGGCTAAAGAAGAAAAGGAAAAATGAAGTGACACTTACCAAGGGCCTTTATAAACCATCACCACTGCCGCCAGGCTATATTACTAAACCTCATAAGAACACTTAAAACCATGTAGTGTTATCCCTACTTAGCTGGTGAGGATATAAAACCCAAGAGGTTGAACAGCTTGCTCAACATTTATCAGCTGATAAAGTATAATGCTAGCATTTGAATGTAGAGCTCACCATAGGCTTTGCAATAAATCCCATTATTTCCCTGGACTGTATTTTAAAATATTAAATTTCTACAGTATCGATATTTTAATTCTTAGAAAACATTGACAGAATTGAAAAAATAGTAAAAAATATTAGAAACAGAACCTTTCATAAGAGTTGGACTATTACATACATAGCAGATGCTCCATAAATCCCTGTTAAACTAAGCTAGTTGGAGGTGGAGGGACAAATGAGCTAAAAATATCTCAGAACACGGGAGAAGAGATAAAATTTTCCATCTCAGAAAAAGTTACAATTATTAGATTCAGAATTGTTACTAGATGCATTTAAGTGCTATAATAACAAAATAATTATTTAACTATGAATTTTAATTCTTCCTGTTCTGTTATGCTACCTTATCAAGGCCTGAGAATTTGGTAAGAACATGTTGAAATGATGTGTAATTAACAAGGATGCTAAAGACAATTCTTAGAGATGCAAAGCAAATACTTCCTTTCACTATAAACAAAATGACTAAGTCCACTTCTTGAAGAAATCAAGATCTATTTATATTCACTCTCCTGAAATGGCACAGGCGGCCTTAGAAGGATAAGTTTATAATAAATCCCTGTATTTGGAAAACATTGTTGTAAGCATCTTCTAACATTCAACAGAGTTTATAAAACTCATGTCACTGCTGCATAATTAACATTTCATGTTTTCCCAAAAAATGCAGTATGCTTATCTATATTGTTAATTTAAAACATTATAAATTTTGAGGGAATTAATAAAAGGCTATGCAACTAATTAATTAGAAAGGCAGCCTAATCCCAGGAGGAATATAAACATAGACATTAAATGTCAGGATGTGTTAGAGTCTAGCTTGTAAACAGCTTGTCCATTTGAGATAAAACATTTCAAAATGCAGCTGCTCTTTGCTTTAAAAAGGTGAACCACAAAACATTAGATCTCTGGACAAGTCATGACATATCAAACCACACTCTAGCTCAAAAATTAATTATAAAGAAAATCTAACTTTTGAAAATAAGCTTCACACCCAATCACAAACACCAAATGTTATATCTGCTCAGATAATGGGAGATCTAAGGGTTGAAAGCAACAGTACCTATTGTAGTACTTCCAACTTTCATATTCATTATGGGAATAAAGTTAAAAGATATGAAAAATATTTAGTGACTTGGAATAAAAGATTAGAGATGCTGAGAGTAAGCACACTGCGAAAGATGCATTATCACTCTCGCAAAGTATGGATTGTAAACTTTCTGTCCTCTGAAAAGGCATGTGCAATCTACATAAATACTACAGAGGTTTTGTATTTGTATCCTACAAACAATAACCTTTAGATTAGAGAAACAATCAGGAAGCATAGCTCACTATGTTCTAAGAAATTCTGAATCACTTCAATTCATGCCATTACTAGACATACGTGCACAACTTTTGTTAAAAAGTACAGAGCTTCCTTCACTATGAGGCAGTCCACAAGAGGGAAAATCATCAGAGAAACAGCATACAAAAAGCACAAACACGCAGGTCCACAATCTTAACTAGGAAATACACATGTCTGTATTCTTACTTGTATTCTTAATTGTTAATTAACTGTTTCACTTGTGACTTTTTTTTTTCAGAATTATTTGCCACTTTTAAAGTTTTATTCAGAACCATTACACATAACTGAAAAACAAACTTAAGACATTCATTTTCCCTTGAGTGGCAAAGTTAAATGATAGTTTGGAAGCGCACATTACTATCACAAAAAACTTCTGGAAGGAAACACAACACTATTAGAAATAGTCAAAGAATTTCATTCCCTAAATTTAATCCAGTTATTTAAATCAGTTACAGAGAATCTCCAAAAACTGGGTAGTTGGTTGCCCTAGATCAGTGATTCTCAAAGTACAGTTCTTGGACCAGCAGCAATGACATACCTGCAAGTTTGTTAGAAATGCAAATTTGGGGCCCCACTTGGATCTTCTGGACCTACAGGAATCAGCAGGATAGACCCCAGAACTGTGTTTTCACCAGCTCTACAAATGATTCTTACATAGGTTGGAGAACCACTTGCCCAAATCAGCGAATCAAATACCCAATCACAGACAAAGGCAAGACTGGCTGCTTCAAAATCACTTGGAAAACATTATAGATCCTGCCTCTCCTGCCTCCAGCTTCCTAACTCTCTTAAACACTTAATTATGAGTGGGTATGTGAGTGCAGGTGTGAGCTTGAGTGAGTGAATGTGTAGTTTCCCAGGTGAGCCTGACGCATAATGAGGTTTAGGAACTAATGCCCTCTATGTCAAAAGCTCTTGAAGTGTGGTCTCCAGATCAGCTGCATTAGCACCAGCATCAGCATCGCCTGGGAACTTGTTAGCATTCTCAGGCACCAGCTCAGACCTACTGAATCAGAAACTCTGGGGGTGGGATTCAGTAACCTGTTTTAGTAAATTCTACAGGTGATTCTCATATAATAATGTTTAAGACTCTTTGCTGTAAGTGATTGGTCCTGAATTAAAAACATGTGAAACAAACCTGAATTCCGTGGGGAAGAATAAATCATAGAAAGAGACAGATTTAACCTACATACCCAGAAATACACCTCCTGGAGATGGAGTCTCTTAGTGTCAAACTCACAAATCTGGTCAAGATGCCTTAACTACCCATATATGCCAGTGGCCATTTACAAGCACTCCATTTAAACATAGAACAACGGGTGAACAATGAAAACACCTCCTGAAAAGCACATGTTTTAAACAAATGTAGTTAAAGGCCATATCAGAGCCAAAGTTTAGAAATCTGTCAGTGGGAAGGCAAAAATGGACCAAAATCAGTTATTTAAAGCAGCCTCACTGTCCTACATTTTTGAAGATTACATAGAACCTATAACCTGCTCATTGCTACTTACAAAGGTAGCAATAACCACTTAAGAGTCCTTTCCTCAGCACAAAGCAGGGATTTCTGAAGGCAACAAAGGGTGGAAAAAAAGAGATGATTCCCAAGGTGTTTACAAATAAAACCAAGCTCAACTCTAAAATTAATAAACACTATTCATCTCTATCAAGGGTGTATAGGGTAATAATTATGTCTCTTAGATTTTACACGCATTTGTCAAATTATTCTTCAATTCAACTAATCAAATACTTATTGAGCACCTGTAATACACCAGAAGTCATTAATATTGCCTCCAAATATGAAGATATTACCATGACTCTTTAAAAAAACAATTATTCTAACTTTCTGGGTAATTCTAAGATCAGTGTAATGATTGTGACTGCCTGCACCTGCCCAAGAAAACTTACCATGTTTAACAACAACAACAACAACAAAACACAGATGTGAGTTCAAACTTATGTAGGCAGTTATTTCAAAGGACTGAGAGCAACTCAAATTATTCCCTAATAACTGCTGTAACCTGATGTGGAATGCAACTTTTTATTTAAAGCTAAGAGAGTAGCTCAAATCTACCATGTAGAATGAATGCTCTTCCCTGTGCTCAATGCACGCATCATAGAATACAGGAATGCTGTTGTATGTTCAGTAAGTGGGATACACTTATGCCTATTCTATAGCACTTGGAGCATAGTCCTACACTTCAAATGCTTATAGATTCACAATTGTTTCAGCTTTCTAAGTCACATTACTAATCAAATTGATAATTTACTCAGTCTTTAGTCAGAAATTATAACTGTTCCAATGAGAAAATGCAGCGCACTTCACAAAAAACATTAGTCTGCTTTATAGCACTGTTTCTAAGAACACCATGGGAAAACCCTGACTACCTAAGTGTAAGTCATTCATATAGATACAAAAGAGAAGACCACTGAAAATAGCTGATGAGGCCTTAAGAGGCTTAGGGCTTTTTCTTTAACTTCTTTCTCCCTTTCCTTTTTCTCATTCTTCCTATCCTTCTTTTTCTTCCATTTTTTTCTTGTTCTCCCTTATGTCCAGGGAATGTCATAATGCATTATGACATAAAATATCATCTACTCCAATCTCCTCAATTTACAAATGGAGAAAACTGAGGCTCAGATAAGGGATAGAACCTGCCTAAGATCACAAGCCTGATTTTAAAAGCAGGTCTGTCCAATTCTCAAAACCTATTGTACACTATACCACCCTGCCTCATAGAAAATTTTCTTGAAAAAATTCCAGCATACTGTTTTTAAACTTTATTCAGCTATATAAAGTAAAGAAAATGATACTACATAATACAACATACACTAGTATTTGGGACAGTATACACAAAACCACACATATTTTCCCTACTGGATTCTGTAATTACAACACTATCTTTTTAAAAACTACTCCTCACAGGCGGAGCTTGCAGTGAGCCGAGATCATGCCACTGCACTCCAGCCTAGGTGACAGAGCGACGAGACTCCATCTCAAAAAAAAAAAAAAAAAAAAAAACTACTCCTCATAATCTGCTTCATTGCTAGATTAGGGAAAAATAGATCAGTTCAATACTTGGATATTTTCTACTTTATAAACTGATCCTATCCTTAGTATCATAGGCTAAAATTAAATTATAAAGTCTTATACCCCTCTGAACAAAATCCATGTTTTATTAGTTTTAATTAAGAGCATGAAGTTGAAGTAAGACGACCTTGGCTTTAAATCACAGCTCTGCCGGATACTCACTCTGAGGCCTTTCTTGATACTTCTATCACAGGGTTGGTAGGAGGATTCAATCAAATAATGTTTTCCTTTTCTCACTTTCTCACTGTAGAACTCCTACTTTAAGCTTCTTCTTAGACGTCATTTTTTCTGCTTAACCACAGTATTTCCTTTCCTCATAGAAGTCACTACATTTTTACATTTTTTTATGAGTAGTTTATCATAACATTTGTAGTTGTTTACAAATTTCTTTCCTTCATCAACTGTGTGTTTCTGGACAGCAAGAATCCCAGAGCCTTCTAGAGTGCATAAAATGTATTAGAAAGTCAAAAAGTCTCTAGTAAGGCATGGTAAACATTGAATACTTGCCTAGATGCCACGGGCAAGTCCTACAGAGCAACACCTACACAGCAATCCAGACTCTTCATTACCACCTAATGCAATGAAAGAAGCAAAATCATCTATTGATACTTCTGCTTTTTGATCCCTACGTAATCCATTTCTATGACCAGGCCCACTAATCCCTGTGAAGCTAGAAGTAGCTTCATAGAAACTAGACAGAATGGGACCCATTCCTAGAGCATAATGTACCCAAAGAATGTTTGTATTTGCCTTGATAGTCTACATAACCTGCAGTCTCTCCCAACTCTGATTCCTATAACCTAGAAATTGTAACGATCAAATAAAATGAAAGAAAAATTATTTTCTCCACCAAGAGTAAGATATTCAAAGATTCCTAAATCTTTTCCAAGTTTTCTTTTCCTAACTGCTTCTCCTTCCTGAGCCTCTTTCCCTACATATATCAGTCCAAATAAAAGGTCAAAAAGACTAAAGGCAGGGTCTTCAAAGCCTACTAAATTATACAACTATGAGTCAATGATTTGGAGGTAAAAGTTACTGTATTTGTATTTCTGAACTAAAGCTCTAAAATAACTGCTACAGTTTGAATGTCCCTTCCAAAACTCATGTTGAAATTTAATTGACATTGTTATGGTATTAAGAGGTAGAACCACTGGGAGGCAATTAGGCCTGAGACCATAACGACATTATCCTCAGGAATGGATTAATGGCATTACGGTGGGAGTGGGTGTATGGCAAATGCACCTGAGAGCAATAACTTTAGAAAAGAGGGTTGCCACGTGGAGGCTGCTGCGGGGAGGGTGCCAAATAAAAGTGCTATATAAGCTGCATGCCTTTTGCAAGCAGTTGAGGTTCTCCTGCCTAGTTCACCACCACTGGACTGTCCCTGTATGTTAGTTCCCCCTAATAAAACCCTATGTCTTGTTTGCTAGCTCCAGGTCGCTTTTGCCTCTTGAACCTGGTGCCATCCTTACAGAAGTTAACAGGGACCCAGTACCACAACTGGTGAACCGAGTAGGAAGGTGGAGAAAAATCTCATGAGCACCAAGACCATAAGATCAGGAAAGCCGAAATCCAAGGGGGGAATCCCAGGCTGACCAGCACATTTATGTGGGGCCCAAAAGCCACTATCCTTGATGAATTAGGCCCAACGTATGAGTACGGAACACCCCCAAAACACCAAAGGGTCTGGAAGAGCTATTGCAGGGGACAGATCTAACTAAACGAAAGTTAGATGCCTGAGCTGTGGCAGCCACAACTGGCGATTCTTGATAGTGCTCCCAGCAACCACTGGGGCCGAGCTCCCAGCACAGGCCAGGGGTTGTCCGTTATAGGAAGAACTATGTCTAGAAAGAGATGCCAGACTAGCTCAAGCCAAAACATCAGAGACCCTACTGTCCCACCTGCAGAAACAGGACAAAAATAATGGAAATCCTAGCTTGTCAGGCAGCCTGTTTGAAGGGTCACCAGCTCCCATGCCAAGTTAGGACTGTATGACTAAATCTTCCTAAGTCCGGGGACCCAATGGAGAGCTCTAGTGAGGAGCAGTGTGAGGACTGGGATAAGCCCATAGAGGTCCTGTCCTCTCTACCAAGATAAAGTCAGACCAACGGTGCCCGCAGGGAGTAGACCCACAAAACTTGTCTCTGCCTGAAAGACGGCAGTACCACAATGCAGCACTAGATCACTAGGGAACTAGTGGAGCTGGGCAGAAGCTGGATTCAGGAAGAAAGAGAGAAAGTTGATTGAGAGGTGGCTTCTCTGTCTATGGGACATGGGGATGGAGGGTGTTGTACTCTCCAGACTCAAGATGAGTGGAATGGCATCCACTGCATGCCACCCAGCCCTGAGGCAGCACCTCTATGGTGCCAATAATGACGATCAGGTCATGCCCCTCCTTAGCTGGGTGGTTGTGGGCTGCAACGAAGCGTGGCCAGATGAGGGCAGTATCCCCACGTCTCCTTTGCGATGGCAGACTATGGAGGAATTGCAGGACATCCTCTGGGAATTAGGGATGAAACATGCTATCTATGCTGAACATCACCAAGGTCCAACAAAGAGCTTTTCACTGCCAACATGAAAGACACCATCTTAGTCTGCACCCAACCAGTGGTATGGTGTGCTAGTGTCTATCCAGAGTCCCCTAGTAGGACAGCCAGTGTCTCAGGTGGCCCAAGCAGCCAACAACTTACAAGAAATGGAGAAACTGTAGGCAAAGGGTATATGCTGCTGGGACGAAAGACAAGGGCGCCAAAGAAAAGGAGATGGCCAAGGGGCCCATCAGGGTGACTGACCAACAAATGTGGCGCAACCTGGTAATGGCAGGAACAGCTACTATGAAAATAGATAAACAGCCTAATACTGTTCTGGTCAGACTGTGGCAGAATCTCACACCAGAAGAGTGCTTCACCAAGGAGCCTCAGGTTCAGCCCACCACCCTTCCTGCACAGGCATGGCAAGTGTCAACCCCATTAAACTGGATGAAAGCCAAGGCCCCGGAATCCTGGTAAGAGTAACGGTGGCCAGGGTACCTGGGGACTAGAGGCCACATGTAGAACTAACTATATATTGGTTGCCTAAGAATAAACAGACTATGCATGCCCTAGTAGCTACTAGAGCCAAATGCACTTTCATATATGGTGACATTCATTGGTTCCAAGGGGCTAAAATAGCAATAGATGATTATGGAGGGGGATCAGACAGGTTGAACTGAGTATTATAAGTTGGGACACTGCCACCAAAACCCCATTTAGTATGGATAGCTCCCATCTTGGAATACATCTTGGGAACGGATATCTTATCAGGCTTGACTCCCCAGCTGCTGGGGAGTTCTGACTGAGAGTGGTGAAGCATGTGATCAAGGGGAATGTGAAATGGACACCAGTACAGCTGCCAACCCCACACAGCAAGTAGTAGCACTGAAGCAATACCGCCTGCTGGGGGAACATAATGAAACCACAGGGATTGTTAAGGAGTTAGCCCAAGGAGGCATTATAAGGCCAGTGCACAGTCCATACGACAGCCATGTATGGCCCATGTGGAAGCCTGATGGGACATGGACAATGACAGTAGATTACCAGGAATTAAATAAGGCAGTCCCCCCAGTGTATGCACCTCTTACTAATATCACCTCCCTTCTAAAGAGGGCAGGAGAGGCACTGGACACATACCACTACCACTTTGTTACTGATTTAACCAATGCCTTCTTCAGCATCCCCACTGCCCCGAGAGTCAAGACCAATTTGCATTCACCTGGGAAGAACAACAGGCTTTTACCATCTTGCCCCAGCGATATTTACATAGCCATGGAGGTCTTGGAAGGGGTACATGTTTTCCATTACACCAATGACATCGTGCTAACTTCTGAGTCTCTTTCCAGCTTTCAATTTGCACCCCCACACCTTGCTGTCTCATCTGGCAAACAGAGCATGAGTGATAAACACAGACAAAAATCCAGAGTCCAGGCTTATCAGCCAAATACTTGAGTCTGCCATTATGGATAGGGTACAGGCCTATTCACATCCTGTGACACCAAAGCAGCTATAAACCTTCTTAGGACTCCTAGGGTATGGGCATCGTTTTATTCCCCATGTGGCCCAACTCCTTAGACCCCTATACTGTTTAGTCAAGAAGGGGGCCCACTGAGACTAATCCACCAAGGAGGATGAGGACTTTGAACCAGCTGAAGTCATAGTGAAATAAATACAAGCGTTGGGAGTTCAGGTGCAGACAGCCTTGTGAACCAGATGTAGCCAGTTACCCTGAGGGGTTTGGGTGAGGCCTGTGGCAAAGGCAAAGACATGTCTTTAGGATTCTGATCTCAGCTACAGAAAAGGGGTGAAGTTAGACATAGTGTGATGGAACAACAACTCTGTGCTATACATTATGCCTTACAACAAGTAGAGGACATTACAAAGGGGGTCCCAATGCTAGTACCCACCCAGTACCCCAAAGCGGGTTGGCTAAAGGGTATCTTCCAGAAACTGAAGTCTGGGTATGCCAAGACACAGACTGTGGCCAAATGGCATGCACACCTGCAACAGAGGAGCACATTAATAGCCTTTTAAGCTCAGAGCTCCATTCGGTGCTTGGCCCTGTCATCTATGTAACAACTGTCACATAGTCTTTAGGGGAAGCTGCTGAGCCTCACTAGATGCTCTCCTTCATACAGGATGGACAGGGCCCAATGTCTGACCAGGCCTGGTACACAAACATCTTGTCATGAGGCAATCCTTGCACTTGAACAGGCATGGCCATCCAGCCATCGACTGACAGTATCTGGATGGATATAGACCAAGGACATAGCAGCCAATGAGCTGAGCTACAAGCTGCCAGGATGGTCCTCCTCTATAAGCCAGACCCAACAGTCCTGTGTACCCACAGATGGGTTCTCTGAAGTTAACAGGCATCCGGCATGACATTCCTTAAGGAAAATTGTGATTCTCCAGCACACACTTCTTCCTGATTTCCACAGCACGACGTATCAATAAATATTGTCTTCATCAATACTGCCACCAATGCATCTGATTACGTGTGTGTGTGTGTGTGTGTGTGTGTGTGTGTGTGTGTATGTATGTACTTTGGAAAAGTCTGATAGGATATAGTCATCCCTTAGTATCTATGGGGTATTGGTTCCACGACCCCTGAGATACCAAAATCTAAGGACAGCTCAAGCCTCTTATATAAAATGGCACAGTATTTGCATATAGCCTATGTACATCCTCCAATATAATTTAAATAATCTCTACATTACTTTTACCTAATCCAATGTAAAGGGACTCAACATGTGGCTACTACAATGGGAAGCACAGGACTAGACAGTAGCAGGTCACCTCCTTTGGGGTACTGACATGTAGAGGGACATTCCCCATTGCATCCGGGGGATGCATAAAATGATCTACCATGTGGATTCCCACACTGCATCTACACCACCTGGAAATCAACAGGCAGACAAATTAACCTGCATTCATCTCCTCAAGGGAGTCCCCACAGACGATGTGGTCAACTGGTTACAAAAGAAGACAGGACATAGGGGACAACTTACCCTTTGGGCCATAGCAAAGAATTGGAGCTGCCACTATGATACAAAGACACAGTACACATCTGTCAGCAACGTCTTACCTGTGCACAGGAACACCGCAGGCCCTTGCCACCTCATACCAGAAAGATCACCCGGGGCCAGAGCCCAGCACAACGGTGGCAGGTAGACTACATAGGATCTTTGCCCCTATTGGATGGCTGCCACTGTACCTTAACTTGTGCAGAAACCTGCACAGGGCTACTGCGAGTATATCCCAGCAAGCACGCCACCATAAAACGACCAGAACAGATTTGTGCAGCCTACAGAGCCTCCATCAATATTAACAATGGGCCAGGCGCAGTGGCTCATGCCTGTAATCCCAGCACTTTGAGAGGGCAAGGCAGATAGATCACCTGAGGTCAGGAGTTTGATACCAGCCTGCCCAACATGGTGAAATCCGTCTCTACTAAAAATTCAAAAAATTAGCCAGGCTTGGTGGTGCACATCTGTAATTCCAGCTACTCAGGAGGCTAAGGCAGGAGAATTGCTTGAACTTGGGAGGTGGAGGTTGCAGTGAGCCAAGATGGCAACATTGCGCTCCAGTCTGGACAACAAGAGTAAAACTCCATCTCAAAAAAAAGACAAATTAACAATGACCAGGGCTCGTACTTTACCAGATATAAAGTACAGGAATAGGCAGAGGCCCCAGATATCCACTGGCATTTCCACTTGCCGTACAACCCTACAGCAGTGGGGCTGACTGAACAAATGAATGGGCTGTTGAAACAACTCCTATAGGAATTGGCTCTGTGGACACACCGCTTACCAGCAGCCGTGCACAACCTGAATGAACGTGCACATTCTCATCACCCCATCGTGTGTACTCTTCTAACACAAGCATGTGATACCACCATCAGGATCCAGGTAGATAGGATAAGGAACAGCCCACCTTTGCCCCCAACCTGGGACACAAAGTAACCTGCTATTGCCCTTGCCACAGGACCGACCTACTGGGGAGCACATCATTACACGGTTCTGGGAAATGGCAAACCCAGCCCGATAGTTCAGTTTTTCTGCTCCATGGTGGAAGGACCTAGAACAGGATATACAGGTCACACCTATTTTATACCATACTCTCCGCTGTAATTCTAAAATAATGAATCCCAGTCCTCCCTTGTGCAAGGGGATGAACATCCTCTCATGAAACATTATACCTCCACTGTCTTCCTCTGGCCTCCTGCAACACATTACAGAGGTGGCCAGTCCATTTGGTGTTGTAAACCAGGCATCAGGCTGCTGCCAGGGGTGGTGCTCTCTCAGAATGACACAACTCCCCATGTCTTGTTAAATGGCCAGGACTTGTCCTTTCTTATACCCACTAAACATCTCACCTTTTGCCCACAGATGGTGTGCCACAAACCTCTCCGCGGACTGGGTGAAGATGGTTCTCTCTCTCCAGAAGAGAAGAGACTGCTGGGTCTGCAGAGAGCTCCCCCTCTCCTCCACTGTGGGCCTGCCATGCCACACCGAGGCAGCTAACATGAGTGCCTGGGGCCACTTCGACACTTGGTATAGTGACCTTCACCCATTTCCCTTCAGTGACAACAGCACCTCATGCAGCAAGTTTCCCACCACCGACATGAGATGGCATATTTTCCGCCTGGTAAGGGAGCAAGTTAATGTCACTCCCACTGTAGGTAGGCTGTACACGATGATGGGCTAGAGTGGATGACAGCAGTGCAGACAGAAATAGTGTGTCATGCACCCTTCTTTGTAAAATCACATGGCCCTGGACATCTTAACTTCCCCCACAAGGGCAGAACCTATAGATTTATTAAAACCTGTTGTGTATGTATTCCTGATGACTCTGACGATGTAACCCAGGCCATGCAGGCCTTAAATACCCATATTTCCACCACAGAATCTAAGTCTTAAAACCCTATAACCACGTGCTTTAATCAACTCCCAAGTCCTTGAAAAACTTTCTATGAAGTATGATTGTTATTATATTTGTTATTCTTTTTTGTTGCAGCATCTGGCTGCAATGCTCTTCCACATACCTGGCCCCAGGGATATCATGACAGAATGGAATAAGAATGTGAGGGCCACACAAGGGTATACTGGTGCAGAGTGTATGGCAGATGCACCTGAAAGCAATAACTTAAGAAAGGAGGTTGCCATGTGGAAGTTGCTGGGGGGAGGATGCTAAGTGAAAATGCTATACAAGCTGCATGCTTTTTGCAAGTGACTACAGTTCTCCTGTCCAGCCCACCACCACTGGACCACCCTGTAAGTAAGTTCTGCCAAATAAGCCCTAAGTTTCATTTATTGGCTCTGGGCCTCTTCTTTGGCCTCTCAAACTTGGTACCATCCCTACTGAAGTTAATAGGAGTCCGCCATGACACTCAATTTTAAGGAAAATTGTGATTCTCCAGTTTACACTTCTCCCTGATTTCCACAGCACAGCACAATATATCAATAAATATTGTCATCATCAATACTGCCACCAATTGATCTGATTATATGTCCATGCATGTGTGTGTGTATGTGTATATATACTTTGGATAAGTCTAGTAGGATACAGTCATCCCTCAGTATCGATGGAGTATTGGTTCCAGGACCCCTAAGATACCAAAATCTAAGGACTGCTCAAGCCAGTTAATGGCACACTATTTGCATATAGACTACACACATCCTCCCATATAATTTAAATAATCTCTAGATTACTTTTACCTGATCCCATGTAAATGCTATGTAAATATAGTTTACCCCTGAACAACTTGGGGGTCAGGGATACCAATCCCTGTGCAGTCGAAAAACTATGTATAACTTCTGACTCCCCCAAAACCTAACTACTAATAGCCTACTGTTGACCTGAAGCTTTGCCAATAACATAAACAGCTGATTAACCATATTTTTTATGTTACGTGTCTTATGTACTATATTCTTACACAAAGCTAAAGAAAAAGCTTTTTCAAATTGTTCCAAATCTCCAAAAAATTTTCCAACATATTTATTGAAAAATATTCATATATAAGTGGACCCATGCAGTTCAAGCCCTCATAGTTCAAGGGTCAACTTAGTTATGATACTATATTTTTTAAACTTTTATATTTTTTTTACTGTTTTAACTTTTTTTGTTTCTGAATATTTTCAGACCACAGTTGGCTGAATCCTCAGATGCGGAGCCCAAGGATATGGAGGGCTGACTGTATACACTACAATGGTGGTTATCCTTTAGAGGTAGGATTGAGTGATTTTTATTTCTTTTTAATAGTTTTCTGAATCATCTAGGTTTTTCCAACAAAATTTTTTTCAAATAAAAATTACACATTTTATAATTAGAAACAAAGCTACTTTCATTAAGAAATCAGTAAAAATATAAATTATTTGTATGTAAATAAACTGGAGATAAGTGCATCAATATAGACTCACCATAGCAAACCACACTCACCCGCTTCATTACACAAGATTTTCAAGTCTGCTCCAACGTATCCATGAGCACTATGTGCCAGCTGCAGCAGCTCAGCCTCAGTGAGCAAATGGGGTACCCTTCGAAGCAGTTTCTGGAGAATATCTAGCCGGTCCTGAGCATTGGGAACTCCAATCTCAATCTCTTTATCAAATCGCCCAGGTCTTCGGAGAGCAGCATCCAAGGCATGAGGGCGATTTGTGGCCCCAAGAACCAACACTTGTCCTTCACTTACTTCCTAACAAAATAAAATGAAAATAAATTTCTTATTTTTCTGAAAGTTAGAAAAAAAAAGCAGGAGGCGCACACTGGCTGTATAGACAAGGATGAATCATCTAACTGTCCAGGCTACTAAGTCCTATTTCTTACACTTTCATTACCTATCAATTACTTTTATTAGTAATAGATTTTTATTATACATTTATTACTTTTATTATACATTTTCAATGTTCAGCCTAAATGCTTCCTCCTGTAGAAAGTTTTCCAATACTTACCTCTTCATCTACCATGACATCTCTCTTACTTCTCGCATCTTAACTGTATCATTCTCATAAAAAATAACACATATATAATACTGTACCATATAATTGTTTTAATTGTTTTAAATAGTCCTTTTCCCCTACTTGGAAGTCAGGATTGTGACACATATAATACTCAAATAGAACAAGATTCTAATAGAAAGTTATCTAAAAAGTCTTTGCTTATAGACTGTTTTTTTAATATGGATACATTTTTAAATTCCTGAAAATAGAGACAACAATATAACCAATATCCAAGTATCAGCCACCCTTGAATATATAGGTATTTTCACTTTCTGAAAATGAAATTAGGAAAAACAAATAATAAAGAACTATGATCTTGATCAGCCACCTGTAGAAATTATCCAATATTCTATTCAGATAACCCAGAGACAAGCATAACTGGAATGCAATTTATGTTAAAAAAAATTTTTTTTAAAGCTCAAACCTAATCAATTATACTGAATGTGCCAACAGACAATGCATGGACTACAGTGAATCTATGAATTATAAGTTTAGAAGTACAAAAACAGACCCTTAAATATATTCAGACTAAAACATCAGTATCACATATTTCCATTCCTTGCCCAAAGGCAAGAACACTAAACTACAACAGGCTTATCCCAGTGGCAGAGAAAGAGAGCAGATTGAAATAATTAAGATTCTCCAACACTAAGCCTTTCATCTGATTTCCTACTTACCAAGAACCCTTGTAATTATAAGACAGCTTTCTATATTTGCCATCAAGGTGAAAATAAACACAACATCTGGTCATAATGAACACAAAATAAACAAAATAAACATGTGGTCTGCTTAATAGTCACATCTCTGATTGTAAATGGACAAACTAGCATACTATTTTATACATCATTCTCTTGTAAGTGTTTTTATCATGGGTCAGTCTGTCCTCACAACTCTATCATCTCCAACATACTAATAACACTGAATTCTCCAACTTTATAACCTGAGAATCAAACCTGGGACATGACAATCACTCCCAGGTACTGTTCCAGGACTGAGAACCAGTTGGTCAGGCAGCCTCTACCAGGTGACAACCCTTCTCTTACAGACTTAAAATTTTTAACACATTAGTATATAAGTGACTTGATGCAAACCTTTACATTATTTTCACATGTTTACTTTCTGCCACTAGGCAGTAAAAACAAAAAGTTCTAAATGACCAGTTTTTTAATGTGCAAAAGAGACTTGATACTACATAATTTCTAAAATTTATTGTGATTCTAACATATTATGATTCTAAAAACTTTACTTACAATCTAGCATAAAAAGTGTATTTTTCTAATTAATGGATATCAGGAGTCTTATTTTTGTTCATGCCTATTGTTAGTCCTATGAATATTCCTGCTATAATTAGCATATAGTTTTTATTAATAAAAGAATGTATCCCCTATCAGAGAATCTGGTAATATGAATAAGTTCTTTTTAAATGTTGTACAAAACGTTTTCCATTATTCTCACTTTCTTTCATTTCCCTAGTACAAAGCCTTGAAAGAGTCCATTTGTACATGGGTAATAAGACTTACTCATGACATTTCTTAATAAAAACCCCTCAGGCCAGATGTAGTGGCTCACGCCTGCAATCCCAGCACTTTGGGAGGCCGAGGTGGGCAGATCACAAGGTCAGGAGTTCGAGACCAGCCTGGCCAACATGGTGAAACCCCATCTCTACTAAAAAGATTAAAAAAAAATTGGCCAGGTGTGATGGTGCACGCCTGTAGTCTCAGCTACTCAGGAGGCTGCGGCAGGAGAATCGCTTGAACCCGGAAGGCGGAGGTTGCAGTGAGCTGAGAGTGCACCACTGCACTCCAGTCTGGATAACAGGGCAAGACTCAATCTCAAAAAATAATAATAATAAATAATAAATAATAAAATAAAATCCCCTAAAATTTAACTGCTAAATCTTCCTTACTGATCTTTGCTTCAAGTTTTAAAGCTAATAGCATTTATCACAAAATAAATCCATCATGGTATAGTATTTTATATGCTAGAAAAAACCTGCCAGGTTATGATGTTGTCCTAGCAGTTACTAAGTAATCCACTAAAACAAATTATTTTACAGATCTTTCCCCTAGTTACTATGGCCAATATTTTTCCTTTATCCTAAAATATCCAAAGACACTGACACATTCAATAGTTTCGCCACTACACATGTATTAAGAATTAATCCTACACAGAATCAATACTAGTGCTATACTTACTGAACCAATGCCATCCATCAGTGTTAAGAGTGAAGCCACAACTCTTTTTTCCACTTCATTCTGGGCCCCCTCTCTTTTCGGACAAAGTGCATCCAGCTCATCAATAAAAATAATTGATGGGTGTCTAAAAACAAACAAGTAAAATAAAATCTCTCATCTATATTTGATTTTAAGTTTTACTTAGTTTTAATTTTTTAATTGAAATGCAACATATCAAATTTAGAATTTACTTAATATTACAAAGATATTATAATGTTAAGCTAAAAAACCTTAGATTCATTCTAGCCCAAAATACTAACTCACTAACTTCATATTCTATTCTCTCTGCCTTCCATTAAAAGGCCGGGTAATTGAGTAGAGTATGCTGCTTAAGAGATGAGAGTCTCTTAAGAACTCTCCCAGTAATGCTCAGAACTCTCCCCAGTAATGCCCATTAAGTTGTTATGACTGGATCAAATTCAGAAGCTGAGGCTAGAGATGCTATCCCTTGGAGCAGGTTTGAAACCAAAAGACATAAACTAGAAATGCCCTGTTATTTTTAAACTATTAAAATAAAAACTTGCAAGATGATCAATTCTCCCATAAACAGATGTGAATTCTCCCACAGAAGGAAATCTCAACTGCCATGAACACAGCAACAACAAAAGCATACTAAACAATCAGGTGTACCACTAGTTTTAAAATTTTCAATACAGTACTAGGACTACAAACAGCTTATTTCATCTACTATCATTGGGGGAAAAAATAAACTTCAAAAATGGCGAGTTTTTTGATTCAAGAGCAGTAATTACGATATTAAACACCAAGACAGCCAGCATTTTGGGAGGCTGAGGCAGGAGAATGGCTTGAGCCCAGGAGTTCAAGACCAGCCTGACCAACATAGCAAGATCCTGTTGCTAGAAAAAAAAAATACAAAAATTAGTTGGGCATGGTGGTGCTCACCTATAGTTCCAGCTATTTGGGAGGCTACAGGGGGAGGATCACTTGAGTTCAGGAATTTAGGTTTCATTGTTACACTGTAATGAGTATTAGGATATTGGTCTATAACTTAGTCAAACGTAACGTAACATCACTCGTAATATAGCTGTGTCTCTACCACTGTTTTGCTTTTGTTTGTTTGTTTTTGAGACGGGGTCTGTGTTGCCCAGGCTGGAGTGCAGCGGTGAAATCATGGCTCACTACAGCCTTGATCTCCCAGGTTCAGTGATCCTCCTGCCTCAGCTTCCTTAGTAGGTGGGACTACAGGCATGTGCTACCATGCCCAGCTAATTATTTTTATTTATTTATTTTTTCTGAGACAAAGTCTCACTCTTGTCCCCCAGGCTGGAGTGTGATGGCACAATCTCGGCTCACTGCAACCTCTGCCTCCCGGGTTCAAGAGATTCTCCTGCCTCAGCCTCCCGAGTAGCTGGGATTACAAGCACTTGCCACCATACCCGGCTAATTTTTATATTTTTAGTAGAGACAGGGTTTCACCATGTTGGCCAGGCTGGACTCTAACTCCTGACCTCAAGTGATCCGCCTGCCTCGGCCTCCCAAAGTGCTGGGATTATAGGTGTGAGCCACCGTGCCCAGCCAATTTCAGACAGGGTCCCACTATGTTACCCAGGCTGGTCTCAAACTCCTGGGCTCAAGCAATCCTCCTGCTTTGGCCTCCCAAAGTGATGGTATTACAGGCATGAGCCACCATATCCAGCCAGAGTCATTATTTAGTGGGCAAAAGATTTGTCCCTTTGAAGCAAAGTATAACATAATGAAGTTCTAATATAAAGAGCTACAATAATGCAGTCTACTAGAAAAACTAAACATATTAGATACACCTAAGCACCCAAAGAAAGTCATGGATTTCTATGCTCAAACAAGGTCACATGACTTATCAAGCGCTATGTCTTAATTCTTCTACTTCATGTAATTTAATAACATTTATCAAACTTCTAAAGATTAGATGGAAATAGAATTTCATTAGCTCTATAATCTATTTCTACTACTATCACTATTATTTTTGTACTACTGTTTATGCTTTGTATAAGGTGCTATTATCTCACTTTGACTAATATAGCCTTGATTATTAATTCCAAAACATTTAAAAATAAAAAGTACCGTAGAGTGGCTTCAGCAAATATCTGACGTAACTTTGCTTCAGTCTCACCATAGAATCTATAACAAATAAAATGTATTTAAAGACCATTTCTTATTGTTTTTAAAGCTTTGTCTATAAAAGCTAATCTGAATTTTCAATATTTCTATAATACTTAAAATTAGTTTCAAAAATTATTTTCCAATTATTAAGAAGCAAAATATTTCAATGTACAAAATATCAGACAGAATACCACACAATCATTTCTAAAAACCACATTTTAGAAATAAATTACATTTACCCTATTAAAACATGTACTTACTTGCTTATAATTTCAGGACCATTAATTACAGAAACATAGGCTCCAACTTCATTAGCAACAGCCCTGGCGATCATTGTTTTTCCAGTACCTGGAGGACCATAAAGTAACACTCCTCTAGGGGCAGGAATTCCTGGAAGAAAAAGTAGAAAACACTAGATTCACCATCACCAGGCTTCTTATAAATGTAAGAAGTTCAAACATGAGTTATAAAATTTAACTTTACCTTGCATCACAAGGAGTCAAGAGTTTTTTCTCCCCCTCCAGAAAGATGTACTAACTAGCCCAAACACTGATCCCCAGCAATGACTTTCTCTCTCTGTAGACTACAGAACAGAGGAAGTATGTTGGTTAAAAAAAAAAAAAAAAAAAAGGCCGGGCACGGTGGCTCACGCCTGTAATCCCAACACTTTGGGAGGCCGAGGCGGGTGGATCACGAGGTCAGGAGATCAAGACCATCCTGGCGACACGGTGAAACCCTGTCTCTACTACAAAACACAAAAAAATTAGCCGGGTGTGGTGGTGGGCGCCTGTAGTCCCAGCTTCTCGGGAGGCTGAGGCAGGAGAATGGCGTAAACCCGGGAGGCGGAGCTTGCAGTGAGCAGAGATCGTGCCACAGCACTCCAGCCTGGGAGACACGGCAAGACTCTGTCCCAAAAAAAAAAAAAAAAAACCGGACACCAACATTGTTGCAATGCCCCATCCCACACAACACAGTTCAATGATCAAAAAACATAGCGCAGCCACCAATCCCAGTTTTTTTCCAACTAACCATCTTGAAGAGTACATATGTTTGCTAGTATAAAAGGTACATAAGTATTAGCAAAATGACAATCTAAGGGTTCATTTTACACAAACATATATATACATACATGTATGTATATATATGATTCATGAGAAAGGAAAAAGCAGAGAGATCAGACACGCCAAATATATGCAAAGGATCTTGGCAATGACAAGGCAGCAGAAGCCCTGAGCTTCCTGAGTCAACCCATTCCCTTAATTATCTGCTTCAGTGCAAAAAGATGGGTAGACAGTTACATTTCCTAACAAAGAAGTTTTATCTACAGTATTTGAATGGTTTATTTCTTCAGTCATCACAGATGGCCCAGCATGACAAGATACTTATTCTAGATCCAATACAGGTAATTGTGGAAATACGCTATTAGAAGAGACAAGGCTGTCACTAATTCACATTACAACCTAAAAATACCAAGGCATAGAAAATGGCCCATTTAATTGGCATCTCCCAAAGCAACTGACATCTTCTACCACACCCTCGGAAAATAAAAACAGGAAAAGAGGATGAGCAATCACTAGATAAGTGTCAACTATCTTTTAATTTGAATTTAACATTTTTGGGTGCAATAAACTGAAGATATCATACCATAACTCTTGAAAAGCTCAGGTTGTTTGAGGGGCAATTCAATTATCTCTCTAATTGCTTTCAGCTGACTACTTAAGCCTCCTATCATGTCATAAGTTACTTTGAATTGGTTGTCTTGCTCTTTTGAATTTTTATCAATCTCTGTAAAATTGATTCTTGTCGTTGAAGAAATAAAATAAAAAGTATCAGTATTGCACTTTGCTCCTATGCTGAACTTTAGCAGTCCCTCTTCTTCGGCAAGTTGCTCATTTCCTTCTCTGGCAGATTCAAAACTACATTTAAGACCTGCGACTTCCTCTAGCATAAGTCCACTGCCATCTCCAGGGCTCTGTGTAACATCCAACAAAACATCACTGGCTTTATTTGTAATTCTGTCATCAACTGGTTTACAAGGAGTACTTCCTGATGTTGGGATCCGGGTATCCTCCAGATCTAACTGGCTTAGCTGTAAGGATAACTCCAGGCTACTGGTTTCCATGCTGGACTGTTCAAAGGCCATTCTTTGGGCATCAGTGTCAGAGTCACTCTGAGGTCCTCCCAACGTCATGCCATCTGCCCCTTTCACTCGCAGTACTTGCAGCTTGTACGGTCGTCCATAGAATGTACAATACAGAAAGTTGCCTGGTAAAACGATCTTGCCATCTAGAAAATAATTTATTAAATATACATGTTAGCATAATTTTTGTTACCAGTTTAATGTTTAAATAGCAATATATTTCATCTACTATCTGACTGAAAAGACTAAATCAAAGGCAGAGTATTAATAAAATAATTGTCATAAAATATTGAGGACCTAATATTCCCCTATAATATAGCACCATCTGGAGATAGAAGGAAAAGATGATTCTCTGAAATCCTCCACACTCAGTAGATCTCAGATTCTAGCAACCACATCAACAAATAGCCAGGCATTCCATATTCAGTAATAAACTAAATGAAAATGGCACACCCAAACCAACACTCCCAAGATAGCATCTCTCACTGGAAAGGGCAAGAACAGTCTCAATTCTACCACTGACTCTTTCCACAGACAAGTCATATATTCTCTCCACTGCTCAACTGCCAATTAACCAGGAAAAGTAACACATCCCTATCTTAAAAGTATATTCATTCATTGAGGGGAATATTCTCAAAGCTATTTTGAAGAAAACTACTGTGCACTTATAAGCCCTCAAGGACACTTTATTTGCTGATGCCTTGCAGCTTAAAACTTAAGAAAACAATTTAAAATATTTGTCTCACCTAGTTTTCTCAGAATACAACCAGTCAGTTCTTCTTCATTAATTTCCAGATCTTTGTCACTGTTAAAAGGATGAGAAAGAGACAGAAATCAGCATTAGGTACACCAGAAACTAAACTGGCATAAAATTACATGTATATAGTTATAATATAGACTTAATCAAAAGAATAATCCACCTGCAACCTTAAATAATGTATACAATTTTGAAATGATGGACATTTTTCAGAAACATATAGCCATGAAAATATCATTTGGAATCTGTTGCCTTAGTGGCATAAATCAATGTTCTTCAAAACACAAGGGTAATGAAATCATTTCAGTCAGCCCCATTCAGCACTTTGTTAATAGAACAAGAAATGTAGGGTACACTGAATATAGAAAGGGTAAATACTGCTTTGTAAAACATTAGCTTCTAACACATACATACACATATCCACATATATGAGCACTATATCTATGGATGTGTATATACAAAGAATCTGATGAAAAAATCCACTTTTTATTAAGAGCATAGTCAAAAACATTTAAAAAATGCTGACCTAAACTAATAATTCCCTTTATAAAGTTGCCTAGCTTGGAGAAAAGGCTCTTATTAATAACTTACTTCATTCTCTTAGTATAACTTACAAATTATTTCTTCAAGAAAATTAAGTCCTATACAGTATGTTACTTGAAGAGGCAGAAGTAGGAAAAAGGGGAGTAATGGTTACAATGAAGGTTTTTTCTGGAGACAGGGCATGACCGAGGAAAAATGAGATCCCCTCCTTCCTAATGATAACTGTGTCTCCCCAGAGAGCTGCTTAAATGCAGGAAGTGAACACACCTAAATATCATACATTTATAAAGAAATCTGCTCTTGGAGAGTTCTCAGAACAAGAGCATTTTTCCTCCTCCTCTGTGCATAAGCAGCCCGTATCAGGAGGAGAGACAAATAGCTGTCTAGTTCTGTCAGTGACCAGTGGAGAGGGGACAGTCTAGCTCAAGGGGAAGTGTAAGTGACTGGAAGCTGAGCATGGTGGCTCATGCCTGTAATCTCAGCACTTTGGGAGGCTGAGGTGGGTGGACCGCCTGAGCTCAGGAGTTCAAAACCAGCCTGGGCAACATGGCAAAAACTTACCTCTACAAAAAATACAAAAGAAAATTAGCCAGACATGGTGGCATGTGCCTGTGTGCCCATCTGGTCAAAATAACCTTGTTCTCCACTTTTATTTATTTATTTTTTTGGAGATGAGGTCTCACTCTTGTCACCCAGGCTGGAGTGTGGTGGTGTGATCTCAGCTTACTGCAACCTCCCCCTCATAGGCTCAACTGATCCTCCTACCTCAGCCTCCAGAGTAGCTGGGAACACAGGTGCTCACCACCATGGCCAGCTAATTTTTACATATATATACATTTTGTAGAGACAGTGTTTCACCATGTTGCCAGTCTCGAACTCCTAAGTTCAGGCGATCCACCCACCTCAGCTTCCCAAAGTGCTGGGATTACAGGCGTGAGCCACTGTGCCTGGCTTTCAATCACTTTTATCAGTAATAATACAATATAGTCAATCCTCAATACCTGTGGACGCTATATTTGGAAATTTACCAACTCCCAAAAATTTATATGTACCCCAAAATCAATACTCACAAAGCATTTGTGGTCATTAGTGACATGGAAGAGCAGCAAAAAATTTGGGTTACCCAACACCCATGTTACCATATAGAATAAGGTGACTCTCCGCCCTGTTTCAGCTCTCATTCAGAGATGACCAGAGAATGGAAGTGATAGGGGATACAGCAGTGCAGTGAAGAAGCTCCAGGCCTGGGGCCAGTTGGAGGGAGTTTGAATCCCAACACTAGCACCTGTAGTGGGGCAGCCTCAGGCAAGTCCCTTAACACTTCTAAATCTCCTCTTATCTTTTGTAAAATAAAGAAAAGAAAATCTACCAGAATGAATTATTTTGGAGTTTTAAGATTACAATCTATGCAAAATGTATGTGTATGTATGTATTATATTATATATATACACTACATATATTATGTGTGTGTGTGTTGCATGTATGTATATACACATACATACGTATTTCCCTCTAGGAGAAATGTCTCAGTATTTGCTAACGGTGTTCAAGGCAGATTTGATAGAACATAACTAACCATAAATAATGAGAATCAACTATATATTCATATAAAAGAAAGAGCAAGAAATAGAATGGGGGGAAATTTCATGAATCAAATATATGAATAAACTAATGAGAAAATTGCATGTATCTCCTTAAATGCGTACATTTACTTTTGTTTATGGAACTCTAAACCAAGTTATACTTAAATTGCTTTCGTTAAACTCTGAATAGAAGGTATTTATAAATACATGTAAGAACAGTAAAAATATCAAACCAATTTTGCTTTTAAAAAAATAATAGTTGCACATAAAACAATTTCCACTAGAAGGAGCTCTAACATTACTATTAATTATAAAATCTTTCAGTTGCAACTGAAGGATTTAAGCAGACTAAAATGACTGATTTTCCCAATTGGAAATTAACTTTCTTGTCTATACTCTGCTGCCACATTTAAAACATAAGATTTTTTAAAATAAAATTTTCAAACCTGAGTTTTCATTTAAAACATATACAGTCCTCTATAATAAGCAATCATTACTCACCTAAGACTGGTGTGCACTCAAGAGGTCTGATTAGTTTGTAGGTCATCATAAATGCTAATTCCAGTCAACGAATTACTGCTACCTGTAGCACTGTTTTAAGACATAGTCTGAGGAATAATCCAGTTTAATCTGAACAGTACTATTAACTACCTCATAAAATATTAGGCAAGTTACTTCTCATTAAGCTATTTCACCTGTTTAAAAAGGGAAGGGTAAATGTGTGTGTGTGTATACATACGTGCAATATATACAAAGCTTCTGTATACAGCTGGTAGTCAACATATTGTCTCCTGTCCCTTCTGCCTTTTATTATTAATTAAACTGTTACTATAAGCTCTGAAAACATTTTCCTGTTATAAAGGAAAAAATATGCCAAAACTCAAGTCTAAAATCTACAATAGTAGCAAAAGAGAATAAAACATATTAAAATCAAGCTGATAACTAGAAAATGGTTTGTAGTTCTTACATATAATGTAAACACATTCCCCAAGCTATTACTAAGGTGACATTAAAGTATAAAAAGATGCTTTTTGTAAATGACTTTTGATAAGACTTGTATATGCAAACTGAGTCGAAATCCTATTAGATACAGAATATCCAGGAGGATGGACGATATACCTTAACTATCTTGATAGGCAGATTCAAACAATTAGCCTGTGGTAAGGGATTATTTTAAAATCTGATAGTAACGACCGTTTGTTTTACTAAACTGAATAATCAACAAGTTAAAATATACAGTCAAGTTCTTTGCTTGCATAGTCTTAATTAAAACTTGTTTCTGTTTGACTCACAGTAATCTACTCTTTTCTTTACAACTGTAAGAAGCCCTGATTACACTGCAAATCAAGGTGAAAAACACTGCTAAATGAAAACTACTCTCACCTAAAATATCAGGGCATACTCTAATCATGGAAAATACAAGTCCTTAGTCTATAAATTATATAGCACTCATTTAGCTTGGGTTGTCTAATATAACACAAGTGACCACTAGCCACTCAGCACACGCAGCTATCAAATGCTTAAAATGGGGCTAGTCTCAACTGTGATGTGCTATAAGTGTAACATACATACTGGATTTTGAAGACTTAGTTTGAAAAAAAGGATGTAAAATATCTTATTGGTAACTTTTTTTTTTTGGAGACACAGTCTCACTCTGTCACGCAGGCTAGAGGGCAGTGGTGCAATCCCAGCTCACTGCAACCTCCACCTCCCAGACTCAAGCAATCCTCCTGTCTCCACCTCCCAAATAGCTGGGACTACAGGTACACACCACCATGTCTAGAAATTTTATTTTTTGTATTTTTTGTAGAGACAGGGCTTCCCCATATTGCTCAGGTTAGTCTTGAACTCCTGAGCTCAAGTGATCCACCCACTTCGGCCTCCCAAAGTGCTGGGATTACAGGCATAAGCCACCGCACCCAGCCCTTATTGGTAATTTTTTATAATTACATGTTAAAATACATTTTTACATATATTGGTTAAATAAAACATACTATTATAATTCATTGTACCTGTTTCTCTCTTTTTAAAATGTTACAAGAAAATGCAAAATTACTTATGTGGTTTACATTTGTGACTCTTATATTTCCACTGGGCAGCTTTGATCCAGATAGTCACCAAAGAAAAAAGCCAAACCTCAGGGCCACATCCATTTCCTCAGCCTGTAGCACAGCACCCACAAGAGGCTGGACTTGGATGGCATCACCAGGCCTCACACCCACATTCTTCTGTGCCATTTCACTCAGGCCAACCTTGCCTCCAGGAAATCCTGCCACAGGCCACGCTGTATAGACCTGCCAGACAGAGGAAATAAAAATGTTAGAAAATAAATATTCATAGAATACCATCAATTTACAAGGTACAACGCTAAGGACAGTCAAGTACTTAGATATGCAAAATACAGTCTTTACCCAAAAAGAGTTATAATCTGATACCAATTGCAGTAAGATACATTGCATTTTTAAAAAAATTTAAATACTATAAGGGCTCATGAAAAATAAACTTTTTAATAATATTACATCTTTTTCTAAAGAGCAAGAATGATTCCACAGTGAAGACAGTAGAAGATATGAAAGATATATGAAAAAAAATAAAGGCATTAACAGGTAATAATGAGGAAATGACAAAAATATTAAGGCAAGATAACTTGTAAAGTAATTCAGCCTGGAAATTAAACTACATCCAGGACATAGTGAGGGACACAAAACAAGAGCTTTGCCAGAACCTGGGTCTTATCAAATTTAAACGTTAAGAGAGGGGAGCGAAAATTTCTAGCTTGAGCTCACACACTTACAGTCCTCTCTTTTACAAGACACAGTAAAGGAACTTTAAAGTATAAGCCAGAAAAAATGAAAAGAATAAGAGGGGTGCCATCAGTAGACAAAAAAAATTCAAAGTATTTCCAGAGGATCCCCAGCAGATCAGAGAAGCATCAAAGGAAGCCAGGAAAGATAAGGGGCTGGTAGCAGAGGAGAAAGCCAAGCTGCCAAAAATGATCCAGGAAAGGTTCTAGGCTGAGAATCTCAGGTATGAAGAATGACAGCAAGGAGAAACAGCTGAAACCAGGGAGAATAGTAAAATATTTATATACAGAACAGGTGACCTTCTTACCCCAAAATAATATTTTTATAAAGAAATATAACTGACGGGGAGAAATACTGTCACTACCGCTGGAGGAAACACTTCTCTCTACATAACATTTTAGGGGCTACTATGCCCAGCAGAGTCATAGACAGCAAAGGAACAGAGAGTTAATACACACATTAATGTCTTTTAAAATACAGTTTTTCATTTATTCCTGCTTGTGTTGAAAATTAAAATCAGAAACATCTCAAACACAGGCTGAGCATCCCTTATCCAAAATGCTTAGGACCAGACGCATTTTCAATTTTTGATTTTGGAATATTTGCCTTATGTTTACTGGGTAAACATCCCAAATCTGAAATCCAAAATGTTTCAATGAGCATTTCCTTTGACCACCACAGCACTCAAAAGCATTACAGAGTTTAGATTTTTGGATTTGCAATGTTCAGTCTTTATTTCTAAACTAAGGAAATGCAAAAGACTCTTACCTCTTGCTTTCCGTTCAAACTAGTAAGCAACACTGGTCGACCTATACATATCTTTGCAGACTTCATAGTGTTGAGTCCAAGATGAATAAGGGAATTCTGGAATGTTTTAGGAATTCTGTCATCTACTATGAAGGAAAAGAAAATTATTTTTTACTACTTTGTAACAGAAGTTAAAGCATGCTTTCTTTTGCAGTAAATAAAAATACGCTAACCATATAACCACATGAATGTACTTATCATACCCTGGAGAAAGTAGTGTTCCAACTTTTGTTATAACAAACAGATTTAAAACCAAATGCTTTTGAGGGTCTACTGGCAACATATTAAGTATTAACTAAAAACAAGATGTTTTATGGAGTGAGCATTGGTTTCCTTTTTTCTGAGTCTCTAATTTCTTTAAGAACTGAACATAATTGCAAAGGAGAGTCTCTGAGCTTTAAGTTCAAAGTTGAGTCAGCTACTAGTATTCAAAGGATTGAACTGGGAACTGGAACATCTATCTGGCTGTAGAGGATTAAGTTATGTTTCTACTTCTGCCCCACATTATGGTCATCACCCGATCTTCTTCTTCTGTATTACCAAGAATAGACAAAGATAGTAACACAAGTCGTCTTCCTTATACAAACACACTGACTGAAATCACCACTAGTGATTTCAACTTTTGGCTGGAAAAGGGGGTCCAGAATTCAGTCCAATTAACAACACCTCTGAAAATGATGTGCTGACATCTCCACTCCTTCCTATCCACCCCACCTCCACCAAGCTCCATATTTAGCTAGGTGTCCCTCCTCTAATTCCCCCAGCACCCTGTGCTGCCAGTTAATAGCATTTATCATAATATTCATTTGTTTTAGTCTTTCTCCTTAATTGTATACTGCTTTGAAACAGGAATTGGGTCCTATTTCTCTCTGTATCTCCAATGCTTACAGTGCGTTAAATGTAGCAGTTGCACAATAAATGGCCATAAAATGAATAAATGTAGTAAATGAGTATACAGTGTTTTTCTTTTCAGCACAAAATCCATGAAACACTTAAGTAATTTAAAAATGTCACAACTTCATTATAAAATTTATTGTAAACATATATACCATAATCACAGAGATCTACCTCAGTTTTCCTTAATAATCAGAAAACAGATATTTTGTAATAAAAAAGAAATTAAATCAATGAAAGCAAAACCATAAGGTACAAATATGATTTACATTATTCTGTCACTACAAAATAACTCCCCAACACGTTTCTTTTTCTTCTTACAAGAGGTGCAAATCTAGAAAAACAAAGCATCTCATAAAGCTAAGATGAACAGCACTGAGTATAAAATGAAATTAACACATACTGCATAATATGAGAAGTTGGACAGAAATTCAATCTTCCAATGAGCATTAGGTATCTTATATAGTTTGCTGGTCATTAACAGCAAAGCATACTGCCATTAGATGATCTCATAATATTCAGTTCCTGCCTCTTTCTTCCCAAACCTCAATGAACTACCTTTCCCTCTTGACAATTACCACACAAGTGTTCTCAGTCCTTCCCAAGACGTTAGTTTTCTACTTCTCCTTCCACCCTATCCAGCACATTCTCCATGCCCCAGGATTTATTCTCCACCTTCTCTTTCAAGGGTAATCATGTTCAAATTCCCATCCACCAGTCTCATTTTCCAAAACATCACCACTGTGTTCTCTGCTTACACTACACAGGTCTACTCAAGTTGTCCACAGAGTTCCCTTCTCACCTCACTCCTCCAATACTTTAAAAAATATGTCAACATCTAATTTCCCCATTAACTACTTTCACATTGATTGAGCACCTTAAGTATCAGATTAACAAGATAGTAAAGATAATTTCAAACAACCATCCACCCTTCATTTACTCATTCAGCAAATAAGTACTACGTGCCTACTACATGGCAGATACTATGCTAGGCACTTTTGTTCACAAGTCCTTGGTCTCACAGAGTTTATAGCCTTGTAGGATGAGTGAGTTATTAAGCAATCAGTGAATAGCTGTAAAATTATAAACTAAGATTAATACAATGAAAAAATGACTTAGAGTGCCAGGAGAGCCTATAATGTGGGATCTGACCTGATTTCGAATATGAGAATGTTTCTCAAAGGAAGTGATATTAAAATCAGGTCTGAAAGAAGAGTAGGAACTAACTAAATGAAGAGAAGAAAAAGATAATTCTCAGCAAAGAAGACAGCATGTACAAAGTTCCTGGGCAGAAGGTGGTATGGCGCATCCTCAGGAGAGTATAGGCAGAGTGGTGGAAACATAGGGAAGCCATGTAAAGAAGGTCAAGACCACCCAGGACAATAGTGCAACAGGCTGCATTAAGATGCTGGTCATTACTCTGACAGCAATGGGAGTTCAGAAAGGGATGAAAAGCAATGTCATGACAAGATCTGCATCTTACAAGATCATTCTGGTTGTAGAATAGAAAACGAGTAAGGGGCAAAACTGGAAGCAGGAAAATCAACTAAAAGGCTGTTGTAGCAGTCCAGGTGAGAGATGATGGCATCTGAAATTAAGGTAGAAACAGTGGGAATGGCATGTAGAAGAGGAATATGTAAAATATTTAGGTAATAAACATGATTTAGTGGTGAACTAGGTATGTGAGATATGGAGGGAGAGAGTCATGGATGACTCTTACATTTCTGAATTTTGCAATGCAAAAAACTGAACAAAATGAAAGTTTGTTTTGTTGGAGGAAATGCAGGCTCATGAAGATAGTCCCGAAGTATCTTTGAGACACTCATGAGAAGAGTGATTGTACAGCACCATATTCAAAATATGGCCCACAATGATTTGTCAGTGCTTCATGACAAGTGCAAAACATGAGAATAAGTGTTTAGAAGCTTTTATTGAAATTTGCAGAATAATTTCACATCTGTTTAATAAAATTTTTTCCTTATTTTTCTAGAAAATCATTTTGACTGTATTTTACAAAAATGCCGACCTGTGACCTATTGTAAATGTTAAAGTCTTCACCACAGAGAGCTTGAGAAGCACTTGGCTAAAAGACAACTATATCAAGGCGCAAAAACAAAAGACTTACAAATATAAATCTGACACTGAAGAGACTATGGATGAGAAACTCTGGGCACTGGATGAACTTGCTAGGGAGACAGGATTTACTGAGAGGGAAAAAAGGTTTTGGAGTAAGAATTGACAAACTTCAACATTTAATGGTCAAGGGAAGAGGACGAGCCTGCAAAGGAAAATGATGAAACATCAACAAAGATGAAGAAAACTAGGCAAGTTTGACAACAAATAAGTTAAGTGTTTCAAGAAGGAGGAAATGGTCAAAAATACCAAAAGTTGCTGTGGTCAAGTAAGGTTTATCAACATGGAGATGCTCGGAGACCACACCAGGAACAGTTTCCATGGAATCACGGGGTGGAAGTCAAAGAGGAATAGGCTAAGGAGAGTATGTAAGTGATGAGGCGGCAGAGACCACTCCATTTTAGAAGTTTGGCAATGGACAGAAAGATGGTTGCAGGAAGAAAATGTGGAGCTTTTGTTCTGATTTAAAGTGGAAGAGAAATGAGCATGTTTAGATGTCAATGGGAAGGATCTAGTTCAAAAACAAGTTGAACCTTCAGGACAGAACAAGTTGTCCTCCCATACCTAAGGAAGAATGAAAATACCATGTGAACTCTAAATCGTCTTTAAGGTCTGATTAGACATAAAAAATGTTGCCACTAGTTTAGTCTGGTCCATTGTTCAAAGCTATTACACATCAAATATAAAATTTCAATTTATAATTCAATTTATAAGACTTTTAAGTATAAATTCGTTCTCCCAAATCAAGGGAGCTGTCATCTGGGACAAAGGCTTTGAAGTCAAACACATCTAGACTCAAATATCAGCTCTACCTCTTAGTACCTGTGTAGCCTGAATGGAATCACGTTGCCTTTCCTTCCCCTATAAAACGGTCATTACTATACCCATCGGTCACGGCTTCTGTAGAAATTAGATGAGCTATATATACTGCTAACACCAGTGTGCAGTTACTAGCAGTTATTAAATATCATAACCTGTGTAGTACAGGAAGAAAATGCTATATCATTACTCCTAAAGGCAGAGTGATCCACATTTTTACTTTATTGGTTATTTAGTTTTTTAGGATAAGTATCCCATGTTAGCTAGTTACGAAAAATTTTGCAATTAAATATGTCGTTAATGTTAAAGGAGACAAAGCGTTTCAAGTGCAACTTAAAAAATCAAATTAATTTACAAGAGACACCTTGGGTACGGATAAACCATTTCAGCCCAACTTCTCCAGTGCAGGCGCGGCTACGTTTGCATGCTTCTTGCATACAGAAGTCTTACACGCTTCGGTACCGCATTCAGACCCATGCCACGCCCAAATTTCAAAAGTCTCTGCACCCCAAGTCAGTATCACTGAGTCTCCCTCCCCTGAGGTTGCGCCCCTCGGCCTCTAGTCTCCCTCCTGGAGTTCTTTACCCTTTTCTAAGAAGTTGGTCACCGTCAGAGTCCCGGCGGCTGCCGCTAAATCTGATCCAGCAGAAGGAACCCGTGCCACCGCACAAGAGGAAGCAGCAGAGGGCAAGGGCGAACCATTTTCCGCGCTTTGGTTCAGCCGCCTTCTGTTCTTCTTGGAAGACATGATCCCAAGGCAGCCTGGCCGAAGCAGTAGGAAAGCCGACTCAACGTGCACGCTTCCACTGAGAGAAAAACTTCCGGGGCAGAAGTCAGCGAGGTTCCGCCCCTGCGCCGTAATCCCCAGAGTGGAGCGCAGCAGCGGACAGCGTGGTGGGAGGGACTGAGTGTTTTCAAAACCAGCAATCTTTGGAACAGCTAGAACGGCGTCTGCGAAAGACGATAGGTTCCGGGAACGGAACTGCCACTTAGATTGTAAATTCCTGAAAAACAGGACGTTTTTGCATCTCCTCCCGGCTTCCCCATTCCTAAACCAACGTCTATTGAATTAAACTACCAAACAAAATAAGTGGGTGGCGGTGGGGGAGGAGGTTTTCCCCGCTTAATTGGAGCGGGACAAATTGCTGAGAGGGGTTGGTGGACAACTTCGCAGTCTTCTTGGCATAGCTCTGCAGAGTGGTAACCCCAGCTCAACTCTGAGGGAATTGATGGCACTCTTCTAAAATGTACGGCCGCGATCTCCGCTCCGGCGCGCGGAAGGGTCATTTGGGCATCGGGCGAATGAGGCAGCGTGAAGATGCGGCCGCTACTGAGCTGGGCCGGCTGGCGCGCGGTGTTTGCCCGGACGTACAGCCCTGGGCCTTCGGCGGGTTACCGCGGGGTCTCGGGCTCACAGGGTTACGTGCGGAATCCCCCAGTTGGAACGTGCGATCTGCAGGGCGAGCTGGACAGATTCGGGGGCATCTCGGTGCGCCTGGCGCGGCTCGACGCGCTGGACCGCCTGGACGCTGCCGCCTTCCAGAAGGGTTTGCAGGGCAAGTGCGCCTGGGACGAAGGGCTCCCGGGGCTTCAGAGCTTTTCTAATGAAGTAACCGCGGCCCCCACTCCCGAGTCGCTCTGTGCACCAGTATCGAGCCCAGAGGGAAGGGGAGAAGGCACGCGTGACCTGGACTTGTTTTCTGGAGCATTCGTGCTTAGACCCTTTGCTGGGAGGCCTCTAAGGCGGTTGGGTGAAATGGTGAAGATTCCGGACTTGGGATCTGCAACCCTGGTTGCTGGTCCACTTTCTAGTGTGGGGCATTCGGAAATTGCCGTCAACCACCATTTCCTCTTACGTAGACCCCGGTAATAGGAACTCCTGGAATTACTGAGAGTGAATTTGGATAATGCACATAAAGTGCACAGCACAGTGCCTGCTACATATTTAAAGCTCAGTAGATGTTTGTTAATATTATTACATTGTTACTATCCTTTACCGAGCCTTGGTTCTGTCGGACACTTTTCCCAAGGAAAAAAAACTGTCTTACATTCTAATACGGGTGGTGGACTGAGTGAACCAAAGAGACTTTCTTTTTTAATTTTTAATTTTTGTGGGTACATAGTAGGTGTGTATGTTTATGGGGTATATGAGCTATTTTGATACAGGTGTATAATGTGTAATAATTACATCAGGGTAAATGAGATATTCATCACCACAAGCATTCAACCACAATCCAGTTACTCTTTTAGTTATTTTTAAATGTACAAGTGTTTTTTTTGTTTGTTTTTTTTTGTTTTTTGTTTTTTTTGTTTTTTGTTTTTTTTTTTTTGAGACAGGGTATCATTCTGTCTCCCAGGCTAGAGTGCAGTGGTGGGAACACGGTTCACTGCAGCCGCCAACCCCGAGTCAAGCAATCCTCCCACCTCAGGTCCTGGGTAGCTGGGACTACAGGCGCGCATCTGGCTGACTTTTTTCTATTTTTTCTAGAAACGTGTCTCACTGTGTTGCCCAGGGTGGTCTCAGTCTCCTGGGCTCAACTGATTCTCCCGCCTTGGCCTCTCAAAGTGCTGGGATTACAGGTTGGAGCCACTGCACCCAGCCTGAATCATTATTGAATATAGTCACCCTGTTGGGCTATCAAATACTAAACCAGAGAGGTTCAAAGTGTCACATTTGTATACAAATTGGGTCAATAGCTGTCCCAGCAAGAACTGGAGTTTTTTTAGAATAACGCTTCTTTTATGATTAACCAGGGAAGGTGGTGGGTGGTTTCAGTCTTCAATAAGAAAACTTTCTACTGGCTTTGAACCTTGAGCCCAGTGATAAGAAAGCTTGGATGGAGGAGCCTTCACTTTGGAAGAAGTCCTTGATTTAGTGGTGCAGCAGTTTTTCAAACTGCCTCTGAGGGTCTTATAATCTAATTGAAGGCCTAGCATGCAAATTCGACTATGGAAAGATCTCTCACACTGGAAACTCAAAATAATCTTTATCTTATTGAGCAATATGGCAAGAAACATGTCTGTAAATATAATTGAGCTAGTTTTTTCTATGTTTACTCATCCCCATTCCCGACTTCTTACCTCTTCACATTATTTTCTCTCCTACTTGGTAGTAGTTGCTGACAAGCCCACTTAGACTGCAACGATGTCACTAATAGGAGAATCAATCAATTTATCTTCCAGTGTGTGGGTAGACACAGGTGTTGCACACACTGATACTTATCAATGACCAAAGAGGTGAACAAAGCACTACCCCAATCAGCAAAGCAGAAAGCTGTTCAATTTGGAGTTGCACATTCTGGGTTCAAGTACCAGGTTCTGCCATGTGCTTAGCCAGGCATTAGGCAAATTGCCACTGAAAATATTTGCTTCTTAGCTTGCTTTTTGTGAATAACACCAGCTCTAATTACTGGATAGATGCATTGATCAAAGATGAAACTAATTTGTAAACTTAAGTACCAAATACTTGTTATATATTTTCAATAAAACAAATTTTGTTGCACTTACTGGTAGATGTTTTAGGATCTTTACAAATAGTGATTCATTTCATCCTCCTAACAACGCTTTGAGGTAGATAGTATTATTATTCCCATTTTAAAGATGACAGCACTGAGGCACAGAGAGAAAAAGTTACTTGCCCTGGCTCTACACCTGTCTTACTCACTGCACCATGCTACCTTGAAGAACTCCTGCTGGTTCTGTTATTATAATTGAACAAAACTAACTGAATGGTAGGGCCTATAAAGAAAGACTATTTACACATGAAGTCCGCTATTAGTCTTTAAGAATAAAGACTATTCTTAGTCTTTATGGACTAAGAAGTCCATATTCTTAGTGGAATAAGAAGCCAACTATTCATATTCTTTCAGAACATGAACTATTGATGTTCTGTTACCAACAACTAAAGTTAGAGGGATAATCAGGCAATATTTTGTTAGCTTCACACATAATATATATGCATCAGTAATGAAATAGTGCTGGTTCTGGTCCCTGCCATGCCACCAACTAGCTATGTGACTTTAGGCAAACAAATCATTTCATTAGTACAAATTGAGCCCCAGTGCATAATGTAGGGTTAACCTGGAGGACTGCAAATGCATAAAATATTAAATAGGATTCGAAAAAATAGCTAATGGAAGAGATATCATTAGGTCATATGTAATAAGTTTTAATAAATTGTACAGACATACTAGTCTTTAAATTCATATAATAGTGAGCTCATGAGCAGTGGTTAGGAAAGACTTTGGTCAAAGAAGTGGAATATGAGCTGGACTTTGAAGGATAAATATTAGCAATGGGAATGGGAGGTGGGGGAAGAAAAAGCAATAAAGCTTATGAGATAAAAGAAGAAAGCAATTTAAAAATGATTCTAAGGTTTCAAGCATTGGTGCCAGAAATAAATAAGCTTATAAATGAAGCTAGTTTGGGGTATAAGATTCAGTTTGGGCCAGGTGCGGTGGCTCACACCTGTAATACCAGCACTTTGGGAGGCTGAGGTGGGCAAATCGCGAGGTCAAGAGATCAAGACCATCCTGACCAATATGGTGAAACCCTTTCTCTACTAAAAATACATAAATTAGCTGGGTGTGGTGGCACGTGCCTTTAATTCCAGCTACTTGGGAGGCTGAGACAGGAGAATCGCTTGAACCCAGGAGGCAGAGGTTTTAGTGAGCTGAGATTGCGCCATTGTGCTCCAGCCTGGCGACAGAGCAAGACTCTGTCTCAAAAAAAAAAAAAAAAAATTCAGTTTTGAACACATTTTATTAAGTTTGAAGTGGTAACCTTCAGGACAGGAAATGTCTGGGAGCAACCGGAGAACAGAATATTTAGTGTTCAGTGAGATCAGGACTGGGCAGCCATCCTCATGTAGATGTCAGCTGATGCAGTGAGAGTGGATTCTCCAAGACAAAGAGTGTAGATATAAAACAGTAAGCAAATAGCATGGCTTTTAGAAATTAGCCTTTTAATTTGACTGGAAGGATTGCCTGCGAAGGAGCACATGTAAAATTTATGGAGTGATAGAAATGTTCTATAGTGTTAAAGTGTGAGTTACGGGTATATGCATATGTCAAATCTCATGAAATGTATGCTTAAGATTTGTACATTTCACTTTATGTACTTTACCTCAGTTTTTAAAAGATGTCATCAGAGAAAGAGAGCAAGATGAGTAGGACCTGATCCCATAACTGCACTGCATGCTAACTCAAATCAGGAAGTCTCTATTAAAGGCCCCATGTGTCTGTCACTGTGCTAGGCACACCAACTTTCAAAGAGGTAGAGAACATTGTCCTTAAAAGAGAGGAGCTTACTGCAGAGCTAGGGAAAAGAGAAGGGAAAGTTAATTAACTACTAGATATATAATCAACCCCCAAAGACAGACACACACACACACTTACATGCGTGCACACATGCACACACATACGCACACACGCACACATGCTTTACAGGGTTATTATAAAGGTTAAGTGAGATGATGGATGAAGAAAGTGATCTGAAAAGTTTTTCTAAAAACTCTAAAACTGAAGTATTTATTTCTTCACCCATAAACTTAAGGTAGTAATACCTTTCATGGTTGTGTACTTCATGAGATAATATATATAAAGTGCTTGGAACTTAGTTTCAAATAGATATTAGCATCGTTTTCTCCTGGCTCAATCTTAAGTAATAAAGTAAGAGAATTTAAAGAAGGCAAAGATAGAAAACCTATGATTATGTTCATCATGATATTATCTATAATAAAGTAAAATTAGAATTTTATTCCTATATACTAGTAAAATGTGAAGTTTGATTTCTTCATATTTTTTTCAAAATTTCTAGAACCAGCATACGTTATTTAAAAACAAAGTTTAACTACCTTGAAATGTATACATTAGAAACATAACAGAACTCCTAAAGGAAGAAAAAAATAGAAGTCCATAATTGTCATTAATATTAAACCTAAGGATGTTAAAAGGAACAGCATTAAAATGGTATTTGATTTGGTTTAAATCCGTTTATTTGTCCACTCTGAAACTACAGAACATCTGTTATGTGCCAAGCATTGTCTTTGGTGGTATGGATATAAAGATCAGCAGTGTACTGACTTTATTCTGAAGGAATTCAGTCTGATGGAAAAATCATATAAACAAGGTGATTATTATAAAACATGGTAGTTCCAGTGCCAACGATATGAACAAGACATTTGGGGACCTCTTTTGCTTAAAGATGGCTTTATGGAGGAGGTGAAACCCTGAGGTGAGTTTTAATTTATTCCACTTGTTTCTTTGGAAATTATTTAGACTTTTTTCTTCTGCATTTAGCTGCAGTACAGCGATGGCGATCAGAAGGTAGAACAGCTGTATGGCTGCACATTCCCATCCTCCAAAGCCGATTTATTGCCCCTGCCGCTTCCCTGGGTTTCTGCTTTCACCATGCAGAATCGGATTCATCAACGTTGACTCTGTGGCTGGGAGACGGGCCCAGCAGATTACCAGGATATGCTTCACATCAAGTAGGAGTTGCAGGTAATTCAAACTCAAACTCATGACAACCAGAATTAACTTTTTAGAAGTTCACCCAATTTCTTGCTTGTTACAGCTAAGCAAATAGTTTATTCATGTGGAATGAGTTATTTGATTAAATGATTACAGTTGTTCCACCTTATCTGCGCAGGATGTGTTCCAAGACCCCCAGTGGGCACCTGTAACTGCAGATAGTACCAAACCCTATATATATACCATATTTTTTCCTATCACACATATTTATGATAAAGTTTAATTTATAAGTTAGGCACAGTAAGAGATTAACAATGACTAATAATAAATTAGAATAGTTATAAAAGTATACTATAATAAAAGTTATGTGAATGTGGGTTCTCTCTCAAAATATTGTTTTGTATTCACCTTTCTTGGGATGGTATGAAATGATAAAACGCCTGCATGATGAGGTGAAGTGAGGTGAATGACAGGCATTATGACCTAAATGGAAAATTCCAGAAAAAACTCTTAAGTTTTAAATTGCATGGTGTTGTGAGTAGTGTGATGAACTCTCTCACCATCCTGTTCTGTCCCACCCAGGCTGTGAATCATCTCCATGCCCAGTGTATCTATAGGCTACCCATCCATTAGTTACTTAGTAGCCTTCCCTGTTATCAAATCAGCTGTCCCAGTATCACAGTACTTGGATTCAAATAACCCTTATTTTCCTTATTAATGGCCCCAAAGCACAAGAGTAGTGATGTAACACTTTGAGACCATGGTCGACCTTGTATAACTGAAACCACGGAAAGCAAAACTGGACAAGGGGGCTACAGTATCTATTACATAGTGCTTTTTAAATAGATGAAGTTTGCCTCAATCAGTAGACAGCAACACAGAGAACAAGTTTAGTGTTTAGTTTTCCAAAAGATATACTTGAATATATTTTACACATATAATTAAACTTCACTACTCAAATAGTAGCACTGAATTAGGATCAGGGAATAAATTTATTGTAGAGTAAAACATGTTAGCACTAATTATGTAAATTTGTAAAGTAAATGATAACTTTTATGTTGAATTTCAGGTAAAGCAAACCAACTTTTCAATGATTTGAACATTACTTCTTAATAATATTTACATTATTGTGCTGAACAGTTGTTTAAATAGTGTAATTTAAGTGTAGAGTAGAATTTTGAAGTGGCTGATTAACTTCAGAGACATAAGAAAGTTGAGAGAAGACTTCCCTCGGACTAAGACAGGGGTTCTCAAATTGTAGATTGCATCAAAATCACCTGGAATCTTACAACAGCTTGCTGGGCCCTATATCCAGAGTTTCTGATTCAGTAGGTCTGGGGTGGGGCCTGAAAATTCAGATGGTTTTCCTGGCTTTTTCTGTTTTTGCTGCTGCTGCTGCTGCTGGTGGTGGTCTCAGTACTACCCTTTAAGGACCGGGGTTAAGGAAATTCTTAGATTTCCAGAAAAACTATAATAGTAAGGAATCCTTATGACCTTAATAAATGAAAGCAATAAAACATTATTTAATTAATAATTTTATTTGCCTTTATATAATTTACAAGAGTTTCTAAGGGAGTTTGTTTTTCAAGGCTTTTCTAAAGGCTTTTCAAGGCTTTTCAAGGCTTTTCTAAAGGTTTTTCAAGGAATTGTTCGAGAATGCCTAATGATATCCTCTCTGTCCCTGTCTTGCTTCCCTGTAGCAAGTAGACATTCAGAAACTCTCCGTTCAGCTCCATTTCAAAAGATTCTACTCAATAATTTAGTGATAGCCTCACACTTCAATGAAAAGTTATACAAATTATCATTCATGGGTACAGACTCTTAAGAGTTTCCAGTTATTACCACATAATTGGTAATATATGCAAAAAGAGTATCCTATGAAGGACCTGTTGATAACTAAGTACTATATTGTGCATTATAGTTTAGAGCAGCTCAAAGAATAGGAAATGCAGAACTTGACCAATCTTGAGCACTAACTAGGATTTGAAGCCACTATTGGGGGTGTGGACAAGGTAATGTAAGAAATTGTTCTGGAAAGATGCAGAGTTGTTTTTTTTTTTCTTTTTTTTTTTTCTTTTTTTTTTCTTCTGAGGCAGGGTCTTACTTTGTCACCCAGGCTGGAATGCAGTGGCATGATCTGAGCTCATTCCGACCTCTTTAGCTCAAGTGATCCTCCTGCCTTAGCCTCCCAAGTAGCTGGGACCACAGGCATGCGCCACCATGCCAGGCTAATTGTTATATTTTTCGTAGAAATAGGGTTTTGCCATGTTGCCCAGGCTGGGGTGCAGAGTTTTAGGTGGAAAGAAAAATAATTGATATTTGTTGTAAACTACTGAAGGCAGATGTGGCTGGAATCGCATGAGCCATTGCTTTCTTTTGCTTTTCTTTCTTTTTTTTTTTTTTTAAATTTATTTATTATTATTAAACTTCAAGTTGTAGGGTACATGTGCACAACGTGCAGGTTTGCTACATATGTATACTTGTGCCATGTTGGTGTGCTGCACCCATCAACTCGTCATTTACATAAGGTATAACTCCCAGTGCAATCCCTCCCCCCTCCCCCCTCCCCATGATAGGCCCCGGTGTGTGATGTTCCCCTTCCCGAGTCCAAGTAATCTCATTGTTCAGTTCCCGCCTATGAGTGAGAACATGCGGTGTTTGGTTTTCTGTTCTTGTGATAGTTTGCTGAGAATGATGGTTTCCAGCTGCATCAAACTTAGCAAGCTTGTGTCTGGCTCAGAGCCTTGGCATCTACTGGCTCCTCTTCCTGCGGCACGCTTCTCCAGAACTTTCTTCATCTAGTTCTTTATAGCCGAAGTTTCTGCTCAAGTGTCTCCTTCTCAGAAAAGCTCCTGACCCTCCTGTCTAGAAGTGACTTCTGCCTGCACACCAGTGCCATCATTCCTTGTCCCTTTATCCAGCTCTATTTTTCTTTATAGCATTTATCACAGTCTAAAATTCTGTTATATCATGTATATATAATTAATTATATTGTATCACTTAATCTCCACCACAATAATACAAACTCCATAAAGGCAGATATTTTATCTATCTATCTTGGTCACCACGATATCCTCAGGCTAAAGACAGTGACTGGCATAAAGTAGATACTCAATATTTTTTTAATGAATGGAATGGAAATGTGAGCCTTCTGAGAGAGCAGTTTCAGTGTTGTGGAGGGGCAGCATTGCACAGTGAGAAGAGTGTGCCTGCCTAGAATCCAGACAGACTGGCTATTAGTCCCAGTTCTACCATTTAGAGCCTTATGAAGTCAGACACTCATATCACTCACAGGATTATTGTGACTTATACCTGAGCTAATGTACATTGAAGCACAGTGCCTAATCATAATAATAATTTTTATGTTGTGACCAGCAGGGGTCGCTCAAATTGTGCTTTAGTGGTGCTGGGTTTGTCTCTGATGCTGTGCTCATGTTTACAGTGAATTCATTAGGGAGAAGTTCAATTTGAGTAACCACAAATTATTAAAATTTAAGAGTAAGTTTCCTTGGCATTTCTTTGGCATTCTACCTCTTGTAAAGTTCAATTAAATTATAGTTTACATTTTCTAATAGAAGCCAACGTTAATGTTAATTATATCTCACTTGGTGATTTTCCTTCCTGCCTTAAAATACTCAAGTGTGATGTTTTCATTTCAATTGCATTTCAATTACTTTTCCTCATGTTACACATATTTATTCCTTCTCTATATTCTATCTCTACATAGAATTTATCACCTTCTAATATTCTACATAATGTATTTTTTGCTTGTTTTGGCACCTCCCTACATACATACCCAAATAAGAGCCCCATAAGGATAGGGAGTTTCTATATCTGTAGCACCTAGAAAAATGCCTGGTACATAGTAGAAGCTCAATTAATATACATAGGATCTACATACATTATATATAGGAACTCAGTTAATATTGAAAGCATGGACAAATACGTAGAAAGTATCTTTTAAAAAATATCATCCCACGTTGTTTAAATACAAATAATGTTTAAATCATAGCATCTAAATGATCATAATAAAAATCACTAAACTGTCATTTGTATTTTTGACCCAACATTGCCCAAAGGGAAATATTTTTAAAAAGAAAGAATATGCAATGTGTATGATGAATGAATAAACAAAAGAAATGGACTAGAACTTATATATAAAACAAAGAACTCTTCAAAAGCAGTATACTAGTGGATTATAAAGTTGTACATATACATAATAAGAAAATTTAATTGGCTTCAGAACATTCTTGAAATGAATATTGAGATATTTGAGATTTGGATCATCAGGGGGCACAGCCTGTGTTCTATGGATAGTGATTCAAGGAATAAAAATGAGAAGTCAATTCATTTATTCAATAAATATTGTAAGCACATCTTTTGTCTGAATATTTGTTCCCCCTAAAATTCATATGTTGAAACCTAATCCCCAGTGTGATGGTTTTAAGAGGTGGGGCCTTTGGGAGGTGAGGAGATCATGAGGACAGAGCTCTCATGAATGAGATTAGTGTCCTTATGAAAGAGGCCCACAGGAGCTTCTTTGCCTCTTTCACTATGTGAGGACAGGGCTAGAAGAATGAGCCCTTATCAGACACTGAATCTACCAGCACCTTGATCTTGGACTTCCTAGCTTCTAGAACTGTGAGAAATAAGTTGTTTTTTTTCTTTTTTTTTTTTTTTTTTTGAGATGGAGTCTCGCTGTGTCACCCAGGCTGGAGTACAGTGGCGCGATCTCAGCTCACTGCAAGCTCCACCTCACGGGTTCACGCCATTCTCCTGCCTCAGCCTCCTGAGTAGCTGGGACTACAGGTGCCTGCCACCATACCCAGCTAATTTTTTTTGTATTTTTAGTAGAGACGGGGTTTCACCGTGTTAGCCAGGATGGTCTCGATCTCCTGACCTCGTGATCCGCCCGCCTCGGCCTCCCAAAGTGCTGGGATTACAGGCGTGAGCCACTGCGCCCAGCCAAGTTTGTTTTTTATGAACTATCCAGTCTATGGTTGTTTTGTTATAGCAGCCCAAATGGACTAAGACAAGCACTTAGTGTCTTCATCGATGAGGTAGTACAGGTTGACCATCCCCAATCTACAAATCAAAGATCCAAAATGCTGCAAAATCCAAAAGTGTTTGAGCACCGGCATGATGCCACTAGTGGAAAATTCCATATCTGACCTCATGTGACAAGTCACAGTCAAAATGCAGTCAAAACTTGGTTTTCATGCACATTATTTAAAATATTGTATAAAAATTGCCTTCAGCCTATGTGTATAAGGTATATATGAAACATAAATGAATTTCATGTTTAAACTTGGGTCGTATCCCCAAGATGCCTCATTATGTGTATGAAAATATTCCAAAATCCAGAAAAATCTAACACTTCTGCTCTCAAACATTTTAGATAAGGAATACTCTACCTGTATTTGAACCAGGGCTTCAAGTATAGGTAGAATTTTGATCACCACAGAGAGTGTGGGAGGAGATTAAGGTGAAGGAAATTAATATTTCTCAATTATCTTTTCTTTTTCCCCCAATAGGAGCTGTATTTGATGAAAGTACTAGAAAAATTCTGGTTGTACAAGATCGAAATAAAGTAAGCTGCTTCTGTTTTATAAATTGCTTTCTAAATGTTTATTTCTTTCTAGAGAAGAATAAAATGTAGAAATTTTAATATACCTAAGGTGTTATAGTAAGATATTTAAAAAATAATTTCTAAGCAGTTATGGAGCACCTTAGATATTTATTTAAACCAACATACTTATACAGGTCTTGAAAATTTCCAGGTAACACTCAAGTGTTACTATCTATTACTTTATGGCTAAAGGAAAATTATAAATGACTGTATTTAATTGGAAAGACAAGTCTGTTTGAATATATTATCAAGATATTCTTACATTCATTCAGCACTCAATGAGTTCTACTCTGGTCCAGGTGCTGAGAATAGAAAAAGCAGTAAGACAATATACCTTATGCCCTGCAGCTTACTATTTATTTGTAAAGACAGTCATACAATAGATGATAGCAGTTAACTTTGCCTGAAGAAGTCCCCAAAGACTTCTCAGAGGAGGTGATATTTAAACTAGGTCTTGAAGAATGAGCAGGAGCTTTCCAGGTGCAGAAGAAAAAAGATAAACAAACAAACTGATAAAATTAGAATTGCTTGTACAAAGGCACAGAGCTCAGAAAGGGACTGACGTAGTTCAGACATAATGGTAAAAAGTTCATTGTGGCCCAGAGTGTGGACAGTGGTAAGATATTTGACCTGAGAGCTAGATTGGAAACAATGTGAAGAGGATTGGGTACCAAGATAAGGAGTCTAGGTGACTAGAAGCAACAAATATTTCCCAGAGAAGTGCCATGATTAGGAATCAGATGTTTTCATGCTCGGGAGTCAGAAGTAAAAGTGAAAGGGAATAATGATTTTGACACTTTCTGAGACTTCAGCAAATATTAGTGGACAGTCAAACATTTTTCCCTACCACATATGTTCTTGAAGTTTAAATTAATGTTCGTAATGATAGCTGAAAGCAGTATCACACATTTCTTGGAAATGCTATCTAAAACTATTCTCATGACTCCAAGTAACTTTGAAGTTTTAGTTAAGGCAGGATCTCTGATTCGAATTAAGCTTTTTGTCCTCAACAGAAATTTATAGAACACCTAAAGTGTATTTTACCTAGCCCTCAGTAAGTTTTGTATTTGAATTGGGACATATATATATGTAATGGTAATGACCAGAGAGTAGGAGGCATGATTGAGTGGTAAAAATAGGGCCTACTTATGAGGTGCCTGAGAACCAGGCAGATAAGTTTAGACTTCACATGGAAACAGTAACTATTAAAAGATTTTGATTCTGATGACAAAATGATGATGATGATATATGGACAAGATTAATCTAATAACAATATGCAAATTAGCCTGACAATAGTATGCCCAATGAGAGGGAGCTGATATAAACAAAATGGACTTGGGAGCCAGACTGACCAGAGTTCCAATCCCTTTGCCACTTCTACTTTGGCAAGTTGGCTTCAACCCAAAGTGGATATTATAACTCTCTCCAATATAGCAGACAGAAGATATGCCCAAACATTATTAACAAATACTGTATGTACAAGTAACATAAATTGGTTAATTTCTTTTGTTATGTTTAAAAAAAAAAGACTAGACCTTGGTATGTAGCAGTTACTTCTAAAGAGATACCATAAAAGGGTTTTACTGTCTTCTAAGTATATCCCTTTGATTATCTCTCTTTTCTTTTAAAGAAGAAGTAGGTCACCAAAATTTATTTAATCTTTCCTGGGCTCATGTGAATGATGTTATTGAGACAAAACTGCATCAGCAGACCCGGGTCCCTAGGATTTGGCCATGCCATTAACTGTCTTTCTGACTCGGGGACCTAAGTTTCCCCACTTATAAAATTTAGGAGTTAGACTCAATGGTCGAACAAAATATTGTAATGTGGTAATTTTGTATTTCTATGTATCTTTCATGTACATAGCATAAATACTTATACAATGTACAGATAAAATGTGGTCTAAGCCACTTTGGTATTGTGGAAAGAAAAGGGTAAACCATGAAGGTTTTTTAAATAGCACACTGGGTTTCAGAAGTGATTTTCTCAAATAAAATTTTATTATGGACTTTAACAGAGGCTGAAAGACAGCCAGATAACATGATTGTTCCACTCCAAGCAGTCCTTCAGCGTTGGTTAATCTACCAAATAAGAATCTATCCATGTTATTATTCATGTAATAAAACACAGAAATTCATAGAAAACAAACTTGGGTCTGATAATGTTAAAAACCACGTTGCAGTCTGGAAAAAATGGAGCTTTCCTCGCAGATATAGCTGAACTGTCTTACTCCAAACCTAGACAGCTTTATGTTTTTTGAGTGGGTTTTTTGTTTCCTTATAAAACCTGCAAAGACAAGTGACTTAACAGGTTCTGCTTACAGAAATCAAACTCCCAGAGCAATCTGTACTCGAAATATGTAATTGAAAAGGAAAGAATTGAATTGGGCTGTATTTTTAAAACAGGGTAATAGTGAAACTATGTTTAATAAATTTGCCTGAATTCCAGGTAAACCACTAAAACTTTTATGGTTCTCTGTTAATCATGGTTGCACTTAATGCTTCTCTAGTTTTATTCATCTTAGTTTCAAATAAATGAAAGTGTTTTCTGAAATGTTTCTTAGTGTTTTTCAAAATAGTCAGAAAACAAAGGGAGATCCAGACCTAATGACAAAACAAATAAATAAGTGTCATCCCATTGTAGGGGAAAATTCAATCCACAGTGGCACTGTTTTAGTCATTCTTTGGAATAACTGAGTTCATCCTGTAATGTTTACTTATAAAGATTCAAGTGGAGAGTTTTCGCTTTTTCCACTCTGAGTTTCTTTTGTATGGCCTTTACAGTCATTTGAAGGTCATACCTTTAGGCTTGGTGACTTTTGAGTAATTAACCCTAGATAGCTTCATGAATGGTTTATTTGGTGTCTCTTAGAACCTATAGTCATATCTAAAGAGAATTAAAAACCTTAATAAAGTGGTAGTACCAGCCTGTAGTGCACAGAAGGCTCTGTTCTGGCCTTTAGCCTCCTAAAAAGTCATAGCCAAACATTTGCTAATACTTAATCCTCTGTTATAGCACACATTCCTGATCCTAGTTTATGAGGTTTTCAGGGTAAAAAAAAAAAATTTTAATTCTCTCATGTTTTGCTCTGTCAGTAGAAATAAAACCAGATAATCAAATAATTTGTGATGACATAAAATACTTGCGTGAAATAATTTCCATGAAACGTTTCTCATTTAATAATCATACTTATTATTATCTCCATTATTTTAGGACTGAGATTTAGAGAAGTTACAATAACTTATTCAACATTACACAACTAGTAATAGGCAGAATCAGAAGCCTATAGAGGAATCTTTTCACTAAACCTAAACTAAAGAAACAACATAGGCAGGAATGGTGGTGTCCACCTGTAGTCCCAACTACTTGGGAGGCTGTGGTGGAAGGATTGCTTGAGCCTGGAAGGTCAAGGCTGCAGTGAGCCATAATCAAGCTACCGCACTCCAGCCTGGGTGACAGAGTAAGACCCTGTCTCAAGAGAAAAAAAAAAAAAAAAAAAAAAAAAGCTGGGATGGGGGGAGATGATTAATTTAAGGAGATAAAGAGTAATTATCAGTTCTTCTCAAAACCTAGGATGATGATCTATTTTTACAGATTTTAGAAGACCCAAATAAAGACTGTAGACTATAAGTAGGAAAGAAAGAAGTTTTTATTAAAAATCCTTTTGTTTTTGGCTATTGAGATGGCTGAACTTTTCAGAGCACACATGATTCAGCAGTTGGTCCTTTACAAGTTAGCAAACTTTAACTTTTTTCTTTACTCAGAGTTGTTTGGATTCTGAGTTAGATTAATTCAGGGTAATAAGAGGTTAATTCATAAATCAGAATGCCACTTTATTAATGCTGTTAATGGAAAAATCAGACTCTGTAAAACATTTTTAAAAGGTTTATTCTGAACCAATGAGTGACCATGGTCTGGGAAATGCGTGTCAAGACGTCCTGCGAACGTGTGCCAGTGGGCAATTGAATTAGAGTTTTGTTTAATAAGTTTGAGGGAGGTAGGGTTACAAGCAGAGACATAAATCAATACGTGGATGGTATACATTGATTTTGCCTGAAAAGGCAGGATGTTTTGAAGAGGCAGGATGTTTAAAGAGGGGGCTTACAGGCTATAGGTAAATTCACAGATTCTCTAACTTACAATTGATTAAGGAAGTGAAGCTTTGTCTAAAAATTTAGAGTCAGCAGAAAGAATGTTTTAAGTTAAAATAAAGAAGTCTGTTAACCAATAATACACTGGGTCAGAGTGGCCTGCAGGGGTGTGTGACTTAGCCCTTGTCTGGCATGGCTTTAGATCCTGTTTATAATTTGGTATCGTATTGTCACAAAGAGTCCATTTTGTTACCTTATGACCTCTGTGTTAACATAATAATCATCAGTTGTGCCTAAACTCCAAAAGGGAAGGGGTATAATGAGGTGTGTCCAACTTCCCTACCCATCAGGGCTGGGGATTTAGTTTATAAGGTTTTTTGGGGGTCCCTTTGGTCAAAAAGGGGGATCCATTCACTTGGTAGGGGTTTAGGATTTTATTTTTAGTTTACAATTCACAGTAGGAGAAAAGGATCCAAGCTTTTTGTTAGTAGAAATGAATTGGAGAAGTAGTCCCAAATATGATATATGCTGCTTCCAAAATGTAAAAAAGTATTACTCCAAGTGCTGTGAGTGGGGATAATTGCAAGGTGCACCAAATAGCCCATACCTTAGAGATCTACAGACTACTATGTTACCAGAAGGGGGTCCTGATCCAGACCCCAAGAGAGGGTTCTTGGATCTCACACAAGAAAGAATTCGGGCAAATCCGTAAAGTGAAAGCAAGTTTATTAAGAAAGTAAAGGAATAGGCCAGGTGCAGTGGCTGGTGCCTATAATCCCAGCACTTTGGGAGTCTTAGGTGGGTGGATCACTTGAGGCCAGGAGTTTGAGACCAGCCTGGCCAACATGGTGAAACCCCATCTCTACTTAAAAAAAAAACAACACAAAAATTAGCAGGGCATGGTGGCGCATGCTGTAATCCCAGCTACTCGGGAGGCTGAGGCAGGAGAATCACTAGAACCCAGGAGGCAAAGGTTGCCGAAAGCCGAGATGGTGCCACTGCCCTCCAGCCAGGGCGACAGAGTGAGACTCGTCTCAAAAACAACTACTCCATGCTAGAGCAGTGGCTTGGGCTTCTCTGCTAAGGATACTTAGAGTTATTTCTTGATTATATGCTAAACAAGGGTTGGCTTACTCATGAGTTTTCCAGGAAAGGGGCAGGCAATTCTCAGAACCGAGGGTTCCTCCCCTTTTTAGACCAAATAGGGTAACTTCCTGATATTACCATGGCATTTCTCAACTGTCATGGTGAGAGTGCCTTTTAGCATGCTAATGTACTATAATTAGCATATAATGAGCAGTGAGGATGACCAGAGGTAACTTTCATCCCCATCTTGGTTTTGGTGGGTTTTGGCTGGCTTCTTTCCTGCAACCTGTTTTATCAGCAAGGTCTTTATGACCTGTATTTTGTGCAACCTCCTATCTCATCCTGTGACTTAGAATGCCTAACCTCCTGGGAATATAGCCCAGCAGGTCTCAGCCTTATTTTACCCAGCCTCTTTACAAGATGGAGTCACTCTGATTTAAACACCTCTGACAGCTATACTTCTAAACACTTAATAAGGGCATCTCCTATCCTCTAGCGCCCAGATGTCTTACTAGGACATTTAGAATACTTGACACGTCCTACTTGCCATGTCCAGTCAGCATTCTGGCATCCATAGAGTTGGATAGTGATAAACCCTGGCATATAGTAACATAGCAGTTACTAAGATTGTTACATATGGAAAGGAATGAGGTACAGATGGAAACTGAAGTGTTGAGTTGTTTGGTAGCCATGGCACTTCAACAGTACAGGGGGTAATAATAATTATATAGCTTTGGAGATGGCTAACTTTTGTTAACTAGTTTAGATGCCTTGGCAAAATAAAAATGACAAGCTCAAGTCAGCCTGTCAATTCAAGGCACAATATGAAAACCCCAAGACCTCCATGGCACCATTTAAAGAGACCCCCATATTCTCCAGCCACAAAGGCCATACTGAAAATCAGGCCTAGATCCAATTGTAAGAATATCAGAGCTGCAAAGGAGACTGAGTAGAGTTTGATAAGTTTCCTGTGTCAAAGCCAATCCCCTAGCAGGAGAAGAGTGGGGATCCTGCGACCCTGAGTGAATGGACATGAGAATATTGAATTTCAAATTCTCTTGAACCCTCTGAGCCAGCAGAAGCAGCACCCTTCTTCTGGTTACAGAAAACAGCCTCCCCTTGCCTGGGGGCTCAGCAAAAGATAGAGTATTTAACATTAGAACAGTGTATTTAAAATCAGAAATAGTCTGGAATATTCAGGATGGCAACCAGAACTGATGACCTCTTAGGAGTGTTCACTTAACTTATGAAAGATAATTGATTGGCGTAATTGTTCCCTCAGAAAAATAAAGTCAACATAATCCCCATGAAGTAGAAATATCAACTTTCTGAAGAAATGTTAACTATAAGATGAAAATAACTGTATGAGAAAAGTACGAGTAATCCTGTGGCTACAACAGAGCACAAGATATTGATATTTATATGAATCAGCATTCTGCATTATATTTTGTTATTAGAGCATATGACATCCACAAGCAGAGAAGGAATCCTTGTGCATCTTTATTGACTAGTCTGCAGTCTTAGCCTCCAAATATTTGTTAAAGGATTTGGAGAAACTGTGGAAGTCAGGGAACCATTTGTCATAGGTGTGTTAGGCACTGAGTGACTTATCAGAGAATACCTGAATTAGAGATGACCTCTCAAAGTCCTAGTTCTGTCTGTGACTCATGGGCGGAAATATGTGAATAGCACTCCTAAAATTTCCTATGTGGAAAAGACCACTTTTATGTTGGCAGAGGTAAAGTATAACAGCACATAGAGGGGTAAACAAATAATGGGACTGTCTCTGTGTAACGTGTATAAACACAGGCATACATATGAATGATCATCCTCATTCACCTTCAAATAACAAAAGATCCAAATGTAAAAAGAACCTATGGAGTAAGATATGCTATGATCTAAAAGCCTGGAAGATGCAACTTTAATGTTATAATATGACAAAACTACTGAGAAAATCAACTTAATGTAAGACATTAAGAAACTTGATTTTATTAATAACACCATTTAGCATTTAGTGAATGTTTAAACTGTGCTTCACACTGTCCTACTGAGAGGTGAAGCCAGCTGGACTTTCTGGGTCGATTGGGACTTGGGAAACTTTTCTGTCTAGCTAGAGGATTGTACATGCACCAATCAGCACTCTGTGTCTAGCTAAAGGATTGTAAATGCACCAATCAGCACTCTGTAAAAACGCACCAGTCAGCGCTCTGTGTCTGGCTAAAGGATTATAAACACACCAATCAGCACTCTGTAAAATGGATCAATGAGTACTCTGTGAAATGGACCAATCACTGCTCTGTAAAATGGACAAATCAGCAGGACATGGGCGAGGACAAATAAGAGAATAAAAGCTGGCCACTCCAACCAGCAGCGGCAACCCACTCGGGTCCCCTTCCACGCTGTGGAAGCTTTGTTCTTTTGATCTTCATAATAAATCTTGCTGCTGCTCACTCTTGGGGTCCGTGCTACATTTAAGAGCTGTAACACTCACTGTGAAGGTCCGCAGCTTCATTCTCGAAGTCAGCGAGACCACAAACCTACTGGAAGGAACCAACTCTGGACACAGTATGTGCTGTATATTAATTACCTACTTTAATCATCATAGCAACCTATTCCTAATTTCACAGACTGGGAAAGTCAACCAAAGAGGTTAAGTCATAAAGTAGGTGGGGAAGAGGGGAGGCACGGTGGCTCACACCTGTAATCCCAGCACTTTGGGAGTCCGAGGCAGGCGGATCACAAGGTCAGGAGTTCAAGACCAGCCTGGCCAACATGGTAAAACCCTGTCTCTACAAAAATACAAAAATTAGCCGGACATAGTGGTGTGCGCCTATAATCCCAGCTACTCAGGAGACTGAGGAAGTAGAATTGCTTGAACCTGGGAGACAGAGACTGCAGTGAGCCAAGATCATGCCATTACACTCCAGCCTGGGTGACAGAGAAGACTCCATCTAAAACAAACAAACAAAAAAGTAGGTGGGGAAGAAAACTTTTCCTCTACCAACTTAGAACTGGGTGGAGGGGATGGTACTTTAATTGACAACAGATAGATTAACAGGAGAAAAGTTCAAGAGTACTCTATAAGGAATGGCTTGGCCAGGAGTAAGGGTTTATATACTATATACTATACCATCTTAGTGAAAGGGGAAAGAGGGGTATAGGGCTTCTAGTGAAAACATGCAGGCATGGTAGCTTCTGACAAGGTTTTGTTATGCAATTTCTCATCTAGGTGCTAATGGTCAGTCTCCTTCTCGGCTGAAAGCTTCCTCAACCCCCTCAATCCCCCACTCCTACTCAGGGGATTAATGGCAGCTTCATTCTCAGAAAGCTTTGCCTTTAATCAGATAAGGGAAGCTTTAATCAGATCAGAAATGCTTCTTTCTGCATCTGCTGTATCTTCAATGTCTTCAGTTTAGAGTAATCATTATGCCATTCTGGTGGGTTGTGGGTTCCTTCATGTGGGACCATACACAGCTAAAACGCAAACCTCATGCTGTTCAGCTGCTGCTGGTTTATTTGGACCCATATCTCTGAGAATGAGGCATCAGCTTGCTGGTGCCTCTTGGGAAGGGGATGAAAAATGAAGCTTCTCTTAGAAATGTTAGGATAACTGCAAACTGGATTCTGCTGATACTATGGAAAGGAACTGCTGCTGCTAGAGTGAAGCAGCCTTGAAGCAATGATAACTCACAGGAACCACGAGCGCACAGAAAGCCCACAGTAAGGAGCTAGTCCCTTCCTCCTCTTGCCTTGCAGTCTAATGGTGGAGCGTAAAAGGGAGTCAGCTGGCAAAGCAGAAACTGGTTAGCAGAATCCCAGCTCCAGCATCACTAAGCAAGTACAGAAGGGTAGATTTGGAGCTGAGAGACAATAACAGCATCAACTTATTAAAATGCAAATTTTCAGGCCCTACCCCAGATCTGTGGAATCTGAAGCTCTAGAGGATAAAGCCCAGCAATTCTGGTTTACAAGCCCTCCAGGTGATTCTGATGTAAAGTTTGAGAACCACTAAACTGGCACATTGAGTTTCTTGGCTCTGCTGATTCTCAAACCTGCCAATAATTGATCCTTCAAGAACAAGAAAGTGATGCTTTTCAGAATCTAGTCATGTTCCCCTTACACTTTTAGGCAGTTGGTACTGGTAGAAGCTAAAGAAGTTCAAATTATATAAGACAGTTTATTTGTGGATTAAGTAGGAATGACACTCCTAAGTAGGGTTTTGATTTTTTTAAGTTATAAACAGAGATCCATCTAAGAGAGCAACAAAATATGAAAATTAAGAATTAACATATAGTTCAATGTTGAAATAAAAATAAGACATGGAATAATTTAATTTCTGTAAATATTTGCTATTAGGTGATATTTCGATATAACTGATAGCTATTAGCTATATGTAATTTATATTTAATGTTTAATAAATTATATATAGATTATATATACTTATTTACTTATTATAAATAACTAATTGTCATTGTTTTCAGATATCCAAGCCAGTTTCTCTCCTTTCTTTACGTACCTCACTCTCTCCAGGCATTAATGTCAAGTGTTTTTTGCAGGGGAAAATTTAACCCTCAACATGAGCATATGCACAAATTCAAACACATATCTAAATTGACACTTACATGTCCTTTCTCTTTCCCTACCCACATATTCCAGTCCTTCATCCCTACCCCAATATCTTAAGAAATAAAAGACCGAACAGTGACTTGACCCCATAAACTGGGTGTTCAAGAGTTAAGGGTAGGGACCCATTAATTCATTCACTGAATATGACTGAGTTCTTATACATAGTCTGCTGTATACACTGTTCTAAGCACTAGGTACACATCAGTGAACAAAGTAAAGTTTCTACATAGGGAGCTTACATTCAAATGCATAAGATACAAATAATAAAATGGATGAATATTATGTAAGGTGGAGATGTGTTATTAAGAAAAATACATGGTGCACTAAGCACTAGGTATACATCAGTGAACAGATGTATAGTTTCCACATATGGAGTTTAGCAAATCAAAGTTTCTACATATGGAGCTTACATTCAAATGTGTAAGATACAAATAATAAAATGAATAAATATTATGTAAGGTGGAGATAAGTATTATTAAGAAAAATACACGGTGCCAAGATAAAAAGAATGACTGGGTTTGCCATGTACATTAACTTCTGTATGCCCAATATACATTAACTTCTTTACACTTGCTATATACATTAACTTCTGTATGCCCAACACCTAACACTCAATAAATTTCTATTGAATGAATGAACAAACTTATTAGACACTCTATGGTACCTTCTTTCTCATTGGTAATAGTGATAATATTGTAGCTAGTGAGATTTATCTAAATACAGTAGGTCTGAATTATAAAAGGTGATAGGATCATTAAAGACTAGAACAATGAAAAATAAAAGATAACCAAATTTCTGGCATCTGACTAAGTTGAAGTAAAGACAGAACAAGAAGGTCACATATATATGAGAACCAAAGGGAAAAGGTTAGCGGGTCTGTGCCCTTGCTCTTGGTTCTTGAGATATGGCTGAAAGAAATTAGTAGTCTTTTAAGGGTTGTGTTTACACAAACTTCTGGTTAGGATTTCAGTAGCCATGCCTAGGGAAGGTCTTAAAATGAATACTTTGCTTAGGAAAGCAGATGGCTGTGGAACAGAGAAAATAGAAAAATAATCAGAAAATGAATCATTTTTACCCATTCTATAAACCCTAAAATAAACTTGAGTTTATCTTCAGGATAAGTTTTCAAAGAAATAGTGGTTTTAAACTTGAACATGCTTTAACAGAGAAAGTATCTTACATTCTGTTAATATCTCTAAAAAATGCATCAGAAAATTTACCCTTTCTTGGTAGCTAAAATGACTATTTCTTGGGCCAACAATTTCTAACACTGGGGAAGGAAGGATTGCAGTGATGAGACCACCCTTACTTCATCCACACTGTCTTCTGTTTTCCATTTACTGCTACACACACACACACACACACACACACACACACACACACACACAGAACATTAGATTTATAACTGGAAAATGTATAGGAAAATTGTCATACCACTCACCATTCCAAAATATGATGGAACTACTCTAAATATGGTTTAAAAACACATATTTTTATAAGTTAAAAGGATACTATACCTTTTGTAGTATGTGAAAATCAGATATGCTTAAAGGAACTAGACCTCACCAACTCAAAGCAGGGAGGGGTCGTATATGTGACTGTTGAGTAGCATCCCACAAAGCAGCTAAGCACAAGAGCATTTTAGAATATTTCTTTCACAAGAGAATGGAAAGTTCCTTTTTTAAGATTAGGGGAAAAAAGGATCATGGAATTTTACACTTGAGGCACAGAGATATCATCTTCTTTTATAGGAAGGGAGAACAAAGATGAAAAACATAATCTCATAGGCTACACTTTCAAAACCGATCCTCAGTAATTTTTTCCTCATAAAACAATATACTGGAAAGAAAGAATAATAAAAGATCACTAGCTAGGAAATAAATTCCATGCCAATCAGAACATTCTAGATGGGGAACTCACAAGCAACAGATAGATACAAAGATATTTGGCACTAAACTGTAGTCCAAATTTGTGAGCCCTGGAAAAGTGTAAGTCTAACACACAGAATCTAATTGATTTATATAGAATGTTCCAACTAGGTCCAAGGAAAAAATTAAAAGGTATATGAAAAAGCAGTGTACAGTCATTAAGGATTAGTGAGAAAATATCAAATCGACTTTTACAATTTCTTAAAAGATGGTTAGAAAAAGCCTGCCTGGATTTTAACAGAGTTTATCACGTACTAGGTGTGTGACCCCAGGCAAGTGTTTTTATGTCCTCAGTTTCATCACCTCTAAAATGGAAACAAATTATAGCCTCTCATGGGAGTATTGTGAAGTTTAAATGTGCATAATTCTTATAAAAATATTTAGCATAGTGTAGGAGATTGGTCAGGGTGGTGGGAAAAACTGTAGAAAGATAAAAACCTTCTTGGAAGGCTGGGAGGTTTTACAAAAGTTTAGGGAAAGGATTTGGTTGAAGGCAGCCAGATTCTCTTATCCGGTGCCTGAAAGCTTAGTTTAGGTAACAAGGGGATGTAAAGAAACTGATCTAGGTAAGTTAATCATGGCGGGCACAGAACTACTCTCTGGGGCGTTGGCAGCGGGGTTGAGGGCGCCCTTTAATCATCCGCACGCAGGACTACTCTCTCTGGGGCGGCAGCGGTTGGGGGTGGGGTGGGGTGGAGTGGGCGCGACCGTGTTAATTACCACAACTGTGTTGACTCAAGGCCTTTGTCATTAAATCTGTACTGAATAAATGTCTGCAGCACCGGTGGCTGCTGCAATTCTTTCTGAGTGGCCCAGTCCCCAGCCCACTCTTTCATTGGATATCTGTGTCTGAGTGCATTTTTTCATCCGTCACTTGGTTAGGGTCTGCGGGTCAGACCCGCAGCACAGCGTCTGGGGTCTCACTCTGTTGCCCAGGCTGGAATGCAGTGGCACAATAACTCACTGCAGCCTTGAACTCCGAGGCTCAAGTGATCTTCCTGTCTCAGCCTCCCAAAGTGCTGGGATTACAGATGTGAGGCACTGTGCCCAGCATTAGTATTTTAATGTTGTTATATTGTTAAACACAGCTAATGGGAACTGTTTGATATAAAGAAAAAAAGTGGGAAGATATGCTCATCTCACTAGGACATTAACTAGATTTTTCACAAACCACATAGCTTAGGCCTCTCTACTACTTAGACTACACTCAGGCTCAAGCTTTTTTAGGGAAGTAAGCATTTTAAAAGCCTAAATGGTGCCATAAAATGTCACAAAATACTTACCAGCATAAACATATACCTAATATTTCCATATAAAAGGTTTAATTTATAAAATAGTCAAAATCAAATTAGTGTGAGCTGTTTTCAGTCCTTATGTCTAGCATTTTTCCCCTTCTAATAAGTTCATCTCCAGATTTAATTAACAATCAATCTCTAATCATTTATGGTCAAAGATTTCTAAAGTCAGCTTTTGTTGTTTTTAGGAAACATTTGTCTGCTCCATTATAACTTTTCTTTTGTTAGAAACAGAACTTACAGGCTGGTTATGGTAGCTCACGCCTGTAACCCTAGCACTTTGGGAAGCCCAGGTGGGAGGACTGCCTGAGCCTCAGGAGTTCAAGACCAGCCTGGGCAATGTGGTGAAATCTCATCTTAAAAAAAAAAAAAAAAAAAAAAAAAAAAAAAAATCAGGTGTGGTGGTGCACACCTGTAGTTCCAACTACTCAGGAGGCTGAGGTGGGAGAATCACCTGAGCCCAGGCAGGTCAAGACTGCAGTGAGCTCTGACGGTGCCACTGTACTCCAGGTTGGCCAGCAGAATGAGATGCTATCTCAAAATGTAAATGGAATTTATGGTGGTAAAGTTCAACATCTTATCAGACAAAGACTGCATAGTTTCTGGAGAAATAAACCTTCTGGGACTATTTCCAAATGGAATCTAGAAGATAGTGCATTGATATAGAGGTATATTTACAGATATATTTCTACATTAATAAAGTAAAGCATAATATCCTTTATAAATTAATGTCAAGCCTAGCCCAGACACTCAAAGCCTGAATTCTGTACCCACATAATCAACAGTCTATGGAAACTCTGGGAACCATGCCACTGGTCTCCAACCTAGCATAGTTGAATAATGACACATTCTTTTAAGAAGCAGTCATCCAGGAAATAAGTGGATCACAAAGCAAACCAGTAAAAGGTCCATAACTTGTTTTATGAATGAAGAGTATAAGGTACTAGCCAAAGGTACAGCTCCCTTACGAGTATGTTATAATTTCTCATGCTTTAGTTTTTATCATGTGATGGATAGATATAACAGAACTCTAACAGGAAAAAAAGTAATCATGTCAGTCATAAGAATATTGTCCATGTCATCTCATAATTGTTTTTAATACATTTTTCTATATTTATCCCTATTCCAAGATCAGATCTTTCCACCTGCCCCTCCCCAACAAAACAAAAAAGAAATCATAGACAAGAAGACACAAAGAAATGGGAGACAAGAAAACACAAACTAATCAATTTTATTCATACTACTCATGAAAAGCAATTACATTTTTACATAAAATCATTAACACATACAATAGAAATAAGAGTAATACATCTGATTAGAAATACAATATAAGAAATAGATTTTAAAACAGCATACTGTAGTGATGAAATTTATACCGTATTTTCTACTTATTTATAGCAGCATCTGTAAGATTCTTCTATTTGTTCATAGTCAACTAGCAGCAAAATATTTTAAATACAGAAATTCAGTAGATGTTTCCCTCCAATGTTTCATTCATACAGAATTTATCATGTTAACCAAACAAAACCACTTCTATGTCCTAAAGAGAAAAGGTGGGAAAAGATTGCATCAATTACCAGCTCCCCCCAAAAAAAGAAACAAGGGAGAAAGGATGGAAGCTAGAAAAATTTTGCATGCAATTACTAAAAAATATATTCTCAACCACTTTGACCAATTATAGGAGGATTTTGTGAAATCTACGTGTGTGTCTTAGTGAAAGTTATGTTAACTTTATTTTCTGACTTTATACTGCAGTTGAAAAATATGTGGAAGTTTCCAGGAGGCCTGTCAGAGCCTGGAGAAGATATTGGTGTGTATCTTCCATATTTTTAATTGGCTTGAAAATGTTGAGGAAATTAATGTGTTTATTTTCTTGATTTATAGCTAAGAATAAAAATTTAAATTTTCTAATTTGTTTAGACTAAGTCAGAACATTTCAGAAATGACCTCAGAGCTGATATAATTAGCAGCATAATTTCTAATATTACAATTTGTTCCATTAGTAGAAATAATATCATTAGGAACATACCACCTATTCTTCTGTTTATGACTGCTTCTGGACTAATTTGTCTGAAATGGAGAAGTTTTGGATATACATCAGTAAAGTTTAGCATTAAAGGTTATTTTGGATATGACTAATATTGTTGTTGGAATTAAACTATGAGAAAACAAATTCCTGATCATTCCATCACGGAGGATGAATAGTAGCCTTTAAATGAACTTTGAAATAAATATAATAAAGTCAATTATAGAGCAGTGGTGATGTAATTCTTCACTTCATGAAAATTGTATCTACTATTTATTTTTAATAGTCAGGAAGCCAAAACATAGTAAAATGTCATATAAGAAAGTCTCAACTGAGAAATAACCCCCTAACACAACTTACTGAGCTCAGTATTTAAGACAGCGAAATATAAAATAAGCTAAAAATTATTTATGTCACTGATTTACAGGAAATCGAAAAATAGGAACCAAATTTTCCTACCTATTCCTTAAACCATTGGATCAAATTCAATGTGTATCATAACAAATCAATATTTTTTTTGATACCAATATTATTTCTCCATGACCTTTTCCTTAATATGCATGTCCCCTATTCTATTTAGCCAACAATGATATTAAGGCAGTTTTCTAAATTGCCTTTAAATATTTTATTTAAAAATGTCTATGTACTTAAAATTTGATTTTTAAAACTTTTACACAAACCAAAATACCATATGTACATTATGTAGCCAACTCCTAACAATCCATCAGAAAATGGATTGCATTAAGATATATCTCTAGTCAATCTTGGTTTCAGGTACTTACTGACCTTTTGCTTAGTTTATGCTTACTGTTCTGTTGATAGAAAAGATGATTTTGTAGTGGTGCGAATGCTGAAAGAGAAGGCCATTTGTTCTACAGTCTAATTCTCTCACACTATCCACTGGTGCCATGTGACAGCAGGGCATGTGAGCTAATTAAGCTTATGTTTTGCATCCTTACCCAATTCATATTGGGCAAAAAGCAGTCTGCAGGTTTGCAAGGCTTCCTCTCTCCTGCATCTTGCCTTTTCAAATGAATTGATTTTTTTCATGTGAACTTTTATGGGTCCTCTGAATTTCAGCTATACTTATTTGTAGATGTCACTGAAGAAACACATATTTCCAAGCCAAATACGTATAATTTCAGGCCTAAGTATACTCCAGAATCCTTCTTAAAGTCCAGATAATTAAAAATTCACTACCTTTTTTTTAAACAAAAAAGAAAAAAAAGCATGGTTGTCACAACAACCCACCTATCCAGAGACCATATGGAATTAAGAGCTCTCAGTCATGTGGAATTAAGAAGAAAAAACTGCAGTTGGCGTTAGCCATACTTCCCAAGCTTAGTATAAATTAAGCTTTGCCTTAAAATTAATAAAACCCTGAAAGCAGCTAGAAATGAAAACTGACAGTAGAGGTCTGAAAGACTATGTCTATATGAGGGCATTTCTAACTCAACATAAAACAAAAGATATTCTTAACGATGAAGCTGAATCACCTAATAATTACTGAAATTATTTAAACTCTGTATTTAGGAAAACATGCAATGTACTTTAGGAATACTGCCATCACAAACAGTTAAATATTTATATTGGCTCAAACAGTAAACTCTAGTTAACTGGGAAACACATTTGTTTGAAATCCTTCATTCTTTCATAATACTAGGTAAATGAAGAATTGTTATCCATAGTGTTTTTTTAAAAATCAAGAGGGTCATATAGAAAATAGAATGCAACCCTCAAGGCTTTTATATAAAATAATACCCTAAGAGTATAAAGGTATCCACAAGATTAAAATTGACAAACCGCCTTCCTAAAAAATCATATTACCACTGGCAGGAAGAGAATCTCCTGCATTAGCCAGAGAACTATAAAACAGCTGAGCCTTATCAGAGATCATCAGTGCACTAGAGTCAGAGGGAAACACCAGGAAAACCCACATTCTGCAGATTATTTCCCATTATATTTTATTTCAATCTAATTCTATTATTAAATATAACAAAATAGAAATAACAAATATAAACTCCATTTCATTATTGTCCTGTAACTAAACAAAACAATACAACATATTTAAACATATCTCTTCATCAGCAAAAATAAAACAAAACCTCTTAGTTTTTCCTGTTCTTCAAACCTATAAAACAGCAAATGTTATTTCAGTTTAGCTTACAGTATATTAAAATAATAAAAAATACAACAGAATAAAGCACACTATCTTGATTAAAAATTTCAATTCATCTTGAAATCCTTGGGGAAGAAATATCCATCTCGAGGTGGGTCTCCCATACTCTGGAGACAAAAGCACTTATTTGCCCATTCAAATTTCAGTCAGTTAGTGATTTAAGTTAAAATGATCAAAACTACTCAGGCAGTGCTGATTTTCAGTCAGCTGCTATGGTGACTGCTGAGCAGGGCAGATTTGCTCACTACCCCCATCTGGTGCTTCCACAGCATAGAAACAGCAGAGATCATAAGCTACACGCTGAACTTTGATTAGTGGTACTAAGAGCTAAATAGGATCCCCATAATTTATTTTCAAACGTAAAGAATGAAAGTGGACATTTAAACAAGTTAGGAGATGTTATATCAAATTTAAGACTAGTGCTACTATCTTTAATAATAAATTTAATAGCAAACATGTATTTCCCCAGAGTAATTTTTCAAAGCATAATGAATAAAAATGGACATTTAAACATGTTAGGGGATATTTTATACAATTTAAGACTAGTGCTACCATCTTTAATAATACATTTAATAACAAATGTATTGAATGTCAGAGTAAAAATTACTTTTCTTATTAAGGAAAATTTCTCCCTTTTTTTGAGACAAAGTGTCACTCTGTCACCTAGGCTGGAGTGCAGTGGCATGATTATGGCTCACTGCAGCCTTGACCTCTTGGCCTCAAGTGATCGACCCTCCCACCTCATCCTCCCAAGTATCTGAGACCACATGTGCATGCCACCATGCCTGGCTAATTTTTGTGTTTATTTGTAGAGACGGAGTTTCACCGTGTTGCCCAGGTTGGTCTTGAACTCCTGGGCTCAAGCGATCCTCCTGCTTTGGCCTCCCAAAGTGCAGGGAATATAGGCATGAGCCACTGTACCCGGCATAGATTTTTCTTTTATTCTTTCAGTTATTTCTAACCATGTTTAACCTACGGGCAAATCTCAATTGTAAGGGAAGTCAGCATGTAATTAAAAAATGGCAGATAAATGCCTTATGTTTTAAAACATTATACTCTTTCTATGCATCTTGCCATAGCTATTAGAGGGAAAATACAAGAGCATATCCAGGGGATTCGTAAGAGTCTACAGTCAGAGAACATGGTAATTGAGACATGTTTCTGTGACTTCCTCTTCTTTGCATATTTTTCATCAGTAGGATTACTGTAAGGGCAAATATCATTTACTATTTGACAAACAAGAAAAATAGAGGCAAAAAGAGTATTGGAACAAAAATCTTTGTGACAATTGTGAAGCTTTCCAGCAAAGTGGTAGAGGAAGGCAGCTTTCTAAAGGGCTTCTCCTAAATGCCGTGGGAGACAATGACAGAGCATCACAAAATTAGAGAAAGCCCAGTTAGAGGGTCCATCTGGATGTGTAGAAAAAGCTGCCACAAAAATATGTTAATGGCAATAAAAATCCTGCCACACAATTTGCATTTAATTGAAAAAATGAACCTTACAAAATGTGAAAACCTTTGTTGAATTATAGAAATATTTATATTCCAAGTTTTTTGAAAACTGATGAAATACCTCCAGCATTTCGGTGTTCAAGAAATGAATCTAAGTTCTTTGGAATATTATCTCGAGAACGAAGGAACTGCAGCCATGCAACATGTTTTAACTTTTCAGTCTATATTTTTACCTTTTGGAAAACAGAGCAGCAAGAACTTAAAAAGAGCTGACCCCAAAAATGTACAGGTAGATAAGCCTTCTAGTAGCAGCCAAAGAAATATTCAGCATTTCAAAAGCTTCTTCAATTTACAGTGGTAAGAAAATATTTTGGGATTTCTTGATGTCCACAAGGCAAAGAATTTGTATTGAAAACTACTTTGTTAGGATAATGTTTTGAGTCTTTACATGATACTACTTTAGCTGAAAATCTTTGATGATACAGTTTCTAAAAGTGTAATTATTATTGATTTGTACATCTCTTTTAAATGTAGGAGACACAGCAGTTCGAGAAGTTTTTGAAGAGACTGGTATAAAATCAGAATTCAGGTCCCTCCTGAGTATTCGGCAACAGCACACAAATCCTGGAGCTTTTGGGAAGTCAGATATGTATATCATCTGCCGCCTAAAGCCATATTCATTCACAATAAATTTTTGCCAGCATGAATGCTTAAGATGTGAGTGGATGGATCTCAATGACCTGGCCAAGACTGAAAATACAACTCCCATCACCAGCAGAGTTGCTAGGCTGCTGCTATACGGGTACAGAGAAGGGTTTGACAAAATTGACCTGACTGTGGAAGAACTTCCAGCAGTCCACACAGGCCTGTTTTATAAACTCTATCACAAGGAACTGCCAGATAATTATAAAACTATGAAAGGAATTGATTAAATTCACATTTATATGTTTAGAAACATGTAGACTAATGAATGACATAAGACACAGTGGATATTTTGCATTGATTAAATATCTGGCTGTAATTTTCTAATGTATATGATTTCCATGAAGAAATTTTGTTTCTAAATGTGCACATTTTAAAAGCCTCTTTCTGAATAAAGCAAAGGCATGAAAAAGATCATTGCTCTAGGTAAGCTGCACTGGGTAACAGCAGATGCTATATAAAAGGGGGAAGTCTATACATTTTTCAACAATTTTTGTTAGTTTTCTTTACTGGGACAATGGTTACATATTTTACTACCAGATAAAAAGTTGTTTGACCAATTATCCAAACTGAGCTATACACATTTATTTTCTTTTACTCTCATTAACAAATTTCTAAAATATACTTCTTCTTTCATGTGAAATGAGATTAGATGTGGCCATTAAAATCAGCTCTTAGCAGACATTGGAAGAAAAAGTATAGCTTTCTGCCCAGGTCCTGTTTTGGATCCAAGTTTATACTGCCCAGTTCGTTTCAGTGCCACATACCAACTGGTGTATTTCCTTGACCGGTAAGTATTGTAGTTATTAGATTCCAATCGTTCAAAAAAGAAACACTCATCCGTAACACATTTCTGAAAAATAAAGGAAGAATTACTTGTTATTATTATTATTACACTTTTCATATTAAATATTTATGATAGTATAATGCCTATTCTGCTCAACCAGCTGCAGTGGTGTTGGGTTCAGCAGGGCAATCAAACTAACAAGATTCAGTGGGCCAAAATGTGACACAGACTAGTTCTGAAGAAGGACACAGGCCGGGAACACAGCATGTCAGCAGGACAGCATCAAGTATGTCACTTCAGTAGGAGTTCAGAGACCATTCTCCAGCTCCAAAACAGACAGATCAGGTGTTAAACACAAGGAGGGACATACCCAGTAAGAAGAAGTATGCTATGGGAAGCCCAAAGCTGTAGCTTCCAGCAGTATTTATGATCCATCCACACTCCTCCCAGTCCCAAGGCAGGTAACCAGTCAGGGATCATTTTTACTTTTATCAGAGATACAGTGAAGCACTAGCAGAAGGCTAACCCATTGTAATCTTTCCATACAGAAGAAGGAGATTTGTTAATACTTTGCTCACAAGCAGAATTAATTCCCCAAATTTTAACAAAAATTTTTAAGTGGCTAATGTTGTTTTAAGGCATAATAATGAATAGTTTATTGTACAGAAAATAGCTATTGGCATATAATGCCAAAAATAATACTGGAACATTATATTACATATGATTAACAATCTCTAAACACTGTTAGACAATGAGGAATAAGTAAGTATCATATTGATTTCTGGCAGTCTCTTTCAGGAGGAAGGGACTTTGCATTTTAATTTCAATTCAACTATTTATCAGAAAAAAAAAGGATAGCTGGCTTTCAAAAAGACCTGGAAATAATACTCCAAGTAATGGAATCTAATAGCTACCACATTATTTAAGATAAATGTTCAAAAGGCAACTTCACAGGATAGCACTGATGATACTTACTGACCTCAAAGGGGAAAAATCAATTTATTCACTTCAAAAGAAAAAAAGGAAAAATCATTTTTATATTATAATTATGTGTATATATATCAATTGAATGATAAACATATAGAAAACACATGTAAATTTTATCTAAACACATAAATATAAGATGTATACAGAGGTATATAAATATATGGTTTTGTATTAATACCACATTCCAGTTTATTTCTATATACTCATATCTAGGAAACTTCAGGTTTGGAAAAACCCACATTAAAAAGACTTGAACCTTTTCCCAGATTCCTTGGTTCTAAGATAAGGCAAACAATGGCACAAATTGTGACAAGAACATAAATTAATTGGCAAAACAAGGAAAAGAGCTGGCATAATAACAAAAATGAAAAGTAAAGCCTGGGAAAGAACTAAAAGTGACTAATGTGTCTCAGCCATCTAAAGTAAGGGTGTGGTATTGATCCTGTAATCTTCTAGAGGTAAGAATGTTACTGGATATTTACTTGGTTTTAATATTTTGACCACTATTAATTGGATTTTTAAAAACTGAAATACAAACGTAACTAATTTGCCCATTATGTAATATGTTACTAATAAAGAAACTCAATTCTTTATGATGCAAATAAATCACAGCCTTACAGAGAAGCACACATTGACAGAACCCAGCTATATGAAACACAGGACTATCTTGTGCTGTTCATAAAGATTCAAATGTGATAAGAGTGAAACACCTAAACCTAGAGTAATACAGACCAATGTATTCCAAATCCAATACTTTTACTCTATCTCTAGTGAAATTTAGTGCCCCTCTCGTATGAACTGAAGTTAACCTGTGTTACTTTATTCTGTCATCTTCATTGACACTGATAAAAGAAAAAAAATCTTCCCTTTTCCCTACTCCAGGTTTAAGATCAAGAATAGAAGTGGAAGGGAAATAAAGAGTGAAAGGAAAATTCATAGTAATCATAAAGACAACATGAAAGGTCACTATGGAACTTCATAGGCTGATTCCCCAGAGGTAAACTTAAACAACAGCATTTAGTCATATGTTCATTTGTTGGTATTCTATCAGCTTCCCAGATGCCCCACCTTGCTAGCTGGCACTCCCTACAATGCTTGGCATACTGGAATACTAACTATGCCAATAACATTTGCCTTTTCAGCCAGTTCCTAATATTTCAGAGAAAAGAAACAGTACCAGGGACTAAGTGGACACATGATAGAACCCACAGCTTATTAATTAATTAATTTACTTTATTTATTTACTATAGAAGTTATTTCTACTTTTGGAAAAAAACAGTGGAGGGAAGGAAAACTTACACCTGTGCTGAATGTTCAGCAACGTAAATTTACTGAACAACTGTTTTACTCTTGAAAACAAACTGCATTTTTTTAAAAATGAGTAGTAGGGTCAAAATTTAGTGGTCAAGAAAAGTAGATGTTTAACAGAGCAACATATATACAATTTTCAATTGTCTCCATTCTAAGTTTCCAAGTCATCTTCAGTGACTGTGATCTCAGTGTTCCTGTTAAAACTGGTACAATATAATTTTATTAATCTTTATAAACATATTTAAAGAACTCTTTTCCTATTCTCAGTGTTTGCTCAGCATTTCAAACTTCAGATAAAAAGTGGTCTTCAGAGGAATGCCACCACAAAGAAAGTGGCTTCTAAGGGCTTATAACAACTTGTACCTTGTTTCCAAGGCCTTATTTTATATAGGCCTAAGAGCTGAGAAATCCCTTAATGCATGATTATTGGCTGCTTTTATGCATATACTTTTCTTTAAAAGTCACAACAATATTTTAACATTATTATACTCATTCACAAATGAGGAATTTAAAACTCAGTGCTTCTGGTAACATTTCAGATTTTGGATACCTTTTGCCCTTACATCTACTTGATACCTTTATATCAAATTAAGTTTTCCTTTATTTGTTGCTTTTTTAAAATTGAAGAATAATTTAGAGGTAGAGGAAGCATAGAGCTCAAATAATACATTTATTCATTCAATCTATATATTTTTTTTCTTCTAGGCATCTAGGACACATCAATGAACAAAACTGAACAAGATGCCTGCCTTTATGCCACTCAGATTCTAGCTGGGGGAGACACACAATAAGCAATAAGCATACATGAATAAATTATATTCTATGTTAGAATATAAGAAAACTGAGAAAAAAGTAAAGCTGAACAGGGTAACAGGGACTAGGAATGGTGAGGGATAGAAGCTAGGTGCAATATTAAATGGCATGGTCACAGGAGGCTCCATTGAGAAAGTGACATTTGAGCAAATACTTGAAGGAGATGAAGGCATTAGCCATCCAGATATCAGAGAAGAGCATTCACGTCAGAGGAAAACCCAGTGCAAAAGCCCTACAACAGGATCATACGCAGAGTGTTTGAGGGGTAGCAAGTGCGCCAGTGTGGGAAGAGTAGCAGGAAATGAGATCAGAGAGGTAATGGGATGGGAGAGGGGGCAGATCTTATAGTTTTGTAGGCTATTGTAAATATTTGGCTCTTATTCTAAGAAAATAGAGAGCCACTGGAGGTTTTTGAGCAGAAAAATAACATGATCTGACATCTTTTTCTAGGATTATTCTGGCTGCCAAGACTACAGAGGGCCAGAAGCAGACTTAGAGAGACCAGATAAAGGGTTATTCAGTAATACAGGCAGTGAGAATAAAGGTTCAGATCACGGAGGTAGCAGTAGAAATGGTAAAGAGGTGTCTGCTTTTGGACATATTTTGAAGGTAGACTTAATAGGGTTTCCTGATGGATTGGTTGCATGGTATGAGAAAAACAGGGAATTAATAATGGCACTGAAGTTTTTGTTCTAGAATGAGAAACTTGCCATCAACCGTGGTGGGGAGGGCTATAAGTATGAACAGATTTTATAGGAAAAGATTAATAATTCAGTTTTGTAAGTGTTGAGTTTGAGAGGAATATCAGACATCCAAATGGAGATAGTGAGTGTTTACTGAGCACCTACTAGGCAACAGACACATCATTTAACTTTCTTTCCTTCTTTTTGCTAATGCTAATAACCACGGAACTAGAAATTGAAAAGTGCTAATTTATTTGGAATACCAGAAAGTGTGTTATATACAATAATGTCAGTAAACAAGTATTCTCAGGTCTAAAAGGTATGAAACCTAAAAAAGAAATGTAGATGTATACATATGATAGTGATATAAATTTGTCATGTGTTAGTGATGGGGCAACACCTCAAGGTTCCCCCGGAGGCTGTCCACATAAAGCAGCTTAGTTTGTGATTCTGTAAGTGGGGCCCAATAACCATTTATTGATATTGATAATGATGCTAATGATGTTAAAAATAGTGCTGGCAGTTTGACCCCTTGTGCGGAGTATTTGAATAGAGCAGACTCTAATGTAGCATGAAAAAGCATAATCAATACTTTTAGAAGTTTGTTTTTTGTCTGGATAGTTAATTTACTTTGGAATTTCAAAAAGAAAATAAAGTTATGTGAGATATTTCTACATAATGAAAAACTGATCCCAGGAGATGGGAGCCATGTTTCTCACTATTGGGGGTGGCAGGTTACACACAAGCAAGTGGGGGGGACTGCTAAAATATTCATGTGTTATTGATGGGTTAAGGTTGGAGATATCAGTATGAATGAACTCATATTTAGGTATTCGTTTGTTTGTTGGTTTGTCTGTTTTTGAGACAGAGTCTCGCTCTGTCATGCAGGCTGGAGTGCAGTGGCATGAGGTCGGCTCACCACAACCTCTGCCTCCCAGGTTCAAGCGATTCTCCTGCCTCAGCCTCCTGAGGAGCTGGGATTATAGGCATGCACCACCACGCCTGGCTAATTTTTGTATTTTTAGTAGAGACAGGGTTTTACCATTTTGGTCAGGCTGGTCTCGAACTCCTGACATTGTGGTCCACCTGCCTCAGCCTCCCAGAGTGCTGGGATTACAGATGTGAGCCACCATGATCGGCCTCATATTAATATTGATACAGATGGCCAAATACAGAAATATCTATAAATACATGTATATACCCAGGCTAGGATGTACCACCATTTCTTGCTCTGTCAGCTGTGAGGGCTTAGAAGCAAAGATACTTCAGTAGCAACAAGCACACCCAGCATTCCAGTCTGTGGTTTCTAATACCATTCTCTAATAAAAGAAACCAATGCTCTTTGGAGAAGTGGCTCATTCTAGGGTGGAGTAGGGAATATATTAAATGAGCCTGGAGCATCTTGTAGACCAAAAAGTAATGAAGTACTCAAAATAAATGCATTGATAGGAGTACATCAAAGAGGAGAGCACAGAAACCAACTGAAAGAGCTCCCAATGGCCAAAGCTGGAACTATTTGAGCAACAAAATAAATAATGTAGTATTGGATTATAACTCAAAGTATAAAATAAATATCTGTGAATACATATTGATATAAATGATTGAATAAATAAATAAATGGAGGAAAATGAACAAATTTCCCATGAAAAAGAATGACAAATTATGTAGATACTAATTTATCTCAAGGAGGTGGAGCATAACCATCATCTCCATCTCTTAAGTATAGATTATGCATGGTGACTTCCTTCCAGACAGTATGGTATAGAAAGTAAGTGAAAGAGTAACTTTACAGTGGACACAAATACTATCTCAGCCAGTTGAACAAGGATTATATCATGAGTGATCAATCATAAGGATAACATACATCATTATATGCCACAAAAATGGTACTTAACTTCTATATTCTTCCTCTCAAACACTCAAATCCCTATCTACCCATGAAAAAAAAAATCAGGCCAGGCGCAATGGCTCACACTTGTCATCCCAGCACTTTGGGAGGCAAAGGCAGGAGGATTATTGAGCCCAGGAGTTTGAGACCAATTTGGGCAATATAGCGAGACCTCATCTCTACTAAAAATAAAAATAAATTAGGTGACATGCACCTGTAGTGCCAGCTACTTGGGAGGCCAAGATGGGAGGATCGCTTCAGCCCAAGAATTCAAGGTTGTGGTGATCTATGATCACACCACTGCCCTCCAGCCTGGAAGACAGAGCAAGACCCTGTCTCAAACAAAAAAAAAATTCAAGTAAGTTGAAGGACATTCTAAAAAATATCTCAACAGTACTCCTCAAACTATCAAAGTAATCAAAAATAAGGAAAGTCTAAGAAACTTTCACAGTCCGGAGGAAACTAAGGAGACATGATAACTAAATATGGTATCCTGGAACAGAAAAAGAATATTAGGAAAAACTAAGGAAACAGGAATAAAGTATGGACTTTAGCTAAAAATAACATATCAGTATTGGTTCATTAGTTGTGACACGTGTACCATACTAATGTAGGATGTTAATAATAAATGAAACTCGTGTGGAATATATACACACACACTGTGTTATCTTTATAACTTTTCTGTAAGTCTAAAGCCATCGTAAAATTAAAAACTATTTTTTTAAAAACTGACTCTAGGGCTACAAGTACCACCACAAAAATGAATTTCTCAAGTCAGTAGATACAGCAACTCTAGCTATAATGTGAAAAATAAGAGCACCTCATGCATTCCTGTGCTCTACTATGCCCAAATACAGATGATTCATATATACATATCACTTTATTTCACCAGACTATCAACAGCATGTTTGTGAAGATTTTCATCTATTGTTTCTACTTCTGTATCAGTGCTTGGCACATAGTAAGTCATCAATAAATATTTGCTAAATTAATGAACAAATGGAACTTTTTCAGATAGCTTACAATAAAAATACAATTCAATGACATTACAAAATCTAAATAAGAACTAGAGAACTAGGACTGCAGAAAATCCAGACTAGAAACTGAAATACAGAATATGGTTTAACTTTATGAACTATTTACTCCCTAAGGAAAATAGACCAGATGACCCTTTCCAAGCATTGACTATCCAAACTTGACATCTGTGAGGATCTCTGAAGGGCCAAGAAACCTAGATTCCAATATCGCCTTGATCCCTAACTAGTATTTTCAGTCAAGTCCTTTAACTTCCCTGGGCATCACTTTCCTCCTCTGTAAAATAAGAAGATTGGATTAGATGGTCTTTAGAATCCCTCCTAATCTCTAATAGCCTTAGTACACAATAAGGAAAGAAATAAGCACATGAGCAAGTTCTCCTCACATCTCCACAGTACCTCTTCTCACCCCCACTCTCCCTTCCTTATGCATTGGCCTCACAATTCTAGTCCACTCCTAATTTTAGATTTGAACCTTATGACCATTTCCCCATGCTCCGTTTACTGGGTTGTTTATTGTTTTACACTACATTGATTTTTCAGTTTTGGCTTTTGAGGGAGCTTGCTCAATAGGAATCCAAAAGTGCTTTTGCTTATACCACTTCCGAGAATTAAAAACAGACATGATGTAAGTATCAATGTTGACTACTTCAGAAAAAAAAAGAAACATCCAAATAGTGAAAAGTTAAAATTAAATTTGATCTTTTTATTTTTTATTTTTTTGAGATGGAGTCTCGCTGTGTCGCCCAGGCTGGACTGCAGTGGCATGATCTTGATTCACTGCAACGTTCACCTCCTGGGTTCAAGCGATTCTTTTGCCTCAGCCTCCTGAGTTGCTGTGATTACAGGTGCGCATCACCATGCCCGGCTAATTTTTGTATTTTTAGTAGAGATGGGGTTTCACCATGTTGGCCAGGCTGGTCTCAAACTCCTGACCTCAAGTGATCCACCTGCCTCGGCCTCCCAAAGTGCTAGGATTACGGGCGTGAGCCATTGTGCCAGGCCTAAACTTGGTCTTAAATCTGTAATATCTATACATTGCATAACAGTTTTAAGATTGAGTTATAAAAGAACAGTAATTCTCATTATGCAATAACCTTTGTATTTTCTCTGTTTTCTCTCTTAAAAAGGATATATATTTCTCTTCAATTACTGTATTTTTCTCACAAATCTGATCAGTATAGACTGTCAATCTGGATAATTGGGCTATCAAATATCTATTTTCCCTACCTTACTTTATTATAGAGTTCATGTCATCATGAAGGCCCCTCATTTAAGAAAGTTATTCTATAGGTAAAATGTACTTTACTTTTACAGAAATTACATGTATATCCTCAGAGAATATACATGTTTTCATATTTCACTATTGTGGATCAATGCAAGTTACATTCTAATACTTACTGAGATATTAATATTTTGTTCAGGGTATATCATGATCTATAGCATTATATAGAAAACAACGTGCAACTTTCTGGCAGATGAAGATCAGTCAAGTTTTTTCATACCAATGCTAACATTGAGGTTGTTTGGTGATTTAAACTTAAAACTACAATTCACTTCATGCAATTTTCCTAAAAATCTGTAATTTTGTGAACACTTAAATCATCAATTCTAATATTTGTTCTGGACTTCTGTTGCTCATAGCAACAAAATTTATCCTGCTATGGAATGGAGTAAGAAGTCTGTTGTGCATTAAAGAACTATTTAACTTCGGCTTCCAAATACAGGCTTTGGCAATTAAATATAGTTACTTGTTGAATTTTCCTTTTTCCTAGCTTCAAAAGGAAAGGAAGGACCCTTAAGAAATGTTTTCAAACAACACAAAGTCGGTAACCTGAAAACATACATACCATTAATACGTGAAGGTGCTGGGGAAAAAACAGTACACAAATTAGTCTTTTTCCATACCCTAATTGGAGATCAGCCTAACATAACTCTTAAAAACCAAAATGTTTTATGTATCCACAGTACTCTTCTTTCTGGGAGGAGACTAGAATGCTTTAGAAATCATTGCAGGAATCACAGACTAAAATGGAGAAGAACCCAGGGATGTGTCATAACAGTAGTCTGAAAAAGGGCCAGGTAGAAGAGTGGGAAGGACAATGCCTCTGGCAAGTGCAAGTTCATAAATCCCAGTTTCTACGAGTTACGAGGCACATCTGCATCCCCAGATGATGGCTACTGGTCAGAACACTGAACTCATACCAAAAGTTGCTGTTGTTGACAGTTTAATGTCTATGGATCTGACTCAGAGAGAAATGTGCCACTTACTGAATCACCAACACCATATCTTTTGTTTTGAGGTGGGGCATGCTTACTTTTTCATCTGAAGATTGACAGCCCACCAAGAACAATTTGAAAGAGACAGGATTGCTGCTGTAAAGGCATGACACCAAACCACACAAATTGGATGGTAAGACTAGAGATTAACTTGTGAACTTGGCAGGAGTGGGTCGTATGACGAGAGCTGAAACATACAACTGGATCTTGGCTACGCCATTCCTCAAAGGAGACTAAAAAATCCTGAATTTTTAATTTATGCTTAATAACCATGGCTTTGTCTCTACAAAGTGTTTGTGATACATTTCTAAGCATTGCTAAATTAACTCTTACTGCACCAACTTAGTAGAAATCTGTTGTATCAGAAAGAGTTAATACATCCAAAGAGAGAGAAACACATTTAAGACTAACTTTCACAAGTTCCTGCTTAGCTAAGAATGAAACTAGAAAACTTTATTTTGAGTATTTTATGTTTCTGATGGTACAGAATCAACAGTTTAGGAAGCTTAATACGTATTTGCCAAGAGAAAAAGTCAGAATTCTCTTTTCAGGTCTACTTTCTTTTAACTTGTCTCATCTTTTTAAGCACCCCAGTAGTTTCAGAGACACACTTGAAGATAGAGCAGTTTCTGTTTTCATCACTTTTAACAATGGGTCTTTCTATCATTGTCAATGAATCAATATTCAGCCAGTGCTCCTGAGATGAAAAACCCCACCGGCAATTATCTTACAGAGTCACCATGATTACTAGGGTTATATGGTTTGGCTGTGCCCCCACCCTAATCTCATCTTGAATTCCCATGTGTTGTGGGAGGAACCCAGTGGGAGGTAACTGAATCATGGAGACAAGTCTTTCTTGTGCTGTTCTTATGATAGTGAATAAGTCTCATGAGATCTTACAGTTTTATAAAGAAGAGTCCCACTGCACAAGCGCTCTCTCTTTGCCTGCTGCCATCTATTTAAGATGTGACTTGCTCTTCCTTGCCTTCCACCATGATTGTGAGGCTTCCCCAGCCATGTGGAACTGTAAGTCCAATTAAATCTCTTCTTTTGTAAATTGCCCAGTCTTGGGTATGTCTTTTATCAGCAGCATGAAAATGGACTAATACAGTAAATTGGTACTAGGAATGGGATGCTGCTGAAAGATACCAAAAAACGTGGAAGCGACTTTGGAACTGGTTAACAGGCAAAGGTTAGAACAGGTTGGAGAGCTCAGAAGACAACAGGAAAATGTGGGAAAGTTTGGAACTCCCTAGAGATTTGTTGAATGCCTTTGACCAAAATGCTGATAATGATATGGACAATGAAATCCAGGCTGAGGTGGTCTCATATGGAGAAGATGAGGAACTTTTTGGGAACTGAGCAAAGGAGACTTTTGTTATGTTTTAGCAAAGAGACTGGCAGCATTTTGCCCCTGCCCTAGAGATTTGTGGAACTTTGAACTTGAGAGAAATGATTTAGGGTATCTGGCGGAAGAAATGTTTAAGCAGCAAAGCATTCAAAATGTGATATGGGTGCTGTTAAAAGCATTCAGTTTTATAAGGGAAGGAAAGCATAAAAGTTTGGAAAATTTGCAGCCTGACCATGCAATAGAAAAGAAAATCCCATTTTCTGAGGAAAAATTCAAGTGGGCTGCAGAAATTTGTGTAAGTAATGGGAAGCCAGATGTTAATTACCAAGACAATGAGGAAAATGTCTCCGGGGAATGTCAGAGACCTTTGCGGCAATCCTTCCCATCACAGGCCCAGAGGTTTAGGAGGAAAAACTGGTTTTGTGGGCTGGGCCCAGGGTCCCTCTGCTATGTACAGTCTAGGGACTTGGTGCCTTGCTTCCCAGCCACTCCAGCTATGACTAAAAGAGGCCAAGGTACAGCTCAGGCTGTTGCTTCAGAGGGTGCAAGCACCAAGTCTTGTCAGCTTCCACATGGTGTGGAGCCTGAGGGTGCACAGAAGTCAAGAATTGAGGTTTAGGAACCTCCGCTAGATTTCAGATGTATGGAAATGCCTGGATGCCCAGGCAAAAGTTTGCACAAGGGTGTGGCCCTCATGGAGAACCTCTACTAGGGCAGTGCAGAAGGGAAATGTGGGGTCACAGCCCCCACACAGAGTCCCTGTTGCAGCACCACCTAGTGGAGCTGTGAGAAGAGGGCCACCATCCTCCAGACCCCAGAATGGTAGATCTACTAAGACCTTGCACCATGCACCTAGAAAAGCCACAGACACTCAATGCCAGCCTGTGAAGGTAGCTGAGAGGGAGGCTGTACCCTGCAAAGCCACAGGGGCAGAGCTGCCCAATACGATGGGAACCCAGCTCTTGCATCAGCATGACCAGGATGAGAGACATGGGGTCAAAGGAGATCATTTTGGAGTTTTAAGATTTGACTGCCTCACTGGATTTCAGACTTGCATAGGGACTGTAGCCCCTTCATTTGGGCCAGTTTCTCCATTTGGAATGGCTGTATTAACCTAATGCCTGTACTCACATTGTATCTAGGATGTAACTAACTTGCTTCTGATTTTACAGGCTCATAGACAGAAGGGACTTGCCTTGTCTCTGATGAGATGTTGGACTGTGGACTTTTAAGTTAATGCTGAAATGAGTTACAACTTTGGGAGACTGTTGGGAAGGCATGATTGGTTTTGAAATGCGAGGACATGGGATTTTGGAGGCGCCAGGGATGGAATGATATGGTTTGGCTGTGTCCCCACCTAAATTTCATCTTGCATTTCCATGTGTTATGGGAAGGACCCAGTGGGAGGTGACTGAATCATGGGGACAAGTCTTTCCCATGCTGTTCTCGTTATAGTAAGTCTCACAAGATCTGATGGTTTTATAAAGAGGACTTCCCCTGCACAAGCTCTCTCTGCCTACTGCCATCCATTTAAGATGTGACTTGCTCTTTCTTGCCTTCCACCATGATTGTGAGGCTTCCCTAGCCACGGGGAACTGTAAGTCCAATTAAACCTCTTTCTTTTGTAAATTGCCCAGTCTCTGGTATATCTTTATCAGCAGCATGAACATGGACTAATACACTAGGTTACTGCATCTTCTAATCTCAACAAGACCACGGGGTAACAACTAATCTCAAGGCATTCACTGACCCAGATTATGATGGACATATAAAAGGCTGGAACTTTAAAACTATTTGATTCGTGTTGTCCGTAGTTAGTTATAACAGAAGCAAATGTTCTATGCAACTCCTTTTTTTTCCTCTACCACCCTCACTGTCTGACAGTAGCCCAAACCAACTCTACTGCAGAAGCATAGTGATTTGTCACATCCTAAAGTGAAAGGGATAGGAGGGATGGAAACTCATCTTCCTCTCACTAATAAAATGTCAAAGTCATCCAAAATTATGTATTGGTTCACTGTCATGGGAGATATTTAAAATGCTACTTTGGTAGATTCCCGAAGTACTGTATCACCTTTTGAGTTGACAATAGATTGCCAGAGTAGAAGAAGTGAAAGTCCCAAGTAGTTAATGTTTTCAGCTGCATTCTTTACGTAGGAAACCGTATACATTCCCCTGATTTAACTACCACCTATATGCTGATCATACTCAAATCTAACAATCAATGTACACTTTTCCTCTAAGCTCCAGATTTATAATTCCAACTACTCAGTGAAAAACCTTACCTGAATTTCCCTTAGGCAACTCAAACTAAATAGGTCTAAATTTGAACTTACTACCTTTTCCCAAACCCTGCCCTTTTCTTCCTTCCCCTTTCTCGTCTACCTTCTCACCCAAACCAGAAACCTAAAAGCCACCTTGACTTTTCTTTCATCTTCACTCCTAAATCTAATCAATCACAAGTGCTAGCACTTTCCTCAGTCCTCTGTGACCTACTGTTATCGCCAGGATCAGAACATCACTTGCTTGGACTATTATAGTGGCCTTCTAACTGATCTCTCTCCACCAGCCTTGGCCCCCTCAAGTCCATTCTCTACACTTCTGCCAGGATGATCTTTCTCAAATTTAAATCTAATTAGATCTGTCCTTAAAACTCTTCATGGCTCTCCACTGCTTATGGTCAGCATGGTGTATAAAGCTCTTCAGCAGATTCAGCAGTCTATCTACCTCCCCAGCCTTCTCTCTCTTCCCTTCCACTTCCATTGCAGTGTACATTCCAGCATTAGTTAATTTCTTGTAATTCTAGAGATACATCAAGTAGATTTTTGCATCCACACCTTTGCATGTCCTATGTCCTAGAGTTATCTACACCTTCATCTCAATTTCTTCTGCCCCACGACTGCCTGCTGAACTCCTTCCTCTACAACATCTAAAATCCTACTTGTAGGTCATCTCCCCCAATTCTAGACAAATGTAATCACCTCGTTTTCTATATTGCTTCCTATATCATAATACTTCTTATCCTTTCCTATATTACTATGCATGTATGCAAAATATAGAAGTAGCACATCAAAACCCTTATACATTATTGCAAAAACTTATTTACACTTCTGCCTCCCCTGGATTGTCACTCATTAAGGGCAGAGACCATTTGATATTCAATTTTATAAGCCCGATGCCTACCATAGCATCCGGCACACTTACACTCAGTAAGTATTGGCTATTCTTGAAGAGGATTCTAAAATTTATTCAACTACCTCCCCCCAAAATTGAGAGCCACTACACTCAAACTTGTGATTTATCCTGCAAAAATCACATAAACTGGTAATATCAACATAAGTATATCTTTGTCATATAGTCAGTCTGAAATTGGGATAGTTGAGATATCCTTTTTCTCTATAAGCCTTGTTTTGGTGCTTTTAGAAATCCAAAGGTCTTCATTCAGAAAAAATTTCAAAAACTATTTGTATAGCTCAAAATACCACAATTTCTTAGTACTATTAGATCCTTTCTGTGGAGAGGTTATATAGAGATGTCATAACTGGCCAGTGGCATTGGTATAAGAGCTGTGACACACACACACACACACACACACACACACACACACACACACACACAAACATTTACCTACATGTCCTATCTACTCCCTCAAGGAGACAGGAATGAGATCTGTGTCTTTTATATTTATTTTCCTGCACCATTCTTTACACACCATATGTTTAACAGATATGCAATCCCGTTTCTAATAATAATGGTGAAGTTGACAGGAAGCCTGTACTACTGGAAAGAATACTAGCCAGGAGCTAGGACCCCTGATGTGCTGTGATGAAATGTAAAAAAGAAAAGTCCCTCTCCACAGCCGGGCATGGTGGCTTACGCCTATAATCCCAGCACTTTGGGAGGCCAAGACAGGCGGATCACCTGAGGTCAGGAGTTCAAGACCAGCCCAGCCAACATGGTGAAACCTGTCTCTACTAAAAAATATTTAAAAATTAGCCAAGCATGGTGATGCATTCCTGTAATCCCAGCTACTCGGGAGGCTGAGGCAGGAGAATTGCTGGAACCCAGGAGGCAGAGGGTGCAGTGACCCGAGATTGCACCACCACTGCACTCTAGTCTGTGCAGTGGAGTAAGACTCCATCTCAAAAAAAAAAAAAAAAAAAAAGTCCCTTTCCTGACATACATATAAATGAGAAGTAATATGAGGAAGAAGTAGCAATTTTCAGGATCTATTACATGTCGGATGCTGATTTGGGCACTTGATGTGTAGTATTGAATTAAATTCTCATAAAATTCCAATGAGATAGGATCATTGTTTCTATTTTACAGGTGAGGGAACTAACTCAGAATCATTTGCCCAAGAACACAGAGCTCATAAGTAGCAGAGTCGGCATCTGTACCAGGCAAAAAGCCTACATTCTCAATTAGTGTCCTACACTGCGAGTGTTTTGTATGTCACATTCTAAAGAAGAAACTTAAAAACCGATAATCAAAATTTTATACATCTATTCCCACTGATCTTCAAATAACTGCATAATAGAAGGAACATTTTTTAAGATTATAGTTTAATAGTTGTGCAGCGTAAAAGCAGTGATGTAGAGGTCAGGAATGCCTCTAGCCCAATCCAATCTCTACTTTATATGAACTGTGTTTTCTTACTTTAGTTACTCCCTCAGCACATCAGTTTTTGCATCTGTGAAATAAAGAAAATGCTCCCTATTTTACAGGGTGACTATGAAGATGATACATGTACAACCCTTTATAAAGATTTGATAAACAACAATGCTGGCAAATTAACAGCAATAAAAGCTAACAAAAAACGTGTGAAAACAGAAAGTATGCTTACAGAAGCCAGTAATCTTCCATCTTCCTTCATAGCAAGGTAACGGTTAGCACACACTCCTTTGATAGACACAACTCCTCTCTCTTCTGCTTGAAGTTGTAATTTGACTGTAATGGGAAAAAAAAAAATTATCTTTGTAGAACCATAGAGGAAAGAGCCTTCTTCACAACATTTATGCAATATAAAGACAAAACACACCTAAGCAACAACTAATCCACTTGGGGGATTGGTGAGGTTGGGGGTATGGGTGACTGACAAGGAGCAGATGTCAACTAAACTGTATGAGAGAGGATGAGATGCAGAACTACCAGTGCACCAGTGCCTTGTGAGTCCCTTGTCACTCCTGTGTCACAGGGTGAGCAGAGAAGGGGGACATATGGAGAATTGTTTCCTTCGTTGGGCAGTTAGCTTTCAATTGCCCCCGTTAACTGTTTACATTTTTTAAAGTGAACATACTTTAAGGGTGCATAAAAGTACCCTCACCATGTGAGAATTCGCATGCTACTGCCTATGTTGAAACTATTTAAAAGTTATTTGCCAATTCCTCATGAACAAAACACAATCTAATAATTCACTGTTATAATTTGAGCTGTATTTTCTTGACTTTTTTTTCTTTTTTGAGTCGGAGTCTTGCCTCTGTCACCCAGGCTGGAGTGCAGTGGCACAATCACAGCTCACTGCAAGCTCTGCCTCCCAGGTTCCCACCATTCTCCTGCCTCAGTCTCCCAAGTAGCTGGGACTACAGGCGCCTGCCACCATACCTGGCTAATTTTTTGTATTTTTAGTAGAGACGGGGTTTCACCATGTTAGCCAGGATGGTCTCGATCTCCTGACCTCATGATCTACCCACCTCGGCCTCCCAAAGTGCTGGGATTACAGGCGTGAGCCACCGCGCCCAGCCCTATTTCCTTGACTTCTACACATCTTATTTCTAGCTTCCTCTTCAATGAAATATAGATGCATTTAGCTTTCTGTATGGGATTTTGATGTCTATTTTTTTGTGTGCAAATATCTATCTAGTGGAAACACAAAATGCTTATACTTAATTTGCTTATACAGCAAATGATTTTCATAAAATAAGTGTGATGAAAGATTTTCATAAAATAAGATCCTGAGAAAGATGACTTGTCACATTGCATTACCAATATTAAGCAGATTATAGAAAAAAATAATTATGACAATAATGCAATATGGACAAATAATTACATACTTAATTGAAATAAAAATGAAGTAAAGATTATTTTGCTATTCAGAGGCAGCATTCTCCTGCCTAGAACAATATTCCCCCAAATGTATTTTGGCTACCAGATGTTACATAAAAAACAGGTTCTGGCGTCAAATAATTTAGGAAAATCTTAGTTAAGCCAAGTTAACTCTTTATTACCAAACTTCTCAGAACTCTGCTTATCATAAGATAGGCAAGATAAATGTTTGTCCAACCTATTTTCATAGGTCATCCTATATACTATGGATATGTTTAGCATATTCTTGAGAGCAAGAGAAAAAAATGCAATTCTAGAAATCAGCATATTATCATTTGAATAACATTAGAAATATAAAATAAATATAATTTCCAGGTGTTAATAGGTAGCTAGAGAAATGGCATGAAAAAGCAACTTTTGAAAGTTTCTGAAGTAATTAACTTTGTTAGATATCATTATGTCATAGTAATTTATGTTTTAAAATTTTTCCTATCAAGACAGCAACAGACATGCAAAATGAAACATAATATCTGGGATTAGCTTTAAAATAAGCTAATAGATTATTTTAAATAATAGATAATAAATTTTTAATAAAGTGGATAGGATAAATAAGATTGACTTGTGTTAACAGTCATTAGAAGCACAGGATTTCATTATTCTAATCTCACTACTTTTATGAATGCTTAAGAATTTACAATTAAAAAAACAATCTTAGCATTTTGTTGAACATTTCATGTCTGAGTCTCCTCTGTGTGTCAGTTACCCCTGGATTCCAGAAAGCATTGCATCATTGAAGCCTGCAGTTACCCAAGTGAAATTCTTCTACAAAATCTTAAAAGATAATACGAAGTAAAAGGAGTGTAAGACGACATGAAACCCAAAAAAGAAGGGTATGAAGTCTTTTTTACAACATTATTGGAAAATGCAGAAAATAAGCTTTGTTTTTAATCAACATAACCAAACTTATCTTAATGAGTATGAGCAAATTATTGTATACAGCTCTAAAATGATTCAGATAAGCCATTTTAATGAAGAATGCATTTGCATCTCACTTTAACTCATAAGGGTGTACAAATGCCCATGAGGTAAGGCTGCATAATCAATTGCTATACTTTCTTTCTGTCCCTTATCAATGAACTCTAGCCCAGCTCTAGCCCACCGTCTCATAAATGTGTATTACTGGTCATAAGGGTGATTAGGGATATTCATGTATGGCCAGATCAGTACCAGTGACTCAATACTCAAAGTAAATATCATTCATTTACTCATTAACCTTTTGTAGACCTCAAGTATTCCACACTCGGGGACTGTTATTCATTAAACCACTAAGCAATAAGCATTAAATGTAGATTCTTGAAAAGTGTTTCCATTGGCATATAATTTTTAAAATATAAGTTTAAAAAATAACCAGAGTCTACAACAAGAAGTTGAGGAAGTCACAAAATCATAGATTTTCTATAAAAACTATCTGAGCTGAGATGCATAAAAAACCTAAATAAACTAAATTCAATATACAGATGATCTCTTCTCAAAAAAGAGATGCACAGCTACTTCATCTCCTAAATAAATTCGATATACAGATGATCTCTTCCAAAAAAAGAGATGCATAACTGCTTCATCTCTGATAGGAGGAGGAATAAACTTGCCAAAAATGGGACTATGAAGAAACCAGCTGAATTTTTAAGAAACTTTTATTAGCTGCTGATGTGAGGAAGTAGAATTCTGAAGAGCCCTGATCAAAGAGCAATTCCATATCCACCTGCCAGTTCTTTCCCACAGAGTTTCCACTCAGTGCACAAGTACCACACACCAAAGGCTAGGAACAGAACAGAAGGGCTAGAGATCCTCCTCAAGTACCCTGGGCCTTTGCAGACTACAAGGCAGCAGTCCACTGAAGGCTGGGAGCAGGTCAAATGGTTGAAAGCGATCCTTCTGAGAAGCACTGAGCTTTCACCAAAAACAAAGCCAATGACCAGCAGGATAAAGAAAGATCTTCCAAGATGTGGAAAGCCAGGAGTAGAGTTCAAGAGCAAGGTTAACTCCCCACCAATCCAAACATTCAGCAGCTGATTTACAAAGGCAAAATGGAATATTTTAAAACTACTCAATTCGATTAACCCAAGAAGGCAGAAAGGGAAAGACAGAAGGTAAAGGACAGAAAGGATAATTAGAAAAATAGCAAAATTTGATTCTGTCATCATGCTGCTATTTGGTTATTTTGCACACTAGCTGATGCAGTTTCTTCATAGTGTCTTTGGTCTTTATATTTTAGTGTGTTTTTGCAGTGACTAGTACTGGTTTTTCCTTTCCATATTTAGTGCTCCTTTCAGGAGCTCTTGTAAGGCAGGCCTGGTGGTGACAAAATCCCTCAGCATCTGCTTGTCTGGAAAGGATTTTATTTCTCCTTCGGTTTTGAAGGTTAGTGTGTCTGGATATGAAATTCTGAGTTGAAAATTTTTTTCTGTAAGAGTGTTGAATATTGGCCCCCAATCTCTTCAGGCTTATAGAGTTTCTGCTGAGAGGTCTGCTGTTAGTCTGATGGACTTCCCTTTGTAGGTGACCTGGCCTTTCTCTCTGGCTGCCCTAAACAGTTTTTCCTTCATTTCAACCTTGGAGAATCTGATGATTATGTGTCTTGGGGTTGATCTTCTTGTGGAGTATCTTGGTGATGTTCTCTGCATTTCCTGAATTTGTATGTTGGCCTGTCTTGCTAGGTTGGGGAAGTTCTCCTGGATAATATCCCGAAGTGTGTTTTCCAGCTTGTTTCTATTCTCCCTGTCTTCTTCTGGTACTCTAGTCAATAGTAGGTTTGGTCTTTTTATGAAGTCCCATATTTCTTGGAGGTTTTTTTCATTCCTTTACATTCTTTTTTCTCTAGTCTTGTCTTCATGCCTTATTTCAGCAAGATGGTCTTCAAATTCTGATATCCTTTCTTCTATTTGGTTGATTTGGATGTTGATACTTGTGTGTGCTTCACGAAGTTCTCATGCTGTGTTTTTCAACTCCATCAGGTCATTTACGTTCCTCTCTAAACTGGTATTCTAGTTAACAATTCCTCTAACCTTTCATAAAGGTTCTTAGTGTCTTTGCATTGGGTTAGAACATGTTCCTTTTAGCTCAGTGTAGTTTTTTATTACCCATCTTCTGAAGCCTGCTTCCGTCAATTCGTCCAACTGATCCTCCGTCCAATTTTGCACCCTTGATGGAGAGACATTGCGATCATTTGGAGGAGAAGAGGCACTTTGGCCTTTTGGGTTTTCAGTATTTTTCCGTTGATTCTTTCTCATCTTTGTGAGTTCGTCTAGTTTCATTCTTTGAGGCTGCTGACCCTTGGATGGGGTTTTTGTGGGGGCTTTTTTGTTGTTGATGATGCTGTTGTTGCTTTCTGCTTATTATTGTTTTTTTCTGTCAATGGTCAGGTCCCTCTTCTACAGGGCTGCTGCAGTTTGCTGGCAATTCACTTCAGGCCCTATTCTATCTGATTTGCTTCTGCACCTGGAGATGTCACTCAAGGAGGTTGGAGAACAGCAAAGATGGGTGTGTGCTTCTTCTCTGGCCTCTGACCTTGAGGAGCACCATCCTGATGCCAGTAGGATCACTCCTGTATAGGGTGTTTGACAACCCCTGTTGGAGGGTCTCACCCAGTTGGGTGGCACGGGTAATAGGACCAGTTTAATGAAGCACTTTCTCTCTTGGTGGAGGGGGTGTGCCTCTTAGAGACCTACAAAGAGACTTAGACTCCTATGAAATAATAGTGGGAGACTTTAATGCCCTACTGTCAATATTAGATCAATGAGACAGAAAATTAATAAGTATATTCAGGACTTGAACTCAGCTCTGGATCAAGTGGACCTAGTAGACCTCTATAGAACGCTCTACCCCAAATCAACAGAATATACATTCTTCTCAGTACCACATGGCACTTATTCTAAAATCGACCACATATTTGGAAGTAAAACATTCCTCAGCAAATGCAAAAGAACTGAAATCATAACAAATAGTCTCTCAAAACACGGTGCAATCAAATTAGAACTCAGGATTAAGAAACTCACTCAAAACCGCACAATTACATGGAAATTGAACAACCTGCTCCTGAATGACTCCTGGGTAAATAATGAAATTATAGCAGAAATGAAGAAGTTATTTGAAAACGAGAACAAAGAGACAATGTACCAGAATTTCTGGGGCACAGCTAAAGCAGTATTAAGAGGGAAATTTATAGCACTAAATGCCCACTTCAGAAAGCTTGAAAGATCTCAAAGCAACACCCTAACATCACAATTAAAAGAGCCAGAGAGGAAACAACAAACTAATCCAAAAGCTAGCAGAAAACAAGAAATACCTAAGATCATAGAAGAACTGAAAGAAATAGAGACAAGAAAAACCCTCCAAAAAAATCCATGAATCCAGGAGATGGTTTTTTGAAAAGATTAACAAAATAGACCGCCAGCTAGACTAACAAACAAGAAAAGAGAGAAGAATTAAATAGACACAATGATAAAGGGGAGATCACCACTCACCCCACAGAAGTAGAAACTATCATCAGAGAATACAATAAATACTTCTACGCAAATAAACTAAAAGAAATTGATAAATTCCTGGACACATACACCCTCCCAAGGCTAAACCAGGAAGAAGAATCCCTAAATAGACCAATAACAAGCTCTGAAATTGAGGCAGTAATTAATAGCCTACCAACCAAAACAAGCCCAGGACCAGACGAATTCACAGCTGAATTCTACCAGAAATACAAAGAGGAGCTGGTACCATTTCTTCTGAAACTATTCCAAACAATTGAAAAGGAGGGACTCCTCCCTAATTCATTTTATGAGGCCAGCATCATCCTGATACCAAACCAAGAAGAGACAGAACAAAGAAAACTTCAGGCCAACATCCCTGATGAACATTGATGTGAAAATCCTCAATAAAATACTGGCAAACAGAATTCAGCAACACATGAAAAAACTTATCCACCACGATCAAGTCGACTTCATCCCTGGGATGCAAGGCTGTTTCAACATACATAAATCAATAAATGTAATCCATCACATAAACAGAACCAAAGACAAAAACCACATGATGATCTCAATAGATGCAGAAAAGGCCTTCGATAAAATTCAACACCCCTTCATGCTAAAAACTCTCAATAAACTAGGTGTTGATGGAACATATCTCAAAATAGTAAGAGCTATTTATGACAAACCCACAGCCAATATCATATTGAATGGGCAAAAGCTGGAAGCATTCCCTTTGAAAACCGGCACAAGGCAAGGATGCCTCTTACCACTCCTACTCAACATAGTATTGGAAGTTCTGGCCAGGGAAATCAGGCAAGAGAAAGAAAGGGTATTCAAATAGAAAGAGAGGAAGTCAAATTGTCTCTGTTTGCAGATGACATGATTGTATATTTAGAAAACCCCATCGTCTCTGCCCAAAAACTTCTTAAACTGACAAGCAACTTCAGCAAATTCTCGGGATACAAAATCAATGTGGAAAAATCACAAGCATTCCTTTACACCAATAGACAAGCAGAGAGCCAAATCATGAATAAACTCCCATTCACAACCGTTACAAAGAGAATAAAATACCTAGGAATATAGCTAACAAGTGATGTGAAGGACCTCTTCAAGGAGAACTATAAACCACTGCTCAAGGAAATAAGAGAGAATGCAAACAAATGGGAAAATATTCCATCCTCAAGGATAGGAAGAATCAAGATAGTGAAAATGGACATACTGCCCAAAGTAATTGGTAGATTCAATGCTATTCCCATCAAACTACCATTCACATTCTTTACAGAATTAGAAAAAACTATTTTAAATTTCATATGGAATGAAAGAAGACCCCGTATAGCCAAGACAATACTAAGCAAAAAGAACAAAGCTGGAGGCATCACACTACCTGACTTCAAACTATACTACAAGGCTGCAATAACCAAAACAACATGGTACTGGTACTAAAACAGATATATAGACCAATGGAGCACAGCAGAGACCTCAGAAATAATACCACACATCCACATCCATCTCATCTTTGGCAAACCTGCTAAAAACAAGCAACGGGGAAGAGATCTCATATTTGATAAATGGTGCTGGGAAAACTGGCTAGCCATATGCAGAAAACTGACCCCTTTCTTATACCTTATACAAAAATTAACTCAAGATGGATTAAAGACTTAAATGTAAAACCCAAAACCATAAAAACCCTAGAAGAAAACCTAGGCAATACCATTCAGGACATAGGCCAGGGCAAAGACTTCATGACTAAAACAACAAAAGCAATTACAACAAAAGCCAAAATTGACAAATGGGATCTAATTAAACTAAAGAGCTTCTGCACAGCAAAAGAAACTATCAGCAGAGTGAATAGGCAATCTACAGAATGGGAGAAAATTTCTGCAATCTACCCATCTAACAAAGGTCTAATTTCCAGAATTTATAAGAAACTTAAACAAATTTACAAGAAAAAAACAAACAACTCCATTAAAAAGTGGGCAAAGAATATGAACAGACACTTCTCAAAAGACGACATTTACATGGCCAGCAAACATAAGAAAAAAAGCTCAACATTACTGATCATCAGAGAAACGCAAATCAAAACCATGATGAGATAACATCTCACACCAGTCAGAATGGCAAAAGTCAGGAAACAATAGATGCTGGCAAGGCTGTGAAGAAATAGAAACACTTTTACACTGCTGGTGGGAATGTAAATCAGTTCAACCATTGTTGAAGACAGTGTGGCAATTCAAGGACTAGAACCAGAAATACCATCTGACCCAGCAATCCCATTACTGGGTATATACCCAAAGGATTATAAATCATTCTACTATAAAGACACATACACATGTGTGTTTACTGCAGCACTATTTACAATAGCAAAGACATGGAACCAACCAAAATGCCCATCAATAATAGACTGGATCAAGAAAATGTGGTACACATACACCATGGAATGTCATGCAGCCATAAAAAGGAATGAGATCATGTCCTTTGCAGGGACATGGATGAAGCTGGAAGCCATCATCCTCAGCAAACTAACACAGGAACAGAAAACCAAATACTGCATGTTCTCACTCATAGGTGGGAGCTGAACAATAAGAACACATGGACACAGAGTGGGGAACAACACACACCAGGGCCTGTTGTGGGGTGGGGAGCGAGGGGAGGGAACTAAGAGGATGGGTCAATGGATGCAGCAAACCAGTATGGCACACATATACCTATGTAACAAACGTGCACATTCTGCACATGTATCCCATTTTTTAGAAGAAATTAAAAAAAAAAAAAAAAGAAAAACAGTAAAATGGTAGATTTAAACCAACCATATTAATAATAACACTGAATATATATGCTCAACACACCACTATAAGGAAACAATTGTCAACAAGATGAAAAAACAAAACCTAACTATGTTGTTTACAAGAAAAGCACCTTAAATACAAATATACAGGCAGGTTGACAGTAAAATTGTTGAAAAAATAGGTAAAATGCAGACCTTAAGTATAAGAAAGCTGATCTAGCTATATTAATATCTGACAATATGGCCTTGAAGGCAAGAAGTATAACCAGAGATAAACAAGGTCATCATAATCATCTTAAATATTTAGCAGCTAATAATAGAACTCTAAAATATCTCAAGCAAAAACTGACAAGAGAATAAATCATTAAGAAAATGGAAGGTGTGAACAGCATTACCAATCGTGATTTAAATGATACTGTTTTTTAGATAAGTAAGTTTTATTTATCTAAGACTTCATCCCCCTAATATAGTCATTTTAAAAACTATGTTCCAAAAAATTAACTGTGGCTGGGCACGGAGGCTCACACCTGTAATTCCAGCACTTCGGGAGGCCTTGGCAGGCAGATCACTTGAGCCCAGGGTTTGACCAGCCTGGACAACAAAGTGAAACCCTGTCTCTAAAAAATTTTTTAAAATATATATTTTTAACGGAAAAAAATTAACTCTCCCAGCTTGGGAAGCAATCTATGGCAATTTGCCTACAGGCCTTAAATTGTTCAAATCAATTAACTCCATCTGAGAAATTCCTTTTCCAAAGACACCATAATACTAAGTAATATAGAAGGCACTTATTCTGAACTGTTGGTACCCATGGTTCCTTTGTTTGTTTTATCGATTATAGCCTTATTGAGGTATAATTCACATGCCATGCAATTCACCCATTTAAAACATGCATTCAATTCAATGTGCTTTACTATAATAATAGCATTGTGCAACCATCACAATCAATTATAGAACATTTTCATCACCCTACATTCTTTAGCAGTCACTTTCCATGTCCCTAATACCACTCATCCCAACCCTGGGCAACCTGTCTCTATAGATTTGTCTATTCCGGACATTTCATATAAACAAAATGTGACTTGCCTCCTTCACTCAGAATAATGTTTTAAAGGTTTATGCATGTTGTAGCATGTATCAGTACTTCATTACTTTTTATTGCCAAATAATAGTCCGTTGTATAGACAGACTGATTCATCCATTCAGCAGCTGATGGATATTTGAACTGTTTTTACTTTTTGGCTACATAACATAAATAACATTGCTATGAACATTCATATACAAGATTTTGTGTAGACATACATTTTCTTTTTTGGGGAGTGTATACCGAGGAGTCAAATTACTGGGTCATATGGTAACTCTATGTTTAATCATTTGTGGAATTGTCAGACTGTTTTCCAATGCAACTTTACATTCTCATCAGCAATATATGAGTTCCAATTATTCCACATCCAGGCCAACACTTGTTATGGCCTGTTTTTGTTTCTGAATTATAGGCATCCTAGTTGACTGTGAAGTAATATCTCACTGTGATTCCGATTTGCATTTCTTGGATGGGTAATGATGTTGAGCATCTTTTCATGTGCTTATTGGCTATTTGATTACCTTCTTTGAAGAAATGTCTATTTAGATCTTTGATTCATTTTTAGATTATCTTTTTATTATTGAGTTGAGTTAATTATATGTTCTAGATACAAATCCCTTTCAGACATATGATATGAGAATATTTTCTCCCATCCTGTGGGGTATCTTTTCACTTTCTTGATGTTGTCCTTTGAAGCATAAACACTTTAAATTTTCATAAAGTCCAATTTATCAATGTTCTTCTTTTGTTGCTTGTACTTTTAGTGTCATATCTAAGAAATCATTGCCTAATCTAGGGTCATGAAAGTTTACACCTGTGCTTTCCTCTAAGTTTTAGTTTTACCCCTTCTATTTAGGTTTTAATACATTTTGAGTTAATTTTTGTGTGTGGTATGTTGGCACAACTTCATTCTTTTGCATGCAGATATGCCCAAATCGACACTTAAAGATCGCTACACCCAACACATTCCCAAGAATAAATTATATGCTTGACCATAAAACAAGCCTCAATACATTTGAAATGACTGAAATCATATGACATATTAAAGTAGAAATCTGTTAACAATATGATATCTGGAAAATCCCCAAATATTTGGAAATCAAGCAATGCATTTCCAAATAAAACACAGAGAAGGCCAGGTGTAGTGGTTCATGCCTGTAATCTCAGTATTTTGAGAGATGGGTGAATTGCTTGAGGTCAGGAGTTCGAGGCCAGCCTGGCCTACATGGCAAAACCCCATTCTACAAAAAATACAAAAAATTAGCCATGCACGGTGGCATGCACCTGTAATCCCAGCTACCTAGAAGGCTGAGGTATGAGAATTGCTTGGGCCTGGGAGGCAGAGATTGCAGTCAGCTGAAATAGCATGAATATACTCCAGCTTGGATGACAGAGTGAGAACCTGTCTCAACAACAAGAACAAAACAAACAAACAAACAACAGAGAAAATAAATCTCAAAGAAATTTAGAAAATATTTCTAGTTGTATGATAATGAAAATTCAGCATGTCTAAAGGGAAAATTACGCTTTAAATATTTGTATTAGAAAAACAAAACGTAAAAAATCTACACTTCTACATTATGACCTAGAAAAATAAGAGCAAATTAAACCCAAAGTAATAGCACAGGGAATATTTAGCATGTAAAAATTGTACATTTGAATATGTACAGATTAGTAGAAAACAGTCCCAAAGAGTTACCAATTATTTGGGGATAATGAGACAAAAATGCTCTTTTACTTCCACATGCATTTTGATATTTAAATTTTTTTCTCAGTTGTGCATGTTACTTTTATAATAAGCATGTAACAATGTTTGCATTGTTAAAACTTTAAAACAATCTAGAATGTAATACCAACTGTGTGACATATTAAACAGGACTGAAAATAAGCACATTCATGAGTTCAAGGAGGGAGACAGAATTTCTCAATTAAAAAGGGAGTTAACATTGTTACATCCCATATGTAACAATGTTAGCATTGTTAGAACTTTAAAGCAATCTAGAATAAAATACCAACCGTGGGTCATATTAAACATGACTGAAAATAACACACATTCATGAGTTCAAGGAGGGAGAATTTCTCAATTATAAAGGGAGTTTGGAGACATATCACCCAAAAGGGGTATGTGAACGTTGTTTGACTTCTGATTAGAATAAACCAACTGTAAAGAAAATATGAGACCATCAGGAAAATTTTAACACTAACTGGATATTTTATGCCTTAAGAGAACTTTAAAAATGTTAGCATGAGAAGAGAACTGTGATTATTTTTAAAGTCCTTATCTTTCAGAGATACATATTAATCATTTATTATCTAATATACACTAATGCCCACAATCACTTATGTAAGAATTTATGTCATTTTTGTGTGTGTGTGTTTTGTTTTTTTTCTTTTTGAGACAGGGCCTTGCTGTGTTGTCCAGGCTGGTCTTAAACTGTGGGCTCACAGTATCCTCCTGCCTCGGCCTCCCAAAGTGCTGGGATTACAGGTGTGTGCCACCACACCCAGCCTTATGTAGTTTCTGAATAAAACATTTTTTAAATGATCTGATGAAATGACATGATATCTACGGCATACTTCAAAACAATCCAGTGGAGGGGAGGGGTAAAAAGAGCTAGGGTGGTATAGATGAAATAAGATTGGTCATGTGGTGGTAATTGCTGAAGTTGGGTGATGGCTACATGGGGTTCATTATCCTGGTCTGTTTTTATATATATTTGAAACTTTCCCTAATAAAAACTTCTTATTGTTATAAAAGAACAAAAGGTAACCAAAGGCAGTTCACCAGGTAATCAGAGTTAAGCTGGGGTAATGATACATAAAAGGGTTTAAAAACTGTGTTAATGCTCCACATAAAGCCCGCAAGATGCTTTGCTGATTCCATACAATGTGAAGTCTCAGCCAGTACAGGATACTCGACAGTCCAGTCCAGTGAAGTTAAATCTGGTTACACTCAGGTTAGCTGTTTTGTTGTCACCGTTCCATTTTGGACTTCATGGGGAGGAAAGGTACAATAAAATAATCATTCTTGAGATTTAGAAGACTCTTAATAAGCAAAACCACTGAACCTTATGACACAGCAAAGGCAGAAACTAAAGACATACCTCATTTTCTATGGTTAAGGTCTTCTTAAAGGAGTGGTTTTAAATATTAAGTACTTTAAGGCAAGAAATGAAAGGAATTGTATTAAATTTCCACATAAAAAGTAGAGTAAAATTTTCCACACTTTCCAGGAAATGAAATAATATAACAGAAAAGCTAGCAAAAATTTGTTCTGAAAAATGGAGGATGACTTGATCAACTCTTCTGAAGCATAAAAATGATCCAGTCCTTTCTAGGCCTAATGAGGGGAGCTGTCATCTTCTCTCTAGTTTCTGGATATGATAAAATACTAATTTACATTGTTATATAAATGTTAAAACCCCTGGTTTTCACATTACATAAAATCCCTACTTTAATACTTCAACTTTTTTGGTTATAAACTTGAAAATTTTCTGCCATAGTTATCAAAAAGTGACAAAAAGTAATGCAAGATATCTTCTCCATGATAATCATATGAAGCTTGCCTCCTGAAAAGTACTTAATAAATACTGTAAAATAGGATATTCCTTTTCATTGTATAAAATGGACATTCCTTTTTTGGGGGGGTAGAGGGGGGTGGTGGTGGTGGAGTCTTGCTCTGTCGCCCAGGCCAGAGTGCAGTGTGGTGTGACCTCGGCTCATTGCAACCTCCACCTGCTGGGTTCAAGCAATTCTCCTGCCTCAGCCTCCCAAGTAGCTGGGACTACAGGTACACGCTGCCATGCCCGGCTAATTTTTGTATTTTAGTAGAGACAGGGTTTCACCATATTGCCCAGGCTGGTGCAAACTCCTGAGCTCAAGCAATCCACCCACCTCAGCCTCCCAAAGTGCTGGGATTACAGGCATGAGCCACCGCGTCCAGTCAGGACATTCCTTTATATTCTATGAAAACACTCCTGGCTGGGTGCAGTGGCTCACACCTGTAATCCCAGCACTTTGAGAGGCCAAGGTGGGAGGACTGCTTGAGCCGAGGACTTTGAGACCACCCTGGACAAAACAGGGAGACCCCCATATCTACAAAAAATTAAAAAATTACCCAGGTATAGTGGCCATGCACCTGCAGTCCTAACTACTTGGGGGGCTGAGGCAAGAGGATTCCAAGGCCGACACTGTACTCCAACCTGGGCAACAGAGTGAGACCCTATTTCAAAAAAGAGGAGGGAGCATATTAAAATTTTAAAAAATATTCCTTTTGGCTGGGCACGGTGGCTCATGCCTGTAATCCCAGCATTTTGGGAGGCTGAGGTGGGTAGATCATGAGGTCAGGAGATCGAGACCATCCTGGCTAACACAGTGAAACCCCATCTCTACTAAAAATACAAAAAAATTAGCTGGGTGTGGTGGTGGGCGCCTGTAGTCCCAGCTACTCGGGAGGCTGAGGCAGGAGAATTGCTTGATCCCAGGAGGCTGAGGTTGCAGTAGGCCGAGATTGCACCACTGCACTCCAGCCTGGGTGACAGAGTGAGACTCCCATCTCTCTCTCTCTCTCTCTATATATATATATGTATATTATACACACACACATATATATCTGTGTGTGTGTGTATATATATATATATTGCTTTTGGTGTATACAAAGTACCTATTAATATGAGACGGAGCTCTTATATTTTTGCTTCCTCCACTCAGAGTAATTTTGTATCATACATGTCTGTCCCCCACCAACTGATGGTGAGCTTTTTGAGGGTAGGGAACTGTACTTTATCCATCTCTGTATCCCTAGCAGTGGCACACTGCCCAACACACAACAGAATTGAGTGAATGTTAAATGAAAGTACCTCAGGGAAAAGAATGACAGGTAAGATGGTGAATGAGATATTGTGAAAAAATGTCCCAGTATTAAGTCCCTCACAATGCTAAAGCATGAAGAAAATGCAAGGTTTACAGAGGCCAAAATTAGGAAAAAGAAAAGCAGAAATTCAGAAAGAAAATCAAAAGATGCAGTGTGATTTTTTTTTAATGTATCAACTTAGCTAGGCTGCAGTCCCCAGTAATTCAGTGAAACACTAATCTATGTGTTGCTGTGAAGGTACTTTGTAAATGTGATTAAAGTCCACAATCAATTGACTTTGAGTAAGAAGATTATTCTTGAAAATGGTGAAGGCTTGTTTCAATCAATTGAAAGGCCTTCTGAGCAGAGCTGAAGCTTCCCAGCAGAAATTCTGCCTGTGGACAGCCACTTCAGCCTATGCCAGAGAATTCTAGCCTGCCAGTTCTGCCAGCCTGCCTATGGATCTCGGACTTGCCTCACCAGCCCCCACTATGGTGTAAGCCAACTCCTTCCAATACATCTCTAAATATATATATTTTTTAAAAAAGAAAAAGAAAGAATTGCAGCCATGTGATTGGTGTCATACTGGAGTTCTATACAGGTGCTAGGAGACTACAGAATAGGACATATCTACTATTAAATGAAAAGGCTGGGAATATTTCTAGGAGGGGTGAGTTTTGAGCTAAGTTTTGGAGTATAGATAGAAGATAACCACATGAACAAGGTATTGGCAAGGGAGAGACAAGAGAGAATGATATTCTGGGTAGAATGTCATTCCAGGACTGAGGCATGAAACAGCCATGCCTGTTCTAAACACTCAAGTCCTAGACACCTTGAGCAATCAGCAAAACCCAGGCTGAGAAACTCCATAGATCAAACAACCCAATTTCTTTAGCAAGTAATTGCAAGGGAGAAAAAAGGATGGAAGGAAGACATGACAAGAAAACAGCTAAAAATTCATTTATTTTCAAAGGCCACAGTAAAGTAGATATTTTAGAATACCTATTTCGATGATTAAAACTATTGAGTAAAATAAAGAAGTGACTGAAGTAAGTCTACACTTTCATTGGGGAAGCCAGGCTATGATAGAGACAGGGCATAGAAGGCTTCTGAGGTGGTTGGCAAAGTTTCATTTTTTGACCTGAGCGACAGTTATAAGAATGGTCACATAGGAATAATTCTCTAAAGTACAAGTTTTTTAATGTGATGTTCTGTGTTTGTATTTTACATTTTTATAATTTTTTTAAAGGCTGTGCTAAAAGACCTTTCTAAATTGGACTTTAGACACTGCCTTAACCTGGCCCATTTTAACAAGCTGTAGGTGACTTCCTAGAGTCAGTTTTTGGATGCGTGGAAGTCAACAATTTTGGTAAACATAGACTTCTGGTAGCTTTCTAATGTTGATATTAAATCTAGTAAGACCTGAACTTAGACAAATAAAGAGTATGTTATCCAAGCTTTAAATTCAATTTTTTAAAATGTTGCCACATAAAAGCAAAAGCTCTAAACCACAAAATTGAAGAATCTCATCATAAAGCAAAATCTTAGTGGTCACTTAGCCTTATCATCACACAATTACATCTTAAATCACATCTACAATATCCGTGACAAACAACGGTCCAACTTTGACTTGAAAACCTTCAGCAAAGGGGAATTGACACAATCTTTCTAAAATGACTTAGACATGTCAGCAAAGGAATAGAAACTCTGATCACCATAAGTAAATCACTCAGATGTTCAAAGTGCTCAGATCATTGGCACTCAACACATTAAACAGTAGGACCAAAAAGCCAAATTATTATTTCAACATTACCACCGTTGCTTAAAATATTTTAGAACTCCTATTTGGGAACATCTTCCACAATCCACATCATTTTCTTTTGTATATGCCCCAGGATAAGAAATCTTAAAATCATACAATACCAATTTATCAGCAGTATAAAGGATCACCCAGTACACTTACCCTATTTAGAAATAAGGAAGCTGATATTTAGAGAGATTTGTTCCTGGTGAAAAAGTATGGTTTTCAGAAACAGACAAGTAAGTGTTTCCACAAATGGTGAATACATTCGCTCATTCATTCAATTAACATTTATGGGTAACAGCTATGTGCCAGGTACTGCGCTAAGCAATAGGAAGCCCAAAGGAAAATATAACGTTGGTCTTTAGCCTTAAAGAACATACAGCATGGTTGAGGGGATGAGGACTGGTACACGGATAACTAAAGCTCAATACTGTAAGTGCCATGAGAAAAATATACACAGGCTACTTTGAGAGCACTCAGCCTGAATACAGAGGTTTCCTGGAAGCAGTGACAAATGATTGGAGACTGAAAGAATTAGCAAGAGTTAGTCAGGAGGCCGGGCGCGGTGGCTCAAGCCTGTAATCCCAGCACTTTGGGAGGCCGAGACGGGCGGATCACGAGGTCAGGAGATCGAGACCATCCTGGCTAACACAGTGAAACCCCGTCTCTACTAAAAACACAAAAAACTAGCCGGGCGAGGTGGCGGGCGCCTGTAGTCCCCGCTACTCGGGAGGCTGAGGCAGGAGAATGGCGTAAACCCGGGAGGCGGAGCTTGCAGTGAGCTGAGATCCGGCCACTGCACTCCAGCCCGGGCGACAGAGCAAGACTCCGTCTCAAAAAAAAAAAAAAAAAAAAGAGTTAGTCAGGAAAAGAAAGAATGGGAACAAAAAGAAAGCATCTTATATAACTTCCAAAGGAGAAAGGGAGAGAAAGCCTAGCACATCTAAGGAACTTCCAGCAGTTAAGTAGCATGGAGTGTATGGGTATGTATGTGTGTGTTGTGGAAATGGGTATGGGGGACTAAATGAGGCTGGAGAGACCAGAGGCTCTGAATACTATGTTAAGGAGTTTGGTAGTGTGAAATAGCATGAAAGAATGACAGCTTTTAATGAAACAGTGGGGACAAAGGACAGAATCCAAGGAAGCATCAACTGTGGGAGTGGACAGAAGGTAATAAATATGGGAGACATGAAGGAAGCAGGATTCACAGGGGCTATGAGGAGAAGGACGGGAGGGAGGTAAAAAGGGGCAAAAAGGAAGGAGAGAAGAGGAAGGGAGGAAAGAATAAAGGGAAGAGTTCAGAAATAGGTCCCAGGTTTTTCTGTCTTGGGTAACTGGGAGGTTGTTGGAGCAGCAGGAGGGGAAAGTTGGCAAGAGAAGACAATGATATATATGTTCCCTTTAGACATAGTGAAATTGCAATGCCTGTGGAAAATCCAGACAGAGATGTCCAGAAAACAGTCCACTATACGAATCCGGAGTTCAAAAAAGGAATATGTTAGAAACAGAGGTAATAATCAGAGCTAACAGTGGCTGCCTTGGGAGTGCAGGCTGCGCCTAACCCTTACTGGGAGATGTAAAGTGGCTGGGATCTTCTCAAAAGTGCATATCCAGCACAGATTAAAGGGCAAAGGACATAATCCAAGGAAGCACCAACATTTATCGGAGAAGTACAGGATGTAGAGCAAGAAGAGCCTGGATGGAGTGGTCAGTTCGAGCTAGTACAGGAAGATATGTATACGCACACCTAATACCTACACACACACAATACTTGGAAACTAAGCTATCTAATAGTTATTATTTGCAGATAGTACCATTTTCTCCATTAAAAATCAAAGGACTAAATGCACCATGATATTCTGGATTGGATCTCGGAACAGAAAAAGGACATAGTGGAAAAAGTGGCGAAATCCAAATAAATCTATACTTTAGAACCAGCATTGTAACCAGTATCAATTTCTTAGTTTTGACAAAGGTGCCACAGTTATGTAAGAAGTAAGGCCGGGTGCAGTGGCTCATACCTGTAGTCCTAGCACTTTGGGAGGCCAAGGTGGGTGGACTGCTTGAAGCCAGGAGTTTGAGACCAGCCTGGCCAACATGGAGAGACCCTGTCTCTACAAAAAGTACAAAAAATTAGCCAGGCGTGGTGGCACATGCCTGTAATCCCAGGTACTTGGGGAGACTGAGGCATGAGAATCACTGGAGCCTGGGAGGTGGAGGTTGCAGTGAACCATGATTTGGCCACTGCTCTTCGGCCTGGGTGACACAGCAAGATCTTGTCTCAAAATAAGAAAAAAAAAAAGTTAACCTTAGGGAAACCTAGGTGAAGGGTATACAGGAACTCTGGAAAGTCTTTGTAAATCTTCTATAGATCTAAAATTACTCCAAAATAAGTTTTTTTAAAGTTAGGAGAACATACAGATGAACTATTGAAATTAATTCAGCAACTTGCTTGGTACAAGAATATATAAAAAATTCAGTTTCTCTACACCCACAACAAATTATTAGAACTGGAAATTATTTTTTTAAAAAAGATAACATTTACAATGATAACAAATGGTATCTAGGACTTTTATGGAGAAAACTGTAAAACTTTATTGAAAGTCATTTTTAAAAGACTTAAAAGGGGAGCTATGCATGTTTACAGATGGGAAAACTCGATATAAGTAAGATGTCATTTCCAACCCACCCAAATAGTTTACGAATTTAATGAAACCCCACAAGAGTGGTCAGACGTAGGAAACCAGGAGCTAGAAACCAAATGCAGACAGGATCTCAAGTGGGACCTTCACGAAGACCTTCAGTATCAAATGGTACCAAAAATGACAGGTAATATAAGAGTGAGAAGTATTCACTAGATTAACCACAGTAAGAATTTGGGAATAGTAAATGCGAACAACTCCTTCAAGAAGTTTGTGAAGTAAACCACAGATGTTAAACTGTAGTACTCAGAATAAATAACATGGTGTCAAATGCATGAATTTTGGAGTCAGACCTGGATTCAAAATCAGCCTTCATCTCCAAGTAACTGAACCTATCTTCTCACCTGTACTATGGGAAATAGTTGCTATAGATCTTTGTGTGTGTGTATGTATACATATGTACACACCCATATATAAACTTTTAGTATATAGCATTCAAATATGTTGGCTTCCCACCCTGTCTGCTTTGTTTTGAGATTCAGGAAATTATATATTTTTAGGAATCCTTATATTTTATCAAAGATGAGAATATCCAGAAGAGAGCACATATGAAAGTGACTGAGGCATATTTTTAAAGTATGTTACTTATGCTTATATAATGTCTTACCATAGTGAGCCCAGTTCTTTACCTACAGAATAAATAAATTTTTAGTTTTATATTTCCCAGAGAAATACTGCAAAAAAGACTAAGACCTTATACAATTTCTCAATCTATTATTCTATTCATTCATTCAATAATTGATATTGGTGCCTCTTATGTGTCGAGAAACTATTCTAGGAGCTAGAAATACAACATGACAAAGATCTACAAAGTCTCTACCCTCATGGGGCTTAGTGGCAATTGCATAATTTTTCATTAGCTGGGCCAGCGTTAATATTATTTCTCACTTAAGCAATTTGAAACCCAAGCAAACTGAAAGTCTCAATTTAGCATACTAAGATAATCAGAAAGCAGTTGTCTAATACATATTTCAAGGCTCACTATATTCGTCTATAGAGAACAAGTACTTACATAACCTGACATCTTCAGCTCAGAACACAGTGCTCACATTTTAACTTCTGGCTGATTCAAAACACCTATTTTATTTAAAATTGGTTGATAGAGTGTGTTTGCTTTCCAATAGAATTACGTTTTGGTGTCCAAAAATAACTGAGCCAGGTTTCGTAGTCTCCTTGGATCTAAAATTCACCAGTAACCGCAAACTGAATTCCAAGGTATAACCACTGGTTTTTTTTCTTCCATCAGCCATCATCCAATACAACGCTGAAGACCAGGCACTGAAAACCTTTTAATGCATAGATAACTGACAAAGGAGGCTAGGTAACAAAAGGAACTAACTTGGCCAGGCACAGTGGCTCACACTTATAACCCTAGCACTTTGAGAGGCTAAGGTGGGTGGATTGCCTAAGCTCAGGAGTTCAAGACCACTCTGGGCAACAGGATGAAACCCTGTCTCTACTAAAATACAAAAAATTAGCCAGGCATGGCAGTGTGCGCCTGTAGTCCCAGCTACTCAGGAGGCTGAGGCAGGAGAAGCACTTGAACCTGGGAGGTGGAAGTTGCAGTGAGCCAAGACCAGGCCACCACACTCCAGCCTGGGCAATGACAGAGCAAGACTCCGTCTCCAAAAAACAAAGAGAAAGAAAAAAAAGGAACTCATTTGCTGAAAACGAAAAACTTTACATCTTCATACATGTATATGGAGTACCCATGATAATAATCAGATAAATTACAGGATCAGATACAAATATGACTAACACGTTCACACTGCCCCCTCACTAAACTTTCTTTTTTCACTATTTTATTTTGCATATCATCCCAGAAGTCTAAAACCACACATTCCGTTCTCTTCACAATTCAACTGGCTAATTAAAGTTTATAAACAAGAACATTAGATACCCAGATAGTTCATTAAAATTCTTAGCAACTCCTCAGCTAGCAAACAAGGTTAAAATTGGGCATAATATGAAAGAAAGAAAACTGAAAGAAAGGAAGGGAGCTAGCTTAGAAATCCATGCATTCCTTCATTATTACCCAATCAGGACGTGGCTTTATGAGTCCATTAAATCTTTCTGTGCCTCAACTCTTATAGCCATAAAGTAAAAATTGTTTTTATTATGAAACTTAAGATTGTAGATGATAACAAAATAATTAAAACAATTTAATTAAAAATAAGTGCAACATACAATGTCTGAAATACTAAATCTCTTGCCAAAATTTTACTTCTAAGCCATACCATTTAACTTATGCAATTTAAAAAATTTTTAAATGTACAGCTGATTTATGCCAAAGGCAGGCTGTTACAAACTATTTCAATCCATACAAACTTACAATTTCCTCCAATATCTTATGTACTGGCTTTATTACCTCATGTTCTAAAAGAGTTACGTTTGGCCTGGCTGAGCTACCAATACAAGCAAGTGTAACACAGTGCCCAAATAGCTGTAGATATCAGGTGACTCCTGATTCTTCTAACAGCACAGCTGCTTGTTTAAGAATGCCAGTGGCTTTTACTTCTATAGTGACACCATCCGATAATTAAGTCAGATTGATGGAAAGAAAAGGAAAACATAGCAACTATTTAGCATCTTGTGGCATTCCGGAAGCTCCAGGTGCAATACAAGGGCAAATAAGAACCGCACAGCAGTAAAGATAAGCTTCAGAGACACAGAGAAAAGGAGAGTTCACAGTCCCAGTACTCATCAGTAAATAGTGACAAGTTGACAGGTAGAGAGGACACCTTCCCTCATCTGTTCCACAGCTATTAGGGATTACAGACAGTATCTATCTGAGCATCAAGGAAAGGCTAGAAATGCTCTGCCTCTGAGGACATTTCTTGGCCTGGTTTGTGGAGGTATTATAATTCAGGGGGGAAAATTCCATCAACTTTTGGCTGGGGCATTTTCTGGCAAGAATAGTTACAGTACTAATGCCTCAGTAATCTGGATTTCAGGACCCCACACTGACTCCTGGTACAGCAACACCAGGGAACACTGATGGCATGCATCTATAAATACCTGGCTTCCACCTACAAAACGCATCAACCCTATATGTGTTAAATGGTCTTTTCTTCCCAGGGGTCAGCTGTTGGAGAAATGTTTCTAAAAATAAGTTGCCCACAAAATTATAGAAATGGAGAACAGATGGGTAGTTTCCCAAGGTGGGGTTGAGGGAGTGAGTGCACCTATGAAAGGGCAACCTGAGGAATCACCATGACAATGGAAATGCTCTGTATCTTGAATGAGTCAATGTCAATATCTGGGTTACGATATTGTACTGCTGTTTCACAAGACGTTACAATGGGGGAAAATTAGGTAAACAGTACAAGGAATCTGCCTGTATTATCATTTTACAACTTCATGTGAATGAATCTATAATTATCTCAAAATTTTAAAATTTAATTTAGAAAATACCAGCCAACTAGTTCAAAGACTCTACTTCTAGCTTAATAATTAATATTTTAAATCTGTGCTTTAAGACCTAGAAATTATTTGAGAGAAAGAAGTTAAGCAATATAAATAAGATTCCTTTAAATATTACTTTTAGTGTAACTTCCATTTCCATGTTAGAACAGAAAATGGAAGAAACTGAGAACCCAAGGGCAGAAGAGCCCACAGACCAAATAGCCTCCACTGTATTTAGATTTTTTCATTTTACAATTTATTGTTGACTGAGTACCTGAACCAGGTCCCATTCAGGTACATGGGATAAAGCATTGAAAGGAACCAGACACTGTCTCTACTCTTGTGGATTTTACATTTTAGCTCAGTCTCTTAAAGCCAAATGAATATTGTGTCTTGAACATAATATAACACAACATAAAAATATGATAAGAGGTTTCAAGTAACACTAAATTTCAATGGTTTTACTCTAATAATTATATTAGAGAAAATATGTAAAATAACTTGAAGAGGAAGCATTATTTGAAAATTATTTATTTTGATGGCTTATTCTACTTATCAAACTCTCCGTTATTCAGAGACACATGTGATCTGTGTTCTCTTCTGCCACCATGGGCTCTCAATTTCTTCCAATTCCTATTCTTCATAGTCTCTGAGTAATTTCACTGGAAGGTGAGGGTACAGGGACAGAAGAAAAGAAGGACGAATCTCAAATATCACTTTTGCTACCTGTTGGTTGCAATTTTAGTAATTAGAAGGGGGGAGAGGATTATTTGAAGACAAAAAGGAAAGGATTACAAATCATGCTGCTATAAAGACATACGCACACGTATGTTTATTGTGGCACTACTCACTATAGCAAAGACTTGGAATCAACCCAAATGTCCATCAATGACAGACTGGATTAAGAAAATGTGGCACATATACACCATGGAATACTATGCAGCCATAAAAAGGATGAGTTCATGTCCTTTGTAGGGACATGGATGCAGCTGGAAACCATCATTCTCAGCAAACTATCGCAAGAACAGAAAACCAAACACCTCATGTTCTCACTCATAGGTGGGAATTGAACAATGAGATCACTTGGACACAAGAAGGGGAACATCACACACCAGGGCCTATTGTGGGGAGGATGCAGCACACCAACATGGCACATGTATACATACGTAACGAACCTGCACATTGTGCACATGTACCCTAGAACTTAAAGTATAATAATAAATAAATAAATAAATAAATAAATAAATAAAACAAACAAACAAACAAACAAAAAAGACAAAAGGTTTTTGTGCCTCAGATGGCTGAAAATCTAGAGTTTTCTAGTTTCCATTGGTAAGGGAATGTTAAGAACTTCTCTGATGATCCCAGAACATTTGGTCATCTGACATTTCTTTGTATTTCCTGCAATGCTTACTGAATAAACAGGAAGCTCATCAGCTCCTAGGGCACCATCTGCACTACTTATGAGAAAATGTCTTCTAGCAGAGGCTTTCCAAAGCTGGAGGTAGAAGCGCCATGGTTTAGAAGACCTGCTCTGTTGTCTGAGGAGGCAGCAACAGACAGGACTTTGAGGAAGTCAATAGTCAATATCTTCATATGGAACAAGTTGTTGAAAGTCAGACCTTCAGTCACGGTTGGCAATACTTTCACAAAACAACTTTAACAGAACTGCTGATATTTCGAAATTTTAGTTCTTCAATATAAATCAATTCTTGAAAATTCCTCTCAGTACCCTGAAATCATAAGCAGCTCAGAAAGAGATTAAACAAAAATATAAGCTGCCTCAAGCAAGTACTTCTGCAACCAATCCAACATACTCAAGAGATGGAACACCTCCTGACTACAGCCTTTTCTTGGCAAATCCTTCCTTTTCGAAATGCTTCTTGGATGATTTGAGAGAGCTTGAGGTTTCTCCTCAAAGTTAAGTAAGTGCCCCATGGAGATAATGCAACCAGCTTGGTTGGCCATGTTACCTCCCTTAGGGGTGAATGCCAATTAGCCGGGCTGTTTGTGTTCCTGGCACCTCTTTCTGGATTGAAGAGTTCACATTCATCCACAAAAATCACACAATTCAGGCAGCTCCAGAACAGAAAACAGAGCGGCATGTGTGTGCCCGGAGAAGGAGGAGCTTTGGGGGAAAGGCAAGTAGGGGCACAGGGTGGGGAAGGGAAGCTGCCCAGAGTGTTCCAGTTATTTAATATACTCTCCCACACAGTCATTCTATTTGACTGTAAAATCATTAGGAAAACACCTTTCAAAGCAGGCTCAAGACAAGAGAGTTTTATTTGACTCTCATGAAAATAGCCTGGGCAGCACGTCTCTCAATCAATGACGAGCATTACTGCAGCCTCCACTTTGGAAAACCACACTACCAGCCAAGAGCTCAAGGCCCATCTCCAAAACTTCTGAGGAGGCCCTTGCAAGGAAAATTCTTCCCCGCATCCCCTGCATGACATATGCTGGGTGGACTTAGTAGGAAGTTGGAAACAGCCCCTTTGCCTGAAAGTCTCCAGTAAGGAAACAGGGCCTCTTCTTCGGCTATGATGAGTATTTAAAGGAATAAAACAGGATCCCAGTAAAAGAAGATCATGGCTCCACCCTCAAGAATGCAGCTGCCTCTGAGTAGAAGTTAATAATTAGGCACACTCCAGAGCTGAGTTCTTTAGAATATGCTATTTGAAATTGTAGTTAAAAGCCTGTGAGGTGCGGGAGACTCTTCTCCAAAAATGTTTACCATTTTCTTCCACAATCTTGATTGCCAAGGTTGAATACTATTACTGGTTTCATACAAATACTGTGTTTTTGGAAAGGAAATGCACAGCCATCAAAAGAATATCAGTGAATAATATGCTCATTAGAATTCTGTAGGCAAATGCCCTTCTATATTTACTACTTATCCTTATGTGAAAAAGAAACTATTTTTTTAATGTCCTTTTTAAAAATCTTCTCACATCCAAAAGGCTTGTAGATCTAGAAAAGAAAACATATAATGGCTTTTCCCCATGTTCCTAGTACATCTTCTATGCTCTATCTACAGAAGAAACGGGTACTCTCATTGTGCAGTATAACCAGCTAAGCCTTCATCCATCCCAGCTCCTCTCTAGATGCAGCAAATACAGTACATGTACTGATGCTTTACAAAAGTCTATTTTTAACAGTGAAGATAATCAACAAAACTGCATTCTGCATCTCTCTCCATTTAATATATAAGAACGTTCATTCCTTCATTTAACTCCTATCAATACTGTCCATTTTAGTTTATAAAAGATATGGAATTAGGTAAGTTTTGTTTATCTTCTTCATCCAACAAGCATTTATGAAGCACTCATTGTGCACCAAGCACAGCATTAGTATATACACCCTGGCACCATTCCAATAACAACTACAAAAACAGACCATGGGGGTATGGATGTGTAACCCAAGTGTGGCAGGAGTAGTGTGGTGAACAAAAGACATTTCAAGATGTTTAAATATTGAGGAATTACGTGAAGGGGATCTAATTTCAAACTCCCTGAAATATTTCCTGATTCCCCTTTTCCCTCCTTCCTAATTCTCAAAAGCACAAATAACAACAACAAAATCCCTTCCTCCTTACATCTTGTCTTCAGGGTTTTTACTCTACCTCAACATTGTCTTCTCTGTTCCCCTCTGTATGCTAAGATATTTATAATATACATGAACTTAAAACTCTCTTATTAAATAACTTCCCTCATCACATTCTGATTCTGGAGGGTAGATGGCATACAATAGTAAAAAATAGTTTTTATTTTTATTTCACTTTATTTTATTTTTGAGATAGGATCTCACTCTGTCATGCAGGCTGGAGAGCAGTAGCATGATCACAGCTCACCGCAGCCTCGACTTCCCTGGTTCCAGCAATCCTCCTGCCTCAGCCTCCCAAGTCGCTGGGACCACAGGCACGCACCACCACACCTGGCTAATTTGTGTATTTTTCGTAGAGATGGCATTTTGCCATGTTGTCCAGACTGGTCTCCAACACCTGAGCTTGAAGCAATCCACCCGCTTCTGCCTCCCAAAGTACTGGGATTACATGCATGAGTCACTGTGCTCAGCCAGAAAATAGTTACATAAATGGAGTAGAGCAAGATAAATCAGGGCCTCAGAAAAAGACCTTATAACACAAAGGTTAGGTTTAATGCAATCTAGACTATAAACATACTGTAGGTTCTTGAAAAGAAATGCATTAAGCTAAAGGTGGTGTTTAAAGAATTCATAACTGGAAAGGTTATTGCAGCTGTTCACATGTAAGATAATAAAGATGTGGACTTTGATGGTGACCACGAGGATGGAAAGCAAAGGATGAAATGCCAGGGTTTCATGAAGTTTGAATTCTGGTAAAAAATGAGCAGTGGAAAAAAATGTTGTGTTTAGGGGGTTTCAACTTGGAAATATGAAAAACTGACAAAGAAAATAAGGGAAAGTTGATAAAATGATATCCTCACATCTTCTTCAGGATTTCTGAAAATAGGAATAATAATTCTATTCCAGAAGAAAGGACATAATTATATTAAACAGAAAGGGAGCATTCCCAACTAGATCACAGTGATCGTGACACGTGGAGATGTGGGCTGCTGTTGCCTGTATTCTGGAGACCTGTGGTCACAGCAGTAAACAATTACTGCTGGGCCTGGTGTCTGTCAGCTGCCATCTGCTCCAAAGCACCCCCTACTCTTCCCTTGTCCCTTGAGTTGACCTGGGCCTCATATATGAGGCTATGGTAAGAGAAAAAAAAAATCAGACATCTATAAAGTCATCCACCATTGTTCAATGTTATTTTTGGAAGAATAAGGAAAAGTTTAAGGCACAGAAAGTCATTCTGTTTAAGATGCTCTGAATTGAAATCTCTTATCTCAGGCAGAGAAGGGAGTCTGGCCCTCCCAAGTACATTGTTCCAAGATCAGAAACAAATATACAACATTTTTGTTTCTGGTCAAATATGCACAACTCACAAGTGTTACTATATCTATTTCTTTTCTTTTCTTTTCTTTTGAGACAGGCTTACTTTGTTGCCCAGCCTGGAGTGCCGTGGTGCAATCTTCGCTCACTGCAGCCTCCCAGGTTCAAGCAATTTTTGTGCCTCAGTCTCCCAAGTAGCTGGGATTACAGGCATGTGCCACCACACCCAGCTAATTTTTGTATTTTTAGTAGAGATGAGGTTTTGTCATGTTACCCAGGCTAGTCTCAAACTCCTGAGCTCAAGCAACCCACCCACCTGGGCCTCCCAAAGTGCTTTTATAGCAACTAAGCCACGGCGCCCAGCCAGCTTCTCCATTCTTGAACATACATTGTTGAGCATACACAATGTTCAACATACACAATGTTTTGGAAATGATACATTCATCTAAACTGGTGTTATTAGCAATATGAGGTCCCCAGCCTCAAGTGGGCCCTCAGCAAGTGTTTAGCCACCTGGGCATATCCCTGGTTAATTTCCTTTCCTATTCTCTACACCATGCTCTAGGGTCACCCAGCCAGCAGTCACACCTCTCTCAGAGACAGCATTCCCTCATACTTCAAAGAAATTACTGAATATCACAGACATGAAATCCCTCAATGTTCCTATACCTTAAAATGTATCTACCCACACTGTGCTAGCCAAGCTAAGCTCACCATTTAGTAGAACATTTGTCTTTTTAAAAAAAATGTTTTATTATACTTTAAGTTCTGGGATACATGTGCAGAATGTGCGGGTTTGTTACATAGGTATAAACATGGCATGGTGGTTTGCTGCACCCGTCAACCCGTCATCTACATTAGGTATTTCTCCTAATGCTATCCCTCCCCTAGCCCCTCAATCCCTGATAGGCCCTGGTGTGTGATGTTCCCTTCCCTGTGTCCATGTGTTCTCATTGTTCAACTCCCACTTATGAATGAGAACATGCGGTGTTTGGTTTTCTGTTCTTGTGTTAGTTTGCAGAGAATGACGGTTTCCGCTTTATCCATGTCCCTGCAAAGGACATGAACTCATCCTTTTTGTGGCTGCACAGTATTCCATGCTGTAGATGTGCCACATTTGCTTTATCCAGTCTATCATCGATGGGCATTTTGGTTGGGAACATTTATCTTTTTCTATAGCAACTAAGCCACCAAAGAGATTTTATTGTTTTGCTACGAAATTGTGTGCCATTTTGCCATAAAACTAGCATGTTAAAATGTCCATGTATTTGGTAGGATTCTGACATGGTGTTTTAGCTTCAAAGTGGAGAAGCACCTTGCCCCTAAGGACACAAGGATAGACCAAGAGACCCAGTACAGAAGAGCCAGTTGTCCAGGGAGCAAATAAGGGAAATCTGTAGTACAAAGAACACTCCCCTGCTCCTGGCCCAGCACCTAATCCCACTCTCACGAATCCCAGCTCTCTCCTGGCAGTGCCAGTGATGTATTCTGAAAAGTAGCCAAGGCATCTGGTATCCACCTTCCTTTACTTCCGTGTTATCTTGGACCTCTCATGAGGCTCAAAGAACCTAAAGCACAAGTGCCTCTACTGAGGATGATACTCCTGCTTCTAATCAATGGCAATTTTCCTCCACATGAAATGAGAATAATGCTATGACAGAAGCAGCAGACATTTGCAACCACAGATCAGAACATGACTTTAAAAGAAACTAGCACCAGTGCTACCTAATCAGCCTGCAACTTCAACTCCCCTCTGCTGCCCACATCCTCAGAAACAGGCTCTGAGGCCCAGGTCAACTCAAGGAACAAGGGAAGAGTAGGGGGTGCTTTGGAGCAGACGGCAGCTGATAGACACCAGGCCCAGCAGCAATTGTTTACTGCTGTGACCACAGGTCTCCAGAATACAGGCAACAGCAGCCCACATCTCCACATGTCACGATCACTGTGATCTAGTTGGGAATGCTCCCTTTTGTTTAATATAATCATGTCCTTTCTTCTGGCATAGGAGTATTATTCCTATTTTCAGAAATCCTGAAGAAGAAAAACTAACCCACACACCTTGGGGGAAGGACAAGAGAAACCAGAAGAAAGAACCTGGACTCCATGTGCCCCTGGAAGGCACCAGCCATGGAAGAAGGAGACTCCTTAGGGCCTCAGTGTTGAGCTGAGGAATTGAAACTCTCAGTGTCAACAGGAGGCCAGTCTAGTACCTCTGTTAGGAAGTCTCTGACCCGTGTAAGGACACGGGGGCATCGTATTGAATAAGTTGGTCTCATCCAAGCCAGGGCTTATTCACCACCCTCTTTGGACACTCAGGCCAGTCCATGGTTTATGTCAACAAATGCCTTGTGATGGTTAATTTTATGTGTCAGCTTGGCTGGGCTATAGTGCCTAGCTATATGGTCAAACATTATTCTGGATGATTCTGTAAGGGTGTTTTAAAATGAAATTTACATTTGAATCAGTGGACTTTGAGTAAAGTAGATTGCCCTCTACATTGTAGGTGGCCCATATCAAATCAGTTGAAGGCCTGAATAGAACAAAAGACTGCTTTCCTCCAGCAAGAAGGAATTTAGCCAGCAGGCGGCCTTTGGTCTTGAACCACATTAGCTTTGCCCTGGGTCTCCAGACTGCTGGCCTGGACTTGGACTTGCCAGCCTCATGGAATCACATGAGCCAATTCCTTAAAATAAATCCCTCTAGGTAGGTAGGTAGATAGGTAGGTAGGTAGGTAGGTAGGTAGGTAGATAGATAGATAGATAGATAGATAGATAGATAGATAGATAGAGTGATCTCCTATTCATTCGGTTTCTCTGGAGAACCCAGAATGAAACAGGCCTCCTAAAAATCGACTTGCTAGGTCATCAGATCATCAGTCTCAGCCCCAGGCAGCCTATTCCACATGGCAAGGTCATCCTCTGCATGAGACTCCAAAGTCAGGTCCACTTCCAGTGAATACTGCTGCTCATAGACCAAACCCAGTCCACAGGGTCAGTCCAAGACACACCTGCAGCACTCTCCTCCCACCCCACAGACTCCTCGCCTCCATTAAGCTTAATCTAGTCCTCTGTGTTCTGATCCAGGCCTTTCCTGTCTCTCCCAAGTCATTGGTCCATGAGTATAACAGAACATTCCCAAAGAACACGGTTATAATTCTCTCACCTTAGAAAAGTAAATACATTATGGAGAATATATTTGATTTTAGATTTTTTTGTGTGCTTTGCCTTAGAATGGACAGGGAATTCGAGATAATGTACTGCTTTCAAATACTAATTAAGCATTATTTCCCAAAGGAAAGTAAAGCAGTTGTGCATATAAGGATCAAGGCCTTGCTTCTCTGTGTGGGACTTGAAAAGAAATAAGCCAGGGGGCAGATGAATGAGTGAGGGGTGCGCTCCTTGTAACAGGCAGGCACAGGCCCGACCATGTCCGCCTCCCAGGAGTGCTCCACAGCCCACTTGTGCATCCATTGTGTGAATGATGGCAAAAGACCCCAGTCCACAAGTGTCTCCCGAAACAGGAACTTCTTCTGGCTGCTATCCTATCTCTCTCCTTCCTTTCACATTCATGCATCTCAGAGGAAGGGATTCAACATCTGCATCCACTTCCTCACTTCCCATTCATTCTTCTCAGAAAATCTTGCATAAATAATACATGGATATATTATTTTTAAAAAATTCACAAATACATAGGTAAAGAAGTGACCATTCCCCTTGATCTCGTCTCTTCTAATCCCACTCCTCTCTCTAAAGCTACAAGCACTTGTTAGCAGTTAGGTATGCATCTTTTTCAGATCTCAGTCTTCCTATTTACTACACGAGTATATATCTTGTGTTGCTGTGTGTGCATTTTCATAAACGGAGTAATATTTTCAGCATTATTCACTAATTTCCTTATTTCACTTAACAAAATGGAGACCCTTCCATTCTAGTGCATATACAGGCATAACTTGTTTTATTGTGATTTGCATTATTGCTCTTCACAGATATTATGATTTTTAAAAATTAAAGTTTTGTGGAAACCCTGCATCAGGCAAGTCTATCAGCACCCTTTTTCACATAGTATGTGTTCATTTCATGTCTGTCTCACATTTGGGTAATTGTCACAATATTTCAAACTTTTCCATTATTATTACATGTATTATGGTGATCTGTGATCAGTAATCTTTGATGTTACCATTGTAATTGTTTTGAGGGACCACAAACTACACCCATATAAGACAGCAAACTTAATAAACATGTGTGTTCGGACTGCTCCACTGACCGGTGTTCCCCTGTCTCTCTCCCTCTCTTAGGGCCTCCCTGTTCCCTAAGATACAACAATATTAAAGTTAGGCCAAGTAGTAAACTTACAATGGCCTCTCAGTGTTCAAGTGAAAGGAAAAGTCTCATTGTCTTTCACTTTAAATCAAAATCTAGAAATGATTAAGCCTAATGGAGAAGGCATGTTGAAAGCCAAGATAGGTCAAAAGCTAGGCCTCTTGCCACAAACAGCCAAGTTGGGAAAGTAAAAGAAGAATTTTTGAAGAAAATGAAAAGTTCTACTCCAGTGAACACAAGAATGATAAGAAAACAAAACAGCCTTATTGCTGATATGGAGAAAGTTTGAGTGGTCTGAATAGAAGATCAAAACAGCCACAACATTCCCTTATGCCAAAGCCTAATACAGAACAAGGCCCTAACTCTCTTCAGTTCTATGAAGGCTGAGAGAGGTAAGGACGTTGCAGAAGAAAAGTTGGAGGCTAGCAGAGCTTGGTTTATGAGGTTTAACAAAACAAGTCATCCCTATAACATAAACATGCAAGGTAAAGCAGCAACTGCTGATGTAGAAGCTACAGCAAGTTATCTGGAAGATCTAGCTAAGATCACTGATTAAGGTAGCTACACTTAACAACAGACGTTCAGTGTGGACAAAACAGTCCTTTCTTGGAAGAAGATGCCACCTAGGATTTTCATAGCTAGTGAAGAGAAGTCAATGTGTGTCTTCAAAGCTTCAAAGGACAGGCTGACTCTATCATTAGAGGCTAAAGCAGCTGGTGACTTCAAATGGAAGCCAATGCTCATTTACCATTCTGAAAATCTAGGGCCTTAAGAATTATGCTAAATCTACTCTGCCTGTGCTCTATCGATGGAATAACAAAGCCTGGATGACAGCATATCTGTTTACATCATGGTTTACTGGATATTTTAAACCCACTTTTGAGACTACTGATCAAAATAAAGATCCCTTTCAAAAGAATACTGTTCATTAGCAACATACCTAGTCACTCAAGAGCTCTGATGGAGGTGTATAAGATTAACATGTTCATGCCTGCTAACACAACATCCATTCTGCAGCCCATGGCTCGAGAAGGAATTTCTACTCCCAAGTCTTAATATTTAAGAAATACATTTTGTAAGGGTATAGATGGCATAGATAGTAATTCCTCCAATGGATCTGGGTAAAATAAATTGAAAATATTCTGGAGGCTGGGCATGGTAACTTATGCCTGTAATTCCAAAATGTTGTGATGCCAAGGTAGAAGGATGGCTTGAGCCCAGGATTTCAAGGCCAGACTGGGTAACATAGTGAGACCCATCTCTATACAAAATTTTTAAAATAGTTGGATGTGGTGGTGCATACCTGTAGTCTCAGCTATTCAGGAGGCTGAGGTGGGAGGAACACTTGAGCTCAGGAGATCAAGGCTGCAGGGAGCCATGACTGTACCACCGTACTCCAGCCTAGGTGACAGAGTAAGTCCCTGTCAAAAAATAAATAAAAAAGAGAGAGAGAGAGAGAAAGAAAAAAGAAAACCTTTTGGAGTAACTGACAGTTCTAGATGCCATCAAGAATATTTGTGATTCATGGGAATAAGTCAAAATATTAACACTACTAAGAGTTTGGAAGAAGTTGATTCCAATCCTCATGATGACTTTGAGGGGGTTCAAGACTTCAGTGGAAGAAGTAACTGCAGATGGAATGAAAATGGGAAGGGAACTAGAATTAGAAGTGAAGCCTGCAGATGTAACTGACTTGCTACAATCTGATGATAGAATTTAAACAGATGAGGAGTTGCTTCTTAGGGAAGAACAAAGAAAGTGATTTCTTGAGATGGAATCTACTGCTGGTGAAGATGCCATGCGTACTACTAAAATGGCCACAAAGGATTTAGAATATTACATAAACTTTGTTAATAAAGCAGCAGGAGAATTTGAAGAGTTTGACTCTAATTTTGAAAAAGTTCTACTGTAGGTAAAATGCTATCAAATAGCATCTCATGCTACAGAGAAATCTTTCATGATAGGATAAGTCAACTGATGCCACAAATTTCACTGTTGTCTTATTTTAAAATTGCCGCAACAACCCCAACCTTCAACAACCACCACTCTCATTAGTCAGCAGTCACCCACACTGAGGCAAGATCCTACACTAGCAAAACAATTACGACTCACTAAAGGCTCAGATGATTGTTAGCATTTTTTAAAAATACAGTATTTTTTCACTAAGTTTGTACATTGGTTTTTTAATATATATAATGCTACTATATACTTAACTGATTACAGCACAGTATAAACATAGCTTTCATTAGCATTAGGAAACCAAAAAGTTTATGTGACTTGCTTTATTGTGATATTCACTTTATTGTGGTGGTCTGGAACCAAACCCACAATATCTTCTTTGAAGATAATGCCCATACATCACTTACTATGTTCAGGGAAATGGTCTGAGGGAGATTTACATTTCTCAATTGGATAACTGAAATCATTTCCTAACTGTACTCCCTGCTGCCACCTTCACACCCTCCAATCTATTACACACACCCGCCAGAGTGATCTCATCAAAGCCCAAATTTAATCATCTTATTCTCTGATTAAAACCCTCCATTGACTCCCCACCACTTCCTGGATAAAGACCAATTGTTCAGTATGGCTTGCAAGGCCCATCAAAATCCAGTCCCTGCCTAGCTAGCAGGCCTTACTTCTTGCCATTCCAAACTTCTTTTGGTTCCCAAAACATGCCAAAACTGGCCCTGCCTCCTTGGCCTTCCTGCCCTTCCCCGCCCTGTCTGCCTGGCAAACACCTACTTGATTCCAAACATTCTGTTCAGTGGTCACTCCTGTTTGAAGCCTTTTATGACTTCCCCATTAGAACTTACTGCTATCCTTGCTATGATCTCACTGTCCCAAGGGAAACACCACAAGCAAAGCAGGCAAAACATTTTATTGCCCTTATTGATTTATATCTCTTTCTTGTCATGCCAAACAAAACACATTTTAAGGGACAGGGGCCTTGACTTTTTAATCTCCAGCACCCAGTGCTCTGTATAATATAGTGGTGCTTTGTGGTTAAAAGTAACAAATTAATCAATATATTATTTTTATTGAGGTATAATGTGTTTGATCCCAAGTAATATTTATGGTGAGTTACAAAGATATTGACAATATACCAAAACAAAAAACTTTAAAAATGGTTTTTAAATAAGGCAAATACAAATGAAGGGTTTAAAACTGGTGAAGCCAGGAGTGAGACTATCATACTTGCTAGAAGCAGGCCATATATTTGGCTTTCCAGTAGCCAGCAGAAATAAGAAATTTCACGGAGACCATAAGATAAAAATAAGCTGGCTGCTAAGGAAAAGCATAACTAGACCCAACGTAGTTACCAAAGAGAAATTTCTCCTAAGGAACCACAGAGTGGACACTATGTAATGAGATCAACAGCAGCCTTCAACATTTCTTGTAATTAACACAGAGACGAGGTTCACAGATGCTTCTCACAAAATCACTCACCATAAACTAAAGGTTCACCCCAACACACAATTCAATAAATGCATTTTCACTGTCATGTGGTTCAAATTGGTTCTCTCCTTGATATCAGATTAATTAAAAGACATATTTTAGTGTTTCTAGTGATACTATCCCTAACATTTTGGACCACAGATAACCTTTTGAGAATCTGACAAAATGCTATGCACCGTCTCCTCAGAAAAACAACCTGATACCTAGTATTTTGCATCTATTTTTACAGGAAACCTAAAGCAAATCCATGAACCCCCAGGTTAAAACTCTCAATCTGGACGAAAGATGCACTCCATGCATCATTGAGGCAGGCTTCCATAAATAGTATTTCCCCCCGCAGGTCTTTAAAAAGGTTCTGCTGTCTGTCCTACCTAGCGAGCAGAACTGTGTGCTTTAACTGTCAGCCATCATGGGCATTAGGCTCCTTCTAGAAAAAGAGAGGAATCCAACAGGAACATTCACCCACTTCTGGAGTGATACCCATGGGCAGAGCCAATATTCTCCAGAATTCTTTAACATAAAAGCTCTACAGTTCTACATCATTAAGCATAGTCAAAAATAATTTAAGTGAGGAAAATATTCAAAGTAGGTGTAACCAAATATCCAAACTGTTAATTTTTCTTAAATTTCATTAAAACAGAGTATCTAACTTTGAATATTGTAACTTCCTGCAGTAATCTTCCAAGAAAAATTAGTTGAATTGCAAAATATATCTGGAAATAACTACGTGAATTTTTCTGCCACACAGAAATTAGTTACTTTGCTGTTAAAATGTGGGTGGAGGGTCTAGCAAAAACCATAACTTTGGTTTAGAATAATTATCTAAAGCATGTAGTACTTTTTTACTAGTAATTGCAAAACAGGATCAGCTATCTATTAAAATAGTTTTAGATTATGATAATATATCTGCATCACCTTTATTTTTTTGTTTTAGAGGAAAAATATAATTCCAGTTTATTAAAAGTGATATTAAATCATTAATAAATACATTCTTAAATAAGAGATCAGCCTGGAAATAACAATTCCTGTCCAAAGGTTGGAAGAATATCCGTAAAAGCCATAGACAATATTATAAGTTTCTGACATCAAGTGTCAGGAAATCAGTATTAAATGTAATAATGTGGAATAGTAGAAATGCCATGACTGAGGAGTCTCCACTCCTCATGAAAAATAAGGCCTAAGCCAGGGGTTAGCACATTTTCTGGGGTAAAAGGCCAGAGAGTAAATATTTTACATCTTGAGGGGTATCTCCCATTGTAGTGTGAAAATGGCCACAGACGATGTTTAAACAAATGAGGGTGGCCATGTGCCAACAAAGCATATTTATAAAACAGGCTGTTAGACCCTGGCCTAAGAATACTAAACATGAAAAACTGTAGACTCTCTTGAAGAAAATACACATATTTTACAGAAGTTTGCTATGAGAAACTCAGTCGAATATTCCACGGAAATTAACACACGAGGGCTATGTATATATTACTACTCTCCCATTGTAGCCCCCTAGTTACTACTTACTTTGTTATCTTCTTTTTCAGTATTCTCAAGCCTCTTGGTGTTTTTTCCAGAGATCTGCATCAAGCTTACTACTTACCTAGAGTTTCCAGAAAACACCTGTATCCCACCTTTTTATATCCATGACAACCACACATCTGCTGGTAACCTTCCTATGTTTTCTGATTTTTACAGACTTGCGACATCTGTAAGCTCTGGGGGCAATGTGCGTACCAGGTGATTGAACTCTTTCAAGTCCATGATGTTTTTCTCTTTTTTAAAATACAATTTTCATTTTATTTTTTTCCAGACCTTATTTTTTCTTCAGACCTTAAGGACTCAGCTCCTTACCTGGGCTTTAGTGGAAGTCATGCGGCAGCACCCACAGGTCTAAATCGGGATCGGGGTATTTGGTTTGTGCGGGCTTCACAAGCTCTATTCCTGACTACCTTGATGTCAATGGCACAACTCACACAGTAATGTAGTTTCACATACAACTTGAGAAGCACAGAGGTGTCGAAGACACTCGCTTTGGAAATGTACCTGATAGCTGCAGCCTCTACTATGTTTCAAATGAGAAACTTCTTAATAGCCTTGTCCTTGGTCATGCACCAGGCACAGTCCTGCCACAAATAGGCTGCGGGTGGCTATGGCTTTTTCCGGCATGACCATTATTCCTTTTTTTCTTTTGCATTTTGGAAGCAAGGGCCCAGGAGAGCCTAAAATGTTTTTCTGAGGAGTAACATGATCAGAGTTCCTCTACAGGAAAAAAACATATCCAACTGCTGAACAAGTAGACAGAGTAATTAAGTCACTCAGGCAAAGAATAACATCCTTTATTATGGGCTACTATGGGCTGAATTGTGTTCCCCAAACTCATGCTGAAGCTCTAATCTCAGTATTTCTGCATGTGGTCCTGTTTGCAGATGGGGCCTCTGAAGATGTGATTATGTTAAAATGAAGCCTTTAGGGTGAGCCCCCATCCAATCTGACTGAGGTCTTTATAAGAAGAGGAAACCTGGACATACAAAGAGACAACAGAGACAAAAGCACAGTTGAAAGATCTTGTGAAGAGGCAGCTACAGAGTGGCTATAGACAAGCCAAGGAAAGGGGCCTCGGAAGAAACTAAACCTGCCAACACCTGATCTTGGACTTCCAGCCTCCAGAACTATAAGAAGATAAATTTCTATTGCTTGAGCCACCCAGACTGTGGTATGTTTGTTATAGCAGCCTTAGCAAACTAATACAGATGAGATCAGTTACACAGCAGTTGCAGTAGTCAGGGTTAGAACTAGACGAGCTGCAGCAAGATTGCAGAGACTGGCACAAGTGTGAATGCACTGCAGAACTGAAATGGACAGGGCCTGAGAAGAGAAGTGAGGAGTGGGGAAAATGACATAGTAGAAATTCACTGCAAGACCTGGGCCTGGTTGGCAAGGAAGATGATGATACCATTTGAAAATACAGCACAGCCAAAAAAAGGAAAGAGGAGTTTAATTTTTAGACACTTTTCTGGATGTGTCTTGCAACTTGCTTTCTTGATATCTCTTTATCTATCTTGGTCTTTATTCCCCCATATAGTAGACACTCAGAAAATTATTGATTAATGGACAATCTCACTCAATGAAGAAAATTAAATAAGATAGACCCAAGCCCACCTGCTTTTGTTGTTGTTGTTGTTTTAAAATCTTACACCACATGTCCTTAAATACTGAAAGAATACCTTTGATTTTTTTTCAAAGAGCTTAACTATACTTTGAAAACATCCTTTTAGTTATCTTTATGACAGTGGTCCCATAAGACTATAATGTCGTATTTTTACTGTACCTTTTCAATGTTTAGATATGCTTAAATACACAAATACCACTGTGTTACATGATCATGTGTCACTTAACTATGGGGATACATTCTGAGAAATGCATTCTTAGGTAATTTCATCATTGTGTGAACATCATAGAGTGTACTTACACAATCCTAGATGATGGTACAGCTTATTGCTCCCAGGCTGCAAACCTGTACAGCACATTACTGTACGGAATACTGTAGGCAACTGTAACATGGTGCTAAGTATTTGTTACCTAAACATAGAAAAGGTACAGTTGGCCGGGCGCAGTGGCTCAAGCCTGTAATCCCAGCACTTTGGGAGGCTGAGACAGGCGGATCACAAGGTCAGGAGATTGAGACCACCCTGGCTAAAATGGTGAAACCCCATCTCTACTAAAAAAAAAAAAAATACAAAAAACTAACCGGGTGAGGTGGCATGCGCCTACAGTCCCAGCTACTCGGGAGGCTGAAGCAGGAGAATGGGATAAACCCGGGAGGCGGAGCTTGCAGTGAGCTGAGATCCAGCCACTGCACTCCAGCCTGGGCGATAGAGTGAGACTCCGTCTCAAAAAAAACAAAAACAAAAACAACAAAAAAAGAAAAGGTACAGTTAAAATACAGTATTATAATCATATGGGACCACCATCTTACATGAAGTCTGCAATTAACTGAAACATCATGATGCAGTGCCTGGCTATATAGTATTCATTTTTAATTACATCCTACTCTATTTTTGTATATGCCACTCAAAAATCTTAAGAAGCCCTTAAATACTAAAGAATTGTCTCATACTAAATCATGACAGAAGTCTTTCCTGAACAAAGCAGAGTGGAATAGACAAAGGGGCAGAGAAATAGACGGCATAGACTTCAATTTTGCTGGACATGGCAAAGCCTCCAAAAGAGTTTAAATTATTTGCTTAAATCATTACTTCTGTTCAAATTTCTGCTATTTTGTCCGTGCGGAATTCTGGCCATGAACTTGTATTCTAAACACTAAGAAGTCTAGAAATGCACAATCACCAGTTGTTATGAACAAAGAGACCACGTTTTGAAAAGCCAATAGGAAAAAAACTATTTTCTTATTTGTAAAAGGAAGATAATGATACCTGCTTCATAAGTTTGTATTTAAGATTAAACAGATATTATTTGTAAAGCTGGCATAGAGCATGTTCTCAAAAATTTCACTCACTCATTCATTCAATAAGTACTCGGTAAATATCAAGGTCCTAGGAATATAGTACAGTGATAAAGGCCAAACACCTGACCCTTCCTCTACCACAGAGCAGAGGGACTCTGCCTAGTCACCATGGCAGTCTCCCTAGTTGTCTGGACAGAGCTGGACAGATCCCATGAATACTTCAGGGCTCTCACATCACCCTCCAAAAAATAATCTACGCCTCACTTTTCTCACCTTTTAACAGCTGAAGGTGTCTCTGTAATTCATTATTTTTCAACCCAACACCTTCTATGTCTTCTTTATACATTAGTACACTCGACTAAAACGGTTAACAAAATCATATTCCCAATCTCACTTGAATTATACTCCCATTACTGAGTCTGGAGTAATGTAGATATATATAAATATGTAAGGAGAACTAACAGTTAGAAACACATTCAAAATAGAATATTTCTCTTTTCACTTAGCTTTTTTAAAATAAATGCCTTACCCCAAAGACGATAAGGAAATAAGGTTAACAAGCCTTACATTTAAAGGTAAAATATGACTCGGAGAAAAGCTTAGATGAAAAGTAACAGAAAAGGACCCACAGTGCAAAATGCAAGATGATACCATCCCAGAATCAGAATTTCCAAAATCAAAGGGGCCTTTTTCTCTTGAGTCCCCATCCAATTCAAGTAGTCATCCAGCCAGTGAGTAAATGACACCTCTCCCCAACACACAAATACACACACCCCATCTCCAAATGAGCCAACACTAGAAATAGCTATAAGAAGAAAGGTCAAATGACACTTGGTAGGATAAAAAAAAAAAAAAAAAAAAAAAAAACTGGGCAAGAAAAGTAACATAATTAATAGAAAAAGTAAGAATACATAAAGAAGACATGCAGCAAGTGTTGGATTAAAAGATATATAGCAGGCAGTAGAAAGATTATTTGCATTTCTAATTCAAAAACAAAGTGTTTATCAAATTGATATGTTTCAAAAGTAATTTTTAAAATGGAAGCATTATTTGACCGTTTTAATCTCTTCTATTTCCTATTTATGTAATGGCCACCTAAAAACCTATGAATTGTTTTCTATTTACAAAATGATTCAGCTTAGAAAGGAGTAGAATGAAACTGTTCATTCAGTAATTTCTCCCACCCACCCTTGCAGACATCACATCACAAAGACTGTGACTCACTTTGTCATACAATTTCTACCCTCTTAAAGAGTTTTTCAGATTGTTGTGATGAATACTGGCTCATAAATCTGAATAAATTTTCAGATGAAACTATCCGTGCCATTTCATCACAGCCCAAAATATTAACAATGGTACCAGACGGTCCCCAACCCCAACTTTTACAGTGATTCACTGGTTTTAGACTTGAGTAAGAGAGAGACACACTGACGTAGGGATTGAAGTGTCTGAATCAGGTATGAAGTCCCAGGTCTGCATTCCTTAATTAGAGTACTATAACCAGTTCTGGAACTGAGCATCAGTGTTGGCTAGAAATATTAATATATTACTTAACAGCTGAAAAGAAAAGTTTCCAAAACAAAAAGTGATCCAACAAATGACTATCCTTTACCTTTATTGCTTCCCTTGAATAATGTTAAAGGTGTTTGCCGAAAAGAAGTACAGTGTTGCTGCATTCAACTTACCATTTTATATGCCTCATACTATAGTATTTATACTTATTTGAAGTTGTTGCCCATTCAACAAATACAGAGTGAACCTTTCCATGGGACTCAGACTGGTCACTCATTCAGCAATGAAGCCAAAAGGACCCTGGGATGAGTAAATTCAGCCTCAGACCCTCAGAATAGAAAAGAGTAAAGAACTACTGGGTAATGTGGTCTGGATTTTTTTAAAATAAAAATTTCTTGCCAGCTAGGAATTTCCAGTAAAACTGGGGGACTTGAAATTAAAATACAACAAGCTCTTAGAGAGAATTTTTAGATAGCACACAGAAAAGGAAAGATGGATACAGGATGATGTGAAAGAAATAAGGCACAAGGCATGACTGGAACTGGGATAAGGTACGAAGATAGACAGGACATTTCGGCTTAAGGAAAACTGCCTGGTTAAAGACTAAGATGACAAGGAAGACAGGAGACTTGAAGGAAAGGTCAGAAAGGAAGTTAAGAGACTTGGCTAATTTATTGGGTACATCTTCAATTTAACAAGCATTCTTTGAGTGGCCACTGTATGTGAGGATGGATGCAGCAAATGGGATCCAGTGCTTGCCTACAAAGAGTTCACAGTCCCAGTGCAGGAGCCAGACACATAAACCACTAACTATTACAGAAAACATGAAGTTCTGTGTTCAGATTATGTACCAAGTATATGGGAAAACAGTAAAAAACATTAATTCTCCCTGGGAAGGTAGAGGAAAGTTTCACAAAGAAGTCTGTTGGGCTGGATCTTAAAGGAGTTTTCCAGAGAAAGGTGCAGATGGGAGGAGTTGAGAGAAATCGATAAGAAAAAGAAGGATTTTTCAAAAACAAGAGTCACATGAAGAAAGGCCAATCATTGTGACAGTAATCATTATGACACATTAAAGAGACTATATAATTAAAGCATAAAGCACTGCAGCATCAGGAGAGTACGGATGGTGAACAGTAGGAAATACGATTGAGCAGGTAGGTCATGTTTAAGAAGGAAAGCCAGGTAGGTCTGGTTAGTGCTTAAAATTGCAGGAGAGTAGAGGTCATTAAATCAAGAGGCAGGGCAAGGAAATCACTTGGCTGGGAAACATTTTAGAGAGACATATACAGGAAGAAGTAGAGAAAGGCATCAAAGACAATTCCATGGTGTCTAGCTTTGGAGACAAGAAGAATAATCCACTATAAGCAGAAATTTAGGAGGAAAGGGTGCTAGTTTGAGAAAATGGTGTTAAGTTGTTTTATGTATGTTAAGTTGAAGCTATGGTAGTGTGTGTGTCCTCCAAGCAGTGGGAAATTGAGATAGGGAATCAAGACAGAGACAGAGACAGTATATGATCTGCTGAAGGAATACAAGTACACAGAAAGAAGAGTAGAAGGCTAAAAACAGAACCTTGGGGAATACAAATGTGAGGGAAAAAAAAAAAAAAAAAAAAACAGAAGAAACTGGAAGAAAAGATAGTTGGATGGGCGAAAGTATAACCGCCTGAGTTCTTCCAGCCCGCTGCACAAAGAAAGACCACAGCATTACAGTAAAGAAAGAGTTTAATAAACACAAGGCTGGCAAAGTCATGTAGGAGATGGAGTTAGTACTCAAACCAATCTCATCCACTGCTCATAGGATAGGAGTTTTTCAACAGCAGTTTGGGGGAAATGGTGAGGATTGCTATGCAGTGGGTACTTACTGATAATTCATTGGGCTGAAGATGAAATCATAGGGGGTTAAAGTTGTCCTCTTGAGTGTAACCATTCCTGGGTGGGACACAGGAGTGGTTTAGCAGGTCCTGCTGAAGCCATGGGTGTCAGACATACAAAAAACCTGAAAAGATATCTCAAAAGGCCAACCACAATAGTGGTGTTATCTGCAGTAATGGCTGGCAATCTATTAATATGTCTACACCTTAGCACAACTCAGATTCCTGTCCTCCCCGCAAGCCTGAGGGCCTTTCATTAGCTTTAAGGTTGAGTTTTGGGGGAGGCCTATTATCCTTTAAACTATTTCCCAAAGTCATCTGGGCCTAAGCCCAGAAATGATTAAGGCAGCTTAAAAGTTAAAGGCAAGAGGAGGGGAATGCGCTAGATCAGATCTCTGGCAGTGTCATAATTTTCTCAGATATAATTTTTGCAAAGCCAGTTTCAAAAGAAGAACCAGGTTGATGTGATGTAATAGAAGCCAAGGAATTATCAAGAAGTCAGAGGCAGACAATACTGCCACATGTCAGAGTAGCATGAAAAATTGAAAAAGGCCACATGATTGAACTGAAAGACTACTGGTGTTCTCATAGGAATGATTTAAGTGGAATACTGAGGGCAGAATCCAGAATTTAAAAGAGTTCAAAAAAAGAAAAGGAGAGGAAGTAGAAGAAAGTACTGATTCCAGGATATTATTCACAAAAGAAAATAAGAATGAAAAACAAGCACAGCATACCTGAGAAAGTTTTATATTGCATAGTGAGACAGGACAGCCAAGTATAAAGGGGTCCCCGGAGAACTTCCGACTGGCCTGCACACTGGGAGAATGGGGTGCAGCCACGGAAGTTCATGCCCTTTGCAGCGGGGGAGACTGGCCTCTCCTGTTCGAGGTGGTAACCTGGGAATCAATCTTTGAGATGGGGGGCTGTTAATACGAACCCCTATCGCTTTGCCGTGTTGTTTTTTCCTTTTTCCTTTCTGACCAACAAATTCCATAACCCCTCACCCTCCAAAGTGTCTGCGAGCCTAATCTTTCCCGATCTTTCCTGGGCGTGTGACAAGAACCAGGATTTTCCTACCACAATAGTACATGATAAAAATCTTAAATGCTTTTAAGGAAATCAGAAATCCCAATAAAAATTCTAAACAATTTTTCCCGAAAAATGATTCATCTTTCTCTAGATTATTCTAAGAAAAACTAATAGCCAGTCTCCAAGATTCTCAAATGTTTCCCAAATATAACTTTGCTATATGTAATTATCTTCATTTAAAGATTGACCAACTGTCTAAACATACATGTCATGACAGCAAGAGAACTATAAACTTTAACCAAGCTTTACACAGCATATGGCTCGTAAGTAGTTATTTCACAGCATGTTCCAAAGAGAATGTTTTCCTCATCAGCTAACATTTAGTGAGCACTCTCTGAGTACAAGGTACTGAGCTTTTTATGATGTTTATTTATATAAAGAAGTCATGGTTCCTACCTTAAGGTGCCGGCATCTTCTCAAAGTGCCTAAATTATGAATAGAGAATAGTCTGTTCACAGAATGCAGCCAGATCATTACTACTGTGTACAAATTTCTTTTAAAAAAATACTTTTTTCTTGACTAACCTGTGTTAACATTTAATTAAAAGTTTTCATTATAAATTAATGTATAGCTTAATTATAAATTAAACCAGGATCATTCCTTTCAACTATTCAATTACATCTGGAACATACACTTAATATTCACATAGCTTCTCTTTAATTTTTAAATCTCCAAGATACTTGAAAATCTGTGAACTTTTCATTTCAGAATTCTATTGGATAATTCATCTTAGAGGTTAAATTGCGGAAGTCAATAGCTCTTTAAAAATGCAAATACACACGCACATACACACACACACACATACACACACACATCCATTACAGATTTCTGTAAATGAGTATCAAGGACACACCAGTCAAGTCAAAAGTCACTTTGTACAGGAAGAGTGACAGAAGACAGCTGTATGAGACATAAATTAAACACCGAATATTGGCTGGCTGTTGCATCCAGACCCTTCCAATTTCTTCAAATTAAAATTATTCTGAAGGGGTTTAGAATGAGACTGGTCTGGCTTCTAAGAACCACAGTCTATGGCTCAAAGGGTGAGTTCCCCTGGAAGTTACCACTTTTCTTTTCCTCCTCTCCTAAATTCCTGTGGCTATACATAACCTAGCTTAGAAGGCCTCGTTGGCTGTCATTATTAAAGGGAGAAACGAGAAAGCAAGAGCTGACCGAACAGTGGATACAACAAGGAAACACTTAAAAATCACAGTGCCACAAGTGCATTTTCTAATGATCCAGCTAAAACTCCACACTGATAATCATTATTTCAAATTATTATGCAAACAATCAAGCATTAACTATTTATTGAGCACTGACAATATACAAATTAAGTACTAGACCAGATCCTAATTTTAGAGCACAGAAAAGGACAAGCTCAAAAATAAAACAGAACAAAATACATTTGTTTGGACAGAATATCCTGATGAGGTTAAGATTTGTGCCCCAGGCTGAGCACGGTGGCTCATGCCTGTAATCGCAGCACTTTGGGAGGCCGAGGGGGGCGGATCATCTGAGGTCAGGAGTTCGAGACCAGCCTGGCAAACACGGTGAAACCCCGTCTCTACTAAAAATGCAAAAATTACCTGGGTGCAGTGTTGGGTGCCTGTAATCTCAGCTGAAGCAGAAGAATTGCTTGAACCCAGGAAGCAGAAGTTGTAGTGAGCTGAGATCGCGCCACTGCACTCCAGCCTGGGTGACAGAGTGAGACTCTGTCTCAAAAAAAAAAAAAAAAAGAAAAAAGAAAAGAAAGAAAAAGAAAAAGATTTGTGCCCAAAGATACCCAAAGATACATATTTGCCTTGCTCCATTTCATGGTCATAGACTTTTATCCCATGCCAGACTTCTTACAGACTTGTGCTACAGGACAAAGGGGCCCAAGTAGGGTATTTGGAAAATCAACAAACACTAGAATTGGAAAAACAAGCAAAGACTACAGCACATGTGTAATTACCATCTTGTACAGGCATCTCGTGGTTTTAAAATAGTAGTTCCAATAATGTGAGACCTTAAATTGTCTTTTCAACATCACTGATGATGAGTTCTCAGAATCAGTGTGTAGATGAAGAAAGTCAGTTTTATGCTTATAATATTTAAAGAACGGTTCTTGTTTTGTTCATTACATCTGTAACATTTTATTTTCTAATTAAACTTTAAAATCATGTCCTTCCACGTAAAATGGCATCATAAATCAAAATGAGAATACTTAGAACCTAATTGTTACACCATTGTCAAAGTCTAATTACATAATGGTCATTTTATAAACAAATGAAACCCCTCAGGGCATGTCATGAGGGGATATTGCCTTTTCTAGGCTGAAGTCACTTGGCATCAAACTCATCTTAAAAGGCTCCTAAGGTGTGGTAATATCTATGACTCATGAATTGTCCTTTCATTGCTGTACTGATTACATGATTTCTAAGATTAAATGAGCTATTAGATTCTGACTTCATTTGTTTACTGCACACAATATTTATTACAGTAAATATCAAGTTCATTACGTAAAATTATTGCTATCCACTTGCCAGATATTACCAAAGAGACGTAGGGGGAGAGAATACGTGTATTATTAAATCAACGGTTCCATTTACCCCAAAGGCAGTAGTGAAGAGATGGAAAGGTGGCTTTATCCAAAACCCCAGGAAATCAATCTGAGGCACCCGTAAACTAGTAAGAACTCCTCAAAGGGGTAGTAGCTCACCACCCTGAAATGGAGCAAGCCTAACCAAAGTAGGGTCCAGCAGGGCACACTCTACGGTGGAATGGAAGAGTGCACTGAGGCTGAGGGATGGCAGGAAGAGAAGGCGAGGGGCCAGGTGGTAAGAAGCTCATTCAGGGTAACAAAAGAGGAAACCCACAATTGAACTTCAGTAATTGGTGACTTTTCTGAGCTTCAGTATCCTCTTCTGTAAAAAAAGATGGGTAAACCATAAGCTCTGAAGCCTCCCTTTGATTTCACAAGTCCATGTTTTTATGCCTAGGGTTGCATGGAACACATGCAGTAGCAAAGAGCCCAGGGGTCAAGCCCACCTACAAGCCACCCCGATCCACACTGGAGTGGGCAGGTCCCTCTGCCTTTCCAAGTCTCAGCGTCCTCTGGAGCCTGAAAGCAAAGAAGTGTGGCAGACAGGCAGTCACCTCCTGGGAGAAGCCCAAGGGTAGATCCAGTACTTCTAATTACCCTCATTTTTTTTTTTTTTTTTTTTTTTCCTAAATAAGAGCACCTGGAATAAATTGAATACTAAGTGTGCATAAGCAGCATCCATTTCACTTACTGTACTCTACCACATGTTGTACGTGCTGCTTGAGATAAAATGTTCTCTCTTCTGAATGTTTTTACATGGCTTGCTACTTTAAAGTATATACTTAATATTACCCATTCCCACCGCATTGAAAGAGGCCTGCCAAAAGTTAAGGATGCCAAAAGAAGAAGGCGGGAGTGCAGCGCACATGCTGGAGAAGGAGAAACTCTGTAACCACTTTTAACATCTTGTTTTTATCAAGACTCTCATGTCAAATGAAGATTATTCCAGGACTACGAGAAAAACGCCAGAAAATGAGCCCTTTTGAGTGAAAATTCAGGAGAATGCCCAGGTGTGAAGCACAGCTGACCTTCAACAACACTGAAAATTGGAAGCATTTGTGTTGTGTCATCTTCTCCTACCTCTTCTTTTAGAATGTTCTCTTCTCTTTCCTAACTCACAGCTCCCCACTCTGCCTCCTCTTCCCCTGCACCTCTCCAGGGCCCCATCATTTATATCAGAGTCTTCAAAGCATCCCTCTCCAAACTCCAGTCCTTCTGGCCAGCTTTTGGGGAAGAAACTGCACTATTTAATCCATACTAAATGTAAAAATGGTTGAACTTGGCCTTTCAAAAGTTACCTGCAGTTTAGAAGACATTGGGCAAAAAGTGTTGTGACAAAGGAAAAAAAAATTCCAGTGATAGATATTCAGGTCAATTGGACAGAACTGTCTGAGGAATGAGACCATGGATTTTTCAACTTTTCAAACAGATCTAGAAATCTGAGCCATAATGTAGTAGGAAACTGTGGCTACTATGAACTCTTCTCCATGTTTTCTGGTTGGTTTTATTTGTTTTGGGGGGGTCTCCTCCTGGTTTGGTCAACTATCAGTAAACATTCAATATGTGAGAAAATAATATACTGTACTTAAATTTATGTCCAGGTTGGGCTACATAGAAATGGATGAAATTTGTCATTTTTAGATTTGTATTCTTGTCAGTCTATTGCCTAGTACAGGTATCCTTTTTTAAAAAATGAGTAGTTTCTTTGGAGACTTGGGAAGAAAGGGTGGAAAGTTGGGGAGGGACAGGACTACAGATTCGGTGCAATGTATACTGCTCGGATGATGGGTGCACCAAAATTTCACAAATCACCACTAAAGAACTTACTCATGTAACCAATTGCCACCTATTCCCTAAAACCCTATGGAAATAAAAAATTTAAAAAAAAAAAGTAGTCTCCACAAGTCTTGATGAGTTATTCTACTTTTCCCTTTTAACATCTTATCTTTAGCTAGTTATAAAGTTAGCAGAGCTCTCAACTTGAGCACCAGTGACATTTGGGGTCAAAAATGTTTTTGTTGGGGTTATTATAATGTGCATTGTAGGATGTTTAGCAGCATCCCTGGCCTTTACCTACTAGATGTCAGTAGCACCCTTCCAGGTTATGGCAACCGAAAATGTCTCCAGGCATTGTCAAATGTCCCCTGGGAGGCAAAATCATCCCCATTTGAGAACCACAGAGTTAAAGTAAGATTACAAAAATGAAAACCCAACTCACAGTTAGCAAGAAAAAGTTAACAGTTGTTTTTACAATGGTAGTAATGTGCTATGCAATTCAAAGTTATGCCCACTGGCTAGCCTCTATATAGTTTTATTCTAAGGCGAATCAGGTATCAAAATCTTCAAAGAAAAAATGATTCAGCAACTAAAAGAGTCTGAAAAAAAGAGTATCAGGGGAAGCCTCAAATATTAACTTAATTTAGAGGGAAATTATTCTGTCCTCTGGTCATAATACATGCTTTTAAATAAATAGTTTGTGATACTAGAAAAGAACAAAACCAAATGGGACACACAGCACCTTGCCCTTGTCAGCTGAGATGGTCTAGCAGACAACTGCAGAACAAATTTCAATCACAAAGATAATTTTGTGAAATAGATACTCAAGTTACCAGAATAGAGAAATAGCACTAACCCATGTAATAGGTTACAAGAATCCTTTCAGTTTTACGGGATTAAGTGATTGATAAAATTTTTAAATTACGGCAAGCCTGAAAAAAATTAAAGACTTGCCTCTCTTGCTGGTTGCTATTTTGGAAGCAGTAAAGCCTCAGCTCACATAAAAATGTATTTCCCATTCTTCTGCCAATTCATGTTTGGTTGTAGAATTTTCTCCTCTTCCACCCCACCCCCTCCACCTCCCCTCATGACATCCCATTAGCATCCCAAGACAAAGGTAGAAAACTACAGGGGAGTGGCGCTGGGACCCCTGTGGGTCTTTTCTCAGGCAATGAGAGAATCAGATTCTCCACCTGGAACCCATAAAGGAAGGAACGCCATAACACACAGCTTTTAAAACAGATGTTTACATACACTTACAGGAGGACAGGCTAAAATATATTGTAGTCCTCTTTCTCTCACTTCAAATTCCATCAGTGTTGTAAATCGGCTCATCTTATGCCCCTTTCTTTCTCTTTCCTCTAGACCAGTGGCTCTCAAAGTGTGATGTGATCAGCATCCCCGGGGAACATGTTAGAAATGCAAATCTTCAGCCCCCATTCCAGACTTAGGGAATCCCCTAAAGTCCAAGAACCCCTGATTTAGGCCAGTGTTCTTTCTAGAACCACAAACATTGTTTCTTACAGAAAGCAAAACTGCAATTCTCATTTCATCCTCAAACCTGCTGCAAGGTAGTAATGTATTAGCCCCACGTGAGGGATGAGGAAACCGGCTCAAGGTCTCAAAGCTAGTCACTGCAGGTGGAAGATTAAAGTGTTTGCACTTCTTTTCACTACTGAAACAAATCTGTCGCACTTTATTATCAACATCTGGATTTTTTGCTGGTTGGCTGGTTGGTTTTTGTTTTTACTCTTTCAGTTTTCGTCAATTCGTAAGAATATAAAACACAGTGGGTGAGAGTAGTGTACCAAATGCCTCGGGTCGTCCCGAGTCGGAATTTAAGGGCAGGACTCAGGAAAGGTGTTTTTCCAATAAAGACCGTTTCGTTCTGCTGCGGTCCATCCTGTCTCTGTCCCCAGGACAGCACGCAGCAGACATAAGTGGCCAGAGCTGCACGGCAGGGCCGCGGGCATCCCCGACGCGACAGGTTGTCTGCGGGAAGGGAGCCAGTCCGCGAGGCCCCGGCGCGCCGCGGCTCCGGGCCGGGGGTACTGGTTTACAGGGCAAATTGGCACACCCCAAAGCCCGGGGGACGCCCGGGCCTCCGCCACAGCCCAGGGAGGAGGGGGTGGGTGGTGAACCCGAAACCGCCGAGGGCCGCGCGGCCAAAAACCACACGGACCGCTAGGGTCGCAGTGAAGATCCGGGAAGAGCGCGCAGGCTGGAGGGGAGAGAGAGGGCGAGAACCCAGGAAATTGAAATGGGGCGGGGAGAGCGGGCTGGCACTCACTGTGAGGGTCGCTCTTCTCCCGGACCCCGTCAACTCGGCCGTCGGGGTGAATGCGCAGGAAGAAGCCCCCGTTTTTGCAGTACAGCCGCTTGGGGTCCTTGAAGTGGCCGGGCGGGAAGGCGCCGCTGCCGCCATCCTCGGGCAAGGCTGGCAGCGTGGTGATGCTCCCGGCTGCCATGGTTCCTCCGGGGCCCTGCCGGGGACCCCGAGTCGCTGGAGCCGCGCGGGGAGCCGCCGCTCCCCGGCCCCGGCCCCGGCCTCCGACCCGCTCCGGGGCACGGCCCCGGCCCCGGCCCCCCAGCCTCCCGCCTGGCAGCGCGCGGCCGCGCCCGCGGTCCCCCAGCCTCGAGCCGTTCGGCCGCTCTTCTGTCCGCCGGCCCCTGGTGCGCGGCGAGCCGGCGGCCCGGGAGCTGGGGTTCAGGGATGGCTGTCTCCGCGGACGCCGCCTGGGGACAGCCGCCTCGCAAACTGCAGCGCCCGGGATCCCGTTGCAACCGCGGGCACCGCGTCCGCTAATCTGGCACCCGCCGGGCCGCGGCGTCACATCTTCTACATCTCCACCCCCGACACCGACCAGCCTCCCGCACCCCCGGCTCTCCTCCCTCCTGCGCGCCGCCCCCTACTCGCTCGGGGTTTTTGGGGCCTGCCTCTGAGTCCGGCGGTTCAGCCACAACACGCAAGCGCGCGCGACATCCGTCCCGGGGGGAGCCCGGCCTCAGTCGGGGGCGGGGGAGGGGCGGGGGGCGCGCGTCGGAGGCCGCGGCAGGGCCTTGGCAGTCCCGGGGCTCCACCGCCCCTTGTCCCCCAAAAGTCACCCCCGCCCAACCCCGCACCACCCAAACCACGTTTAGGCTTTCTCCACACTGCGGGGCTTTTGCTGCGCAACCAGCCGTGACTCAACTTTTAAAAGTTTAAACTCAACTTTCTCCCCCATTTTTTTCCCCGCTAGCGTTTCAAAACGGAGAAGCCGTTTCCACCCCAAAGTAGAGAAGTTGGAATCCAAGGAAGATTCTGTGTCAGAGCAGGCTTTGAAAATCTCTAAATCACCAAATGACGAGGGGTACACGTGGGGCATAAACTTTAAAATTAAAGGACAGAGGCTGTAGTAGTCTACCAACAAAAAGAGAGAAAGAGGCCAGAGAAGGGGAGCGGATTGGGTTGCTAAGAGGAAAAGATTTCCTTTACTGACCTAACTTGAATTAGACGACGCAGAAAGATGAGGATGGGACTCAAATCCTTATCGCGATTGAAGAGCATTAATGTCTTCACTCGGAGCTGGCATTTGCCCTAGCTAAATTGTTATGCATTTCTTGGAAAGAGAGTTATTTTCTGTAAATCCCAAATGTAAAATTGAAGTTAATTGCATTTTGGTGATTTTCAGTAGGATATAGCAGGTGCTACAGATGATTAGCAAAATATCTATTCAGAAAATTTGCATGTATTGAGTACCTACTGTGTGCAACACATTGTTGAGTGTATGGGAGATGCCAAATCTGATGGGAGTGTCTCACACAGTGAGGGAGATAAGATGGGTAGCATGAGTAACACAAATAGCAGTAGAAAGTAGGCCATAGAAGAGTAAGACTAAGTGCTGTGGCATTTCAGACATGGGGTAACTCAGCATGGGGAGGCAGGAGATTTAGGGAAGTTTCTAGAAGGTGTTGCAAGTATGGACGTGCCTCCTTGTAGAAACATTAGGTTTCAAAAGGCCATGCATAAGTGCATTTATTCTTATGTCTCCAAGAGGGCTTTAACTCCAGATGCATTTCTAGAATGTTAAATATAGGAGTGTGAGTAAATTCTTTGAAGCTTTAAATCCAGGCATACTCTTCTTCTTTTTTTTTTTTTTTTAGACAGAGTTTTGCCCGTGTTGCCCAGGCTGGAGTGCAATGGCGCGATCTCGGCTCACCGCAACCTCCGCCTCCCGGGTTCAAGTGATTCTCCTACTTCAGCCTCCCGAATACCTGGGATTACAGGCATGCGCCACTACCACGCAGGGCTAATTTTTTGTATTTTTGTAGAGACGGGGTTTCTCCATGTTGGTCAGGCTGGTCTCGAACTCCCGACCTCAGGTGATCTGCCCGCCTCAGCCTCCCAAAGTGTTGGGATTACAAGCCTGAGCCACCGCACCGGGCCCAAAACCAGGCATATTATTCTTTCTTCTTGCAGATGGCATATGTTCTATAGAGGAGGAAAAAAAATATTGTCCCCATTCATTACTAGGTTTGTGGCTGAAGCCGCTGTAACAAACGACACATTAACAAGAGAAAAACACACTAACTTATTTATGTACGTTTTACACAAAACAGGAGCCTTCAGAAATGAAGACCTGAAGTTCACAGGGAAACCTGTGTATTTTTAAGGCTAGGATTGATAAAGAAGTGGAAGTCATGGAGAAGTATGATTAGACAAGTCTGTGATCTAATGGTAATAAACAGGGGGGACTTACTTAGCAAAGCCTACTTGCTCAGATTCTTCTCCCTGTCCCTGTGTCTTCAGAGATAAGGATGTCCCTTTCCGCCAGGTATAGGGAAAGCACCTCTGGAATGAAGGTCTTATGGCCTGCCTCAGAAGAGAAGATCTGGGGAAAGTGAAAGTAACCCTCTTGCTTTTGCTCTTTTCTCAAGTGCCAAGGTACCATTATTTGGGGGTAGCATGTCCTGAACCCCATCAGTTCTCTAATGTCTGTCTTCAAAATGGATTCATTTCATCTTCATTGAAAATGGATCTGTTGAGACAAAATCACTCCCTCCAGATGATCTCTGTAGGTGCCACAGTGGTGCTGAGTAGTCCCTAGAATGATTGAACTCTTAGTTGAACTCTGTGTCACAGAAACCTGAGGATTCCAGGAGCATGGGGATAAAATCTAAGTCATTATATTTTTTAACAATGGCATCCAGAAAGCTGGGAAGCAACTACAAGCAGTAAAATAATTTGCATTCCCTACAATTCAAACAAATAATCTAATTTTCAAATGGGAAAATATTTGAACAGACACTTCTCCAAAGAAAATATACAAATAGCCAACAAGCACATGACAAGGGGCTCAACATCATTAGACATTAGAGAAATATAAATCAAAACAACAATGAGATACTACTTTACACCCACCAGGAGAGCTATAATTAAGAAATAACAACAAAAAATAACAAGTGTTGAAGATGTAGTAAAAGTGGAACCCTCAAACATTGCTAGTGGGAAGGTAAAATGATGTAGTCAATATAAAAACTGTCTGACAGTTACTCTAAAATTAAACAGTCACCAGACAACCCAGTGATTCCACTCCTAGGTATGTAGCCAAGAGAATTGGAAGCATATATTCACATGAAAATATGTACATACGTGTTCATAGCATCTTTATTCATAATAACCAAAATGTGGAAACAAGCCAAATGTCCATCAAATGATGAATGGATAAATGAAATGTGGTATATCCATACAATGAAATGTTATTTGGCAATAAACAGAAATGAATTACTGATACATGCTACAACATGGATAAAGCTTGAAAACATTATGCTCAGTGGAAAAAGACAGAAAAGACTACGTGTTGTATAATTCCATTTATATGAGATGCCTAGGATAGGCAAATCCATAGAAACAGAAAGCAGCTTAGTGGTTGCCAGGGCTGAAGGAGAGGAAAATGGGGAGTGACTGCTAATGAGTATGGGATTTCCTTTGGGACCTATAAAAGAGTTCCGGAATTAGATAGTGGTGATGGTTATTACACAACTTTGTGAATATACTGAAAACCATTGAATTGCACACTTTTAAATGGTGAATTTCATGATACGTGAATTGAATCGTCAAAAAAAGAGAAAGAAAAATAATGGATGTCAAAATGAAAATGAGTTTTTTTCTCCCATAAGGTTGGGGGAAAAAATATATTACCCAGTGCTGTTAAGGATGAGGTGAACCAGAGACCTTATCACCAGTCAGAGGGAGGCTAAGTTATACGCATTTTGGGAAAACTGTTTAAAAGAGTACATCACATTTTTAATTTTTGATTTTTTTTTCTTTTTTGAGACAGAGTCTCACTCTGTCAACCCAAGCTGGAGTGCATTGGCAGAATCGTGGTTCACTGTAACCTTGACCTCCTGGGCTCAGGTGGTCCTCCTACCTCAGCCTCCCAGGTTTGCTGGGACTACAGGTGCATGCCACCATGCCTGGCTAATCTTTTGTGTAAATTTTATAGAGACAGGTTTCACCATGTTGCCCAGGTTGATCTCAAACTCCTGGGGTCATGCGATCTGCCAGTCTCAGCATGCCAAAGTGCTGGGATTACAAGCATGTGTCGCCATGACTAGCCCAATTTTTGAAATTTAAATACCATTTGAGCCAATAGTCTTGGTGCAAGAAATTTATTCTCAACAAACGATTATAGATGCACACAATATTTATTAACCTGGGTGTTCATTATATCCTTGGCTGTAAGACTGCCAACAGAAAGAAAGCCGCATTTAAAAGAAAATACCGAGAGTCTTACCTAAATTACAAGTTCATTGCAACAGGGTATTCACATTCTCTGAACCCACTTTGTATAATTCATATAAATTATATTATATTCATTCAAAGTAGTACGTTCCGTGTAGCCAAATGAACAGTTTTGTGGGAGAATGTATAATGACATGAAAAAATGCTCACAATATTGTATATTGTTAATTGAAAGAAGTAGGTTACAAGACTGTATAATAGTATCTCATTTTTTAAATGTACTCTCTTACACATAATAGAATGAGAAACACTAAAGTATTTGTAGTGATATTTTGGAAGGTAGAATTTTTTATGCAAACAATGAATTACTATCATATAAACTTATCATCTAAAATTGTATCTTGTTTATTTGTTTTTGTATTTATTATCAGTTTCCTTCCCCTAATATAACACAAGAAAACTTAGAGCAGAGATCTTTCTGACCTGTACATTGCTGTATCCCAAGGACCTAACGGCACTAAGTGGGGCCTCAATAATTTGGTTTGCTTGTTTGTTTCTTTTTTGACAATTGAAGGAATGCATTATTTTCATCACAAAAAGCTGTTTTTGAAAGCTAAGTTCATCATCTACAGTATGGAGGGGCAAGTATCAGTGTAGTCAATGTCTGTGGAAGTCTTTCTTTTAACTATTTTATAATGAAAATCACATTAAACCAATTTCCTTATGAAAATCTCACAAAAATTTGCAAATTACTGTTTTCTAAAACCTAGTACATCAAAAATAATCTTATTAGTTCTCCAGATCTTCGTCATACTATCAGGTATGAAATAATAGAGTGAACCACTGTATTTTATCTCCACAAGAGGTAGTAAAATTACTGTCTACTTTTTGTGTTCTGATGACAGATTCTAATGTCACCTAATTGTCTGTGCTTTAGCACAGAAAATTATTTAGGTGACCTTTGTCCTTGACTTTTAAAAACAAATAAACAATAACAAAGATACAAAACTTCCAGAAATATCCAACGGCTTTTGTTGTATTTGGCTATTTTATTTTTAAACATTGTATTGTCACTCTAATAGATCACCAAGCTTCAATTATTCATTGTTCTCAGAAGGTGAATGGCCTCCTGCTGTGCATATTACCACCAGTGCTCCATCTCCTGTCAAATCTGCAGTGGTATTAAATACTCACAGGAGGCTGTGCACAGTGGCTCACACCTGTAATCCCAGCGCTTTGGAAGGCCAAGGGGGGTGAATCACCTGAGGTCAGGAGTTCTAGACCATCCTGGCCAACATGGTGAAACCCCGTCTCTACTAAAAATACAAAAATTAGCCAGGGGTGGTGGCGCACTCCTGTAGTCCCAGCTACTTGGGAAGTTAAGACGGGAGAATCGCTTGAACCCGGGAGGTAGAGTGGCCTAAGACTGTGCCACTGCATTCCAGCCTAGGCAACAGAGTAAGACTCCTTCTCAAAAAAAAAAAAAAAAATTCTCATAGGAGCATTAACCTTATTGTCAACTGCACATGTGAGGGATGTATGTTACTCACTCCCTATGAGAATCTAATGTCTGATTATCTGAAGTGGAGCTGAGGCAGAGATACTGGTGCTGGGGAGTGGCTGCAAATACAGATTAACATTGGCAGAGAGATTTGGCTGCACAGAGACCGTAGTAAATCAATTGCATGCAGACTCATACCAAAACCCTATCAGTGAGTGGCAACGGACAAGCTGCATCTGGTGGCAGGCTTTAAGTCAGACTCTGACACTTATTTTAGTCCACGCGTGGTCTTCCCATTATTTTATTTACCACTTCAGTCTGTGCCTCTTTCCTGCACTACGTATTTGTCTCAGGCACAGTTTTGGTAAACCCACAAGCTAATCCTAGCCAAAATGAGTAAAAAACAAACGTCACTGGAAAACTTCTTTGAAAAGGGGGAAAGACCCAGTGATGTGACAGCAGAAGTCTCTAAGACTGCCAACAGAAAGAAAGCCGCATTTGAAAGAAAATACCGAGAGTCTTACTTAAATTACAGTTCATTGCAACAGGGTATTCACATTCTCTGAACCCACTTTGTATAATATGTGGTGACTGGCTATCCAACGAAGCCACGTAACCTTAAAAACTGCTTCGTAACATGGAGACCAAGCATTAAAAGACAAGTCTTTGGAGTTTTTTTTTTTAAAAAGAAAACAATGTGAAGACTGTGGGTGAATCACCTGAGGTCAGGAGTTCAAGACCAGCCTGGCCAAAATGGTGAAGCCCCATCTCTACTAAAAATACAAAAATTAGTTGGGCATGGTGACAGGCACCTGTAATCTCAGCTACTCAGGAGGCTGAGGCAGGAGAACTTCTTGAACCCGGGAGGCACAGGTTCCAGTGAGCCCAGATGATGCCATTGCACTCCAGCCTGGGCAACAGAGCAAGACTCCGTCTAAAAAAAAAAGAAAAGAAAGAAAAGAAAACCATGTGAACATGAGGAACAGAAGCAATTTTCGAAGGCCACCACTTCATCAAATGTGTCTCCACTGAGAGCATCATTAGTGGCTAACTGCATTGCTAAAGCTAAGAAGCCCTTTACTATTGGTGAAGAGTGACCCTGCCTGCTCTAAGGACATTTGCTGTGAACTTCTAGGAGAGGCTGCAGTTCAAAAGGTGGCACATGTTCTTCTTTTGGTTAGCATCATAACTAGACAAAATGATAAAATAGCAGACGATATTGAGTCACAATTTTAGAGAGGATTTTATTAGCAGATAAAATAGCAGATGATATTGAGTCACAATTTTAGAGAGTCACTGTGGTACACAATGCAGGTTGATGAGTCCAGAGATGTTGACAACAGGTGACAATGCTATGTTTTTCAGGAGGATGTGCACAAAGATATGTTGTATGCACTTTTGTTGCAAACCAACACCATAGCTGCAGAACTATTCAAGTCTTTGAATGATTACATATCAGGAAAACTGCACTGGTCATTTTGTGCCAGCATATGTATGGACGGAGTGGCTGCCGTGACTGATTAGCTTTGCGATTTCACTACTTGGGTCAAAGATGTCACTTCTGAATGTGAGTCTACACACTGTGCCATCCATACAGAAATGCTGGCTAGTCAAAAGCTGTCACCTGAACTTAACAACATTTTGCAGGATGTGCTTAAAATTATCAACCACATTAAAGTACATACCCTTAACTCACATCCGTTCACACAGCTCTGTGAGGAGATGGATGCAGAGCACACAAGTCTTCTCTTATACACAGAAGTGAGATGGCTTTCTCAAAGTAGATCACTGGCCAGAGTTTTTGAGTTACAAGAGCTGCTCCAGGCATTTAGAAAAAAGTCACCATGGGCAGCACATTTTAGTGACACAGAATGGGTCACAAAACTTGATTACTTTTGTGACATATTCAGCCTGCTTAATGAACTCAATCTGTCACTCCAAGGCAGAACAACAACTGTTCAAGTTGTAAGACAAAGTGGCTGCATTCAAAGCCAAACTAGGGCTGGGCACAGTGGCTCAAGCCTGTAATCCCAGCACTTTGGGAGGCTGAAGCGGGCAGATCGCTTGACATCAGGAGTTCGAGACCAGCCTGACCAACATGGTGAAACACCGTCTATACCAAAAATACATAAATTAGCCGGGCGTGGTGCACCTGTAGTCCCAGCTACTCGGGAGGCTGAGGCAGGAGAATTGCTCGAACCCAGGAGGGTGAGGTTGCAGTGAGCCAAGATTATGCCACTGCACTCCAACCTGGGTGACGAGTGAGACTACATCTCAAAAAAAAAAAAAAAAAAAAAAGCCAAACTGGAATTATGTGGGCAACGAGTGAACATTGGGATTTCTGACATGTTTCAGACATTAGCAGAGATTTGGAAAGAGACTGAGTCAGGGCCTTCTTTCTCCCAGCTGGTGCATGATCACCTATCTCAGATTTCAAAAGAGTTTGAGTATTACTTCCCAGTCACAAAAGACCCCCGAACTGGGAAGGAAAGGATCGGCCACCCATTTGTGAATAAGCCAGGGGAATCAACTTTGTCTATGCTGGAAGAGGATCAGCTGCTGGAGATGGCAAATGACGGTGGCCTTAAAAGTATGTTTGATCTGACTTCAAATCTCCATACATTCTGGATTAAAGTCACGGTGAAATATCGTGAGGTTGTCACGAAAGCATTGAAAAGTCTGCTTCCATTTCCAACATGTCGTCTTTGTGAAATAGAGTTTTCTATAGTGACAGCAACCAAAATGAGATTATAGAGTAGACTAGACATAAACAACACATTTCAGGGGTCACTGTCTCCCATCATCCCTAAGTGGGACCATCTAGTTCCAAGAAAACAAGCTCAGGGTTCCCACTGGTTCTACATTATGGTGAGTTGTATAATTATTTCATTATATATTACAATGCAATAAAAATAGAAATAAACTGCACAATAAGTGTAATGCACTTGAATCACCCTGAAACTATCCCCCACCCCACCCCCTGCCTCCTGCCATCCATGGAAAAATTGTCTTCCACAAAACCAGTCGCCTGTGTCAAAAAGGTTGGGGACTGCTGATCTATGTGACTATAATAATCATGGGACTAGTCTCAGCTCATAGACTGATTTTGCCTTCCCAAGATCAAACCCTAAGTTCTGAAAAATGAGAAAAATGAAAACTTCATGATGTTTTTTACTCTTAAATCATCTTTGCAGCTTCCCAGAGGGCCATTAGGCAACATTAGGCAACCACAAGCAGCTGGGTTTTTTAACAACCTTTTTTTTTTTTTAGGAGATGGAGTCTCAGTCTGTTGTCCAGGCTGGAGTACAGTGGCACGACCTTGGCTCACTGCAGCTTCCGCCTCCCAGGTTCAAATGATCCTTCTGCCTCAGCCCCCCAGTAGCTGGGATTACAGGCACGTGCCACCATGCCTGGCTAATTTTTGTATTTTTAGTAGAGACGAGGTTTCTCCATGTTGGCCAGGCTGATCTTGAACTCCTGACCTCAGGTGATCCACCCACCTTGGCCTCCCAAAGTGCTGGGATTACAGGCATGAGCCACCGCGCCTGGCCCAGGTTTTTTAACCTTTTAATGAGAAGGATGCTAGAAGTAATTATGTTTATTCATATGTTCTGTATCTTTTTAGCTCAACACTTTTCTAAGAGCTGAATTGGAGGAGCTATTTAATCAAAGGAGCTCAGTGTTTCCTACATTAATTTCATTCAAATAAATTGTTATTTATAATAAATATGTTACAAAGAGGGCGCTTTACAGGAAGGCCCTGTTATTCTTTATCTTCTGTATAATGTGCTCAGATTACAGAGATTCTGATCTCATTGTTCATTTGTTCTTATTTAGATATTAATTAAAAGGGGCATCCTGACTCTCAATTCAAGGCTTTTTTAAAAATATGCCAATACTAGGAGGAAAAAACTTGCCATTTTAAGGCAACCTTGCAAGAAGCAAGAATTTGAATTTGCCTTTGGGACAGACTTCCATTGGTTGTGGAAACAAGTCCTCACCACCAATGTTGCCCCTGCTCTAAACAAAGTAAAAGACAAATGACAAACTGGGAAAATACACCGTGTCTTTGATATCAAAGCTAATGTTCTAAATACAAAAATAGATCTTAACTATCAATGAGAAAAGATCCATGGGCAAAGGCATATAAACACGTAGTTTGTAGAAAAAGAAATGTAAGTGGATTTTTTAAATGTGAGAAAAAGTACAAACTAAACCTAGAATGAGATCTATTCTTCTTCTACTCAGATGGGCACAGTTAAAAAGTTTAATAATTATAGCAATAGTATAAAGTAACAGTTACTCTCACTGTTGGTGGAAGGTCTAATCAGCAATACCTTTCAATACTTAAGATTAAGTATACCTTTAGATCCAGGATTTTCCTTTCTGGAAATTTATTCTACAGACATATTCACACATATGCCCAAAGATGTATGCACATATGTGCTTGAACTTTGCTTGTGGTTGCAAAAGACTGAAAATAAGCAATATAAATGGTTATCAATAGGGGCTAGCAAAAAGAAATTATAGTTGAGACATTCATTTAATAAATTATTGAAAGCCTATCATTGCCAGATATAACTCTATGATTAACTTTGTTGTTTTTTAATAAATAAAGTAGACCTATATGTTATAGCTATGAAATGATCTCTAAGATATGTTGAAAAAGTAGAAAACAAGAAAAAAATGTAAGATATACTACAGTGTCCATAATATACTTCTATTTTTTGAAGGAAGACATACACACATACAGTATATATGCTTGCATAGACATAGATAATATTTCAGGAATGTCCACCTTAGGGAGAACTGGGGACTGAAGTCTACAGTCAAAGGAAGATTTCTTATTGTACTGTTTTTTGTTGTTTTTGTTTTTTTGCTGTTTTTGTTTTTTGTGTGTTTTTTGGAGACAGAGTCTTGCTCTGTCACCTAGGCTGGAGTGCAGTGGCAAGATCTCGGCTCACTGCAACCTCCGCCTCCTGAGTTCAAGTGATTCTTCTGCCTCAGCCTCCTGAGCAGCTAGAATTACAGGCACACACCACCACACCCGGCTAATTTTTGTATTTTTAGTAGAGACAGGTTTCACCATGTTGACTAGGCTGGTCTCGAACTCCTGACCTCAAGTGATCCACCCACCTTGGCTTCCCAAAGTGCCAGGATTATAGGCGTGAGCCACCGTGCCCAGCCTCATTGTACTGTTTTTGTACTCCTTAATTTTTTTTTCACCATATGCTTGCATTTTTTTCTCTACTTAAATAGGTTATTTTAAAATATACGTAGTGAGGAAAATACAATAATTTGATATGAAATTTGTTAAGAAAAAAGAGAAAATGCTTCTTTTTTTTTTTTTTTTTGTCTTCAGGGGATGGTGTCTAGAGGTACTCAGAACGGTCCAGCTTTTGACCTAACATTGTGGGCTTCCCCACAATACAGCCTCTAACACAACTATGCCATCTGAAACCCCTGGTAATATAATTGTCTACTTTTATACCAACCAGGTTGTAAAAGCACCAAAATCTGCATGCAGTGTGTGCCCAGGCCAACTTCATTGGGTTGGGGCTGTGAGGTATAAAGTTCTTATGAGATTGTCTAAAACAAAAACACATCAGCAGGGCCTACTGTTTTTCCACATGTGCTAAGTGTGTCTGTGACTGGATCAAGCATGCTTTCCTCCGAGGAGTAGGAGAATGAAAGTGTTGAAGTCATGAGCACAGATTCAGAGAGTTACATTTAAAAATGAAGTTTTTTGAGTAATAAATAATATTTTTTAAAAAAGGAAAGAAAAAAATAAGTAAATGCAGAAGGTCCAGAAAGTAAAGATGCCATGTATCATCTCTGGCTGTGTCTTGTAGGAGTCCAGGGGACAGCTCTCTGGTGACATCTGCACTCCTATCTTATCCTTCCCACTGGAAAAATGGCTACACTCATATTGAGAGAAGACCTCAAGAAGAATCCCTTCATCTATTTTTTGCCTTGCTCCTCCAAGTTGGGCTATCAGGTATTTTAGGTTTCAGTTCCACTATTAGAGGTGAAACCGAAATATGTACGGTACCAGAGCCTACTGAACATGAAAACATGAGGGCCTAGAAATTGGCCACATCATGGTATATAAGAGATAGCATAGGTTGATTTAATGCAATTCCCCAAATATTCACAAGTGCACATTGAGAATTCTCCAGTGAGAAGATGTTCCTGGACTTTCTCATGCAGTTAGTCTTAAAATTGGTGGTTTCTTCTTTTAAATGCATTATTTCTTTTCTTTTTCTTTCTTTCTTTCTTTTTTTTTTTTTTTTTTTTTTTTTTTGAGACAGTGTCTCACTTGCGTCACCCAGGCTGGAGTGCAGTGACACCATCTTGGCTCACTGCAGCCTGTACTACTCACCTCAGGGCTTAGGTGATCCTCCCACCTCAGCCTTCTGAGTAGCTGGGACTATAGGTATGGGCCACCATGCCTGGCTAATTTAAAATTTTTTTTTGTAGAGATGGTTTTCATCATGTTGCCCAAGTTGGTCTCAAAGTCCTTGGCTCAAGCCATTAGCCCATCTGGGCCTCTCAAAGTTGCTGGGATTACAGGTGTGAGCCACCGTGCCAGCTCTATTTTTTTTAAAATATGGAAATACTTTATAATGTGAGCTTAAGACTATTTTTCTTTTGAACACTTTTATTGACAAATTGAATTAGATTTGTTTTTATTCTTTTTGTTATTATATTTTAATTAGTTAAGAAACATATTAATTCAATATCTTTGTTAAAAAAATGGAGTATTACAGATAATAGTGAGAGTATCCTTTAGACTCCACCCCCAACCACTGTCACTTCTCCTCACATGAAACCACTTTTCTCAGTTTGGTGTGTATCATTTCAGACTTTCTTTGTGCATTTACATACATAAATGCACCCACAGAGAAGAAACTATTGTTTTGTGTGGGTGTCCATGTTTGTATATATAAATGGTATAATAGCGTTCTTATCTTTCAGCAGCTTGCATTTTCGCTCAATATATATAAGTTTTTCCATGTTAGTTAAGTCTGGCTCTACCTTGCTCATTTCAACTGCAGCAGAGTATTCCAGAGTATGGTATATCTGCGCTACATAATGCAGCATCGATGTACATGCAGGTTGCATACAAGTCTTTGCTATTATGAACAGTGATGGAATGACCATCTTTGCATTTGCCCCTGTGTGCATGTATTTGAGTTATTCTCCAGAGGCACTACTCACTAATGAATTCGCTGGGTCCCGGCATATTCCATTTTAAGAGGCACTGTCAAATTCACCTCCAAAACAGCTGTACTGAGTTATAGTTCCACCAGCAGTGCTCACATCTTTGTAGAGGTGTCATTCTTGCCAAAATCTTAATGTCATAAATCTGAGAATGCTAATTAGTAGAATAGATGACAAAATTAAAATGTAAGAGCCTTTCTACAAGCTAAAAGGTTAGGATAAAATTTGTGATGTAGATATAAATATAAATAAAGTTCTACATCTCAGTTAAAAAAATCTGTTTGGCAAGTATAACATGGCAGAAACTGGCTTGGTAAAAAGTCACATAGAAGTGATCACATGGTAGTAGAGGCCAAAAGGCTAAAGCTACTGTGTAAAAAGCTAACATAACTGGGTTTCCTTAATAGATGTTTAGTGACCAGATGATATGACGTTGTAATTCCTCCAAACAGATCACATTTAGAACATTCACATCTTAAGGGACATTGACAAGATAGGTGGTTTTCAAAAGAAGGCAACATTGGCTACCATATTCATGTTTTGTGATAATTGTGCAGATTCCCATGTATCATCAAGTGCTTTTTTTTCAAAGACTGAATAAGAAGAGTATGTTATAGCATGACCGGGTGCAGTGGCTCATGCCTATAATCCTAGCACTTTGGGAGGTTGAGGAGGTTGAGGTGGGCAGATCATTTGAGGTTAGGAGTTCAAGACCAGCCTGGCTAACATGGTGAAACCCTGTCCCTGCTAAAATACAAGAATTTGCAGGGCATGGTGGCAGATGGATGCATGTAATCTCAGCTACACAGGAGGCTGAGGCAGGAGAATTGCTTGAACCCAGGAGTGGAAGTTGCAGTGAGCCGAGATCAAGCCACTGCATTCCAGCCTGGGAAACAGAGCGAGACTCCCTCTCAAAAACAAAAAATAATAATGAAAGAGTGCGTTACAGCAAAAAGTCATAGAAACACTTTAGAGCTCCAGATAGAGAATCCACTTATTATGAACCCTTTCTTTATTGACCTTTCTAGATACAGGAGAATTGGTCACCACAGTGTTTTTCCATCTCTGCACACTAAGATTCTTTATTTTTCCTTGGAAATACTTCTACATTCCCAGAAATGTTTTCAAACATCAGTAGCTTTAACCTGATGACATATGGTCAAACAGCACAGCCTACCAGATTCAGAATATTATTAACTTCAACCCACCAGAAGAGGCTGATTATAGTCAATGTTGGTTTGTGTTCAGAAGAGAGGACTAATTTTTTTTTTCTTTCATCACTGAGGAAGCATTAGCTTTGTCTGCAATCCAAGTTTACTATACCCTTAGCCAAAACTATGACTTTGTTTGTGACTCTCCAGCCAATGACATCAAGCCTGACCTACAGCAATCACTCCCAGGAAGGAAAAGGTCATTTGAACACTTCAGCCTCTAGTCATTAGGGAATACAAAATTTCATCTCAACTTAGTCTTCTTAAGGTTAAGGTCTTCTCATGAAAGTAACACAGAAGGAATGAGTAGTGATTTTTTAAAAAGCGGGAATGGGATTTGGTTAGACTTGAAAATATCAAATGTTTTCACAATATCCATTCTATGATAACAAAATACATTTCATTAACTCTCCGAAACAATAAGCTATCTGAAAGCTAATGTTTTGACCAGTAGTTTACTAATAAAGTAATGAAGTTACAGTAAAGATTACATTTAGAACACGTTGAAATTCAAATAGGCTGATTTAAAGTTACTGTTTTCACTATCTATGTAAAAAGCAAAAAAAGCACTTCAAGTACTACAAAGACAACTTTTTTTTTTTTTTTTTTTTTTTTTTTTTGAGATGGAGCCTTGCTCTGTTATCCAGGCTGGAGTGCAGTGGCATGATCTCAGCTCACTGCAACCTCCGCCTCCCGGGTTCAAGCAATTCTCCTGCCTCAGCCTCCTGAGTAACTGCAATTACAGGCGTGCACCACCATGCCCGGCTAATTTTTGTATTTTTAGTAGAAGCGGGGTTTTGCCATGTTGGTCAGGTCAGTCTTGAACTACTGACCTCGTGATCTGCCCACCTCAGCCTTCCAAAGTGTTGGGATTACAGGCATGGGCCACTGTGCCTGGTCCAACTAGTTTTAAACTCTAGCAATATACACATACATGATCAACAAACAATTCTAATTTCTAGTTTTTCTTATTTATTTATTACAGAACATCTGGAAATCTCTCTACTTTGCATGTCTATTTTTTTAAAATTTGCGATGACTTGCCTATTAAAAGACATAAGAAAGAGAGTTTTGAAATTAAAATGAGCAGCATAATGCACTTATAGGACAAAATTAATTGTACCAGGAGCCAGATCTTTACCTTAATTGATCACTAAAGTTAGCTCTAATATTCCTGGCAGACAAGGCAATAAGGAAAATAAAATTTGTACCGTTTGATAAAAAACGGTTCTAAAAAAATGTTCTAAAATTTGTACCGTTTGATAAAAACTCACTGGAAAATAAACTCTTTCCTAGCATCAATTCTCTTATAAACTTGTTGAACGGCTCCTTACAAAAGAAGTAGTAACATAAGGGCATATGTCTTGGACTGTAAATTTGCAAAAGATTAGGAAAATATTCTTCGTATCATCTTAATAAAAGCCAAAGATTCAACATTCAATCATAATTTTGTAACAGCATTTCTTCAGGGGATTAAAGTAATGAAGTTCAAGAACATTGCATTCTGTTTATCTAATTAAGACAAGGACAGATTATAGGTAATATAGAAGAGTATTTGATTATATGTCCCTTAGATTATCTCTCTCAAACATTAGTTACCTTGTGTCCAATTATATACTTGCTATTTTTATGCCTGTAAGAATGTTCATGAAGATAAACACAAAGAAGAAAATATTGTCATTCTAATCCCCAGCCAAAAATTATCATTAGAACATTTTGCTGACATATTCTTCATAGATAGACGAATAGATAGATAGATACAGATAGCTTTTTATGAAACTCCATCATATTAAATACACTACTTTATCACCTTATTTTCTATTTACCAATATATTATGAACATTTCTATTGTTTTTCTATAGCTTTATTCTTAATGCCATCATATTATTTCATTACATGGATATACCATAGCTTATTTCATACACTGTCTGTGGACATGTAAGTAATTCTAAACTTTTTCATTCTATCTTACTGCATAATTTTGATTACTTTCTCAGGATTAATTCGTTGCTTTTTTTTTTTTTTTTTTTGAGATGGAGTCTTACTCTGTCACCCAGGCTGGAGTGCAATGGCACGATCTTGGCTCACTGCAATCTCTGCCTCCCGGGTTCAAGTGATTCTCTCACCTCAGCCTCCCAAGTAGCTGGGATTACAGGCACCGCCATCAGGCCCAGCTAATTTTGGTATTCTTGTGGAGATAGGTTTAACCGTGTTGGCCAGGCTTGCCTTGAACTTCTGACCTCAGGTGATCCTCCCACCTCGGCCTCCCAAAGTGCTGCATGAGCCACCATACCCGACCTAATTCCTTGCCTCTATGTCCCTTTGATTTTCCTTTCACAGGTCTCATTGTACTTGTAATTGTTTATGTAATGTCTAGTCATTTGATAGAGTGTAATTCCCAGTCTTTGACATAGATGTTCTATAAATACTTTTGATTAAACAACGGAATGTTTTTAAACTTTGGGGTACATTTTATCAAGTAGTCTGAAGAAAGTATGTCGACTTAAACCTTTCCTAAAAGCATCATGAGAATCTCTTTCTCCACATTCTCTTCACCGTTAGGCATTGTCTTAAAACAATCTTTAGACAACTTGATGTGCAAAAAGTGGTAGTTCGTTATTGGCTTAATTTGAATTTTAAAATTACTATAGAATTTAAAAATTACTTAGAACTTTTTTTCATGAGTTTCTTGGACATTTATATTTCTTGTTTTGTGACTTGTTAGGTTTAAATCTGCCAAGTGCTAGGAAATAGTCATTTCAATGTTATACAAAAAGTGCCTAAACACCAGTGTTCGAAGCAATACTCCCTGGTTTAAGTTTCCATAGAGACAGGAAACAACTTTAGACTATAAAAGTTTAAAATTTTGCCTTGCAGTCTTGAGAAGAAAGATTGTCATTTTGCACAGAGATGGACCACTGTGGTTTCCCTGAGCTGGATAGCTGGGAAATAGATAAGAAATCCCAGTTAGGTACTCTTACCTTCGAATCGTTCTTTCCTGCTCATCACATTTGTCAGGTAACATGTATCTTTCTTTTTTTTTTTGAGATGGAGCCTCGCTCTGTTGCCCAGGCTGGAGTGCAGTAGTGTGATCTCTGCTCACTGTAAACTCCACCTCCTGGGTTCAAGAGATTCTCCCGCCAAAGCCTCCCAAGTAGCTGGGAACTACAGGTGCCCGCCACCATGCCAGACTAATTTTTGTATTTTTAGTAGAGACGGGGTTTCACCATGTTGGTCAGGCTGGTCTCAAACTCCTGACCTTGTGATCCGCCTGCCTTAGCCTCCCAAAGTGCTGGGATTACAGGTGTGAGCCACAGCACCCGGCCTTGTCATGTAACATGTATCTTTAAAGGAACAAAGGAGAACATATATATTGACCATTTTCTTTGTGAATTAAAGTGCTTATTTGAATTTCTTTTGTTCTTGATGTGTTTGTTTTCCTTCAGAGTTTTCTGTTTATCCTCATTTCCTGATCCACTTAGAATAAATCCTAGTGTGCCCTCATTATCCACCTCACTGATACTGAATACTACTCATGACATCAGTGTGTAGGCTGCGAATGGCTGCAAAAAGTACCTAACGCTTGAGGAGTTAGTCATGCAATTTGTGTGGTCCTGTCTTCACTTAAAACCATCAAATGAAAAAAGAAAAAAAAAAAAGCAAAAAACACACACAAAAAGCTATACTCATATAGAGCAAAATGATACAGATTTCTTTATTTTTGTGCAGCTGCTGAGGAGCATCATTTCCCTTGAGAATCTACAATCTAATTCACGACCATAAATCATAGATTATGGCTTCTGATGGATGGGGCATCAGTGTCTAAGATCAGTTCATTCTGCTGTTTCCAGAAGATGTCCCAACATATAAAACACTCAAAGAGTAAATGCAAGCTGACACTTCAAGATGCCTTCCGGAAGTATACTTTCAATCTCACTGTTCACATAAATGAAAAAGGTGGATGATAGCAATTACCCAACTCCTTTTACAAACTAGGAACAGTTCATGATGCTGAAACAAAACTCTTTTCTTTAAGGGTCAGGGAAAGAAGAAAGGCTGTGTGTTCAAGGAATTGACACTGTATAATCAAGACACATTCACAGGATATGGCAATAAGATCTGTTATTGCCCCTTTGGTTCTCTCAGGAAATTCTACCATATTGTCTTAGTCCATTAACTCTTTCATTTGGTCTCCAATTTCCTTAAACTTCCAATAACCTCCACTCTTAGTGGACCTCGCTTTGCTTCTTATTTCTTTTCTTTTCTTTTTTTTTTTTTTTTGAGACAGTCTCACTCTGTCACCTGGGCTGGAGTGCAGTGGCACCATCTTGGCTCACTGCAACCTCTGCCTCCTGAGTTCAAGTGATTCTCCTGCCTCAGCCTCCCAAGTAGCTGGGATTACAGGTGCCCGCCACTACACTCAGCTAATTTTTTGTATTTATAGTAGAGATGGGTCTTCACCATGTTGGCCAGGTTGATTTCGAACTTCTGACCTCGTAATTCGCCCACCTCGGCCTCCCAAAGTGCTGGGATTATAGGTGTGAGCCACTGCGCCCGGTCCCCTTCTTCTTATTTCACTGAGATAATGGAATCAACCAAAAGAGAATTTCCTCAACTTTCCACCATCAAATAGCTAACCCACTGCATCTGTTCCCATACATTCGACCTGGCGCTGGACCTGCCCTCTGTTACTGCAGATTGAGACCTCCCGTCCCTACCAAGACCTAAATCCAATTAAGAGTTGGGTACACATTTTCTCTCCTTTACTGAAGGACTTTGCTGATGCAACTCTGCTTTCTCTACCATCAGTTCTTTCCTTCTAATAGCTCATTCTCATCAGCATAAAAAAAGTACCTATTTTTCCTATTTTCAACAAAGCTCCTCCCTCCCCTGACCTCACACCCCTCGTCCAGATACTACCCCATTTTCTGCGTCTCTGTACAGCAAAATTCCTCAAGAGTTGTCTAATAGCTGCCTCTTGTTCTTCCACCCATTTGTTCAGCTTTTTTAGGCCTTTGATTTCACTTATTGCGTACGCAATTTTATAATAACGGAAGTAATGAATACAAAAAAGACATCACCCACATTCCACTAGCCTAAGACATCAGTTTTTCTTGTTTTATTTGTACATTGGCTTATGCCCTTTTTTGTACTATTGCAATCATAGTCTAGGAATATTTGCATATGCTACTCTCATTATTTAACATTATAATTTCCTTTCTTGCTACATAATTTATAGAATTAGTATTTTAAGAATTAAATATTATCAAGTTGATATGTGTATAGTTCATTTCACCATCCTCGTATTTTAGGTCATTTAGATAGTATTTTGCCAGTGCTATAAATACTGCTGTGGTTAAGCACATCATGTACATAAGTTACCAAATAGCTTTTGTGCAAATTGTTTGTTCATACATATTGTGGAAGAATCTTTAAAAAATCTTTTATAAAGTGGTATAACTGTCCCATGCAATAGTGGCTGGTATTCTATCTACCATTGAAAAGGTAGTTAAGACCTATATAGTAGGCTGGACGCTGTGGCTCATGCCTGTAATCCTAGCACTTTGGGAGGCCAAGGCGGGCGGATCACAATGTCGAGATTGAGACCGTCCTAGCTAACGCGGTGAAATCCTGTCTCTACTAAAAACACAAAAAATTAGCTGGGCGCGGTGGCATGCGCCTGTAATCCCAGCTACTGGGGAGGCTGAGGCAGGAGAATTGCTTGAACCCCGGAGGCAGAGGTTGTAGTGAGCCAAGGTCACGCCACTGCACTCCAGCCTGGGCAACAGAACGAGACTCCATCTCAAAAAAAAAAAAAAAAAAAGGACCTATATAGTATCACATCCCATTGGAGCCAGGATGGGGAGGATAGTTACCTTGTTTACCTTGTTTCCTTCCTAATTACACCTCACCACCGTTCCTTCAAGCCCTGCTAGCATCGGTCATTCAGTGGTGACCTCTAACATTAAGGTTTTCTAGTCCAGAAACCGACTCAGTGTCCATGTTCTTGCATGCCCCACACTTGATGAGACCACAACACTCTCCCAAGAACTGTCTGACCATGCATTACTTTTGTAGCATCACCTAACTGGACCTGTGTATTCTGCAACTCGGCAAGCATTCAGCCAAGGAACTAGATGCAAGTCACTCTATCTTGCAAGCACCTTTAATCTCTGTACATCTTTTCAAGGCCTTCTCACCAGGAATACTGTACTCCTCAGGGCCTAAAAATCACCTTTCCACTTCCCCAGCTCTCTCTTTCTGTAGCCTAGGAGGAAGGGGAATGTTGGTTGGTATGCCCATTGTAAGTCCTGCAGGGATATTCTGACAACTTGGCTTTCTGGTGTCTATCTTATGAGATAACATTTAATATCTGTCCCCCGAACCCTAAGTTTGGGCCTAGCGTAAATTCCACAACTTCTGACTAATAAGATAAATTACAGTTAGAGACTGCTGCAGTTTGAATATTGGTCCCCTTCAAAACTCATGTTGAAATTTAATCCTTGATGTGGCAGTATTGAGAGGTGGGGCTTCTCGTAAATGGATCAATCCATTAATGGATTAATGGGTTAGGATAGGAGAGGGGCTGGTAGCTTTTTACGAAGAGGAAGAGAGAACTGAGCTAGCACACTCAGCCCCCTAACCATGTGATGCCTGCCTTGCATTACCTCCGGTCTCTGCAGAGAGACCCCATCAGCAAGAAGGCCCTCACCAGATGCAGCCCCTTGATCTTGAACTTTTCAGCCTCTAAACTGTAAGAAAGAAATTCCTTTATATACATAAGGATATATACACACACACATACACACACAATATGTTTTATATAATATGTTATTATATCTATTCTGTTACATATATAGCAACAGAAAAGGACCAAGACAGTTACCTTTTCCCATTCCTACAATCAAAGCTTTGTCACTCTAATTTAGGAGCGGTTCCTGTAAATAGTTGATGTGGCAGGGGTCGTCTGTTCACTTGCTCCTCTGGATCCACTATCCACCCTTCTGCTGCCTGCTGTCTGCCTGAAGAGGCTGACCTGGAGGGACTACACCAACTTCTACCCTTGCACTCTAGCTTGACGAAATGCAGAAGAAGAGCAAGGTCAATTCTCAGCTCCTTCCCTTTGACGTCCCCTAGGGACAGCTGTGACATCAACTAAAGGTCATGGCTCCTCTCTGGATGGCCTCCTCTATAAGAGTCTTTCCTTCCAGGTTCTAGTAACCACATCCTCCCCTTGTGCTTTGGGGCCTAGGAGAGAACAATTCTGCTGGGATTAGCCCCAGTATAACACTATGCTTTGTTGTTCTAGTGCCCTCTCGTACCTTCCTAAGTAAATCTTCTTGGAATTATCCTACTTTTGATTATGTAATCTTGTTGAGACCCTGTCAGTGTATAATTAAATTTACAGTATATAATTAAACCGGATTTTCAAATTCAGTCTAAGAGGTTTTGCTTTTTGATAGAATTTTACTTAGACAGTAAAAATTTATACAATTTTATTTCTTGTACATTTTTATACATTATTTTCTTTTTAGCTCCTTTGCCTACTTTTTAAATTTTCTTTTTATTTCATTTCTCCTGTCCTTATAAATTGGAATTGTTACTATTCACCTCTATTTTATTACTCATTGCTTTCCCTACTTTAACAGTTACATTTATATTTATACATGAAAATTAAAAATTATGACCTCCAACTTGCTCACTCCCTGACATATACTTTTCAATTCTAATAATGGTTGTCTTTTAGCTTCTAATTGTCAAGATTAAACTCATGTATTTCTATTGATACATCACAAATTAAATAACAACTTTGACTTCTTACCATGCTAGATTACTAGTTCTGTGTTTCTCTACTCCTTCCATTGAAAAAACCTTTAGAACATTTAGCTACCCATGTCTCCCTATTGCCCAAATCTCAAGTTTGGGTAAGATAATTATAGGATTTCAATCCCTGACTACTAGCAAGTTTTCCCTCACAGAATGTCTCTGCTGTTTCAAAATTCTTAACATAGTATAATTCCCAGTTAACTATCATCCATTTATTTATTTATTTATTTTGGAGACAGAGTCTTGCCCTGTCACCCAGCCTGAAGCACAGTGGTGCAATCTTGGCTCACTGCAACCTTTGCCTCCTGGTTCAAGTGATTCTCCCACCTCAGCCTCCCAAGTAGCTAGGATTATAGGCATGCAGCACCATGCCCTGCTAATTTTTGTATTTTTAGTAGAGATGGGTTTCACCATTTCACTATGTTGGCCAGGCTGGTCTTGAACTTCTAACCTCAAATGATCCGCCCACCTCGGCCTCCCAAAGTGCTGGAATTATAGGCATGAGCCACCATGCCTGGCACATTTAGATTTAATTGTAAATATTATGAGTCATTATTCATCAATGTTTCTTGAATTTCTTGTCTTTCCTATCATAAAATTTAATTTTCTTTGGTTAGAGAATTTTCTCAGAGATATATGGGTAGAATGTTTTTAGAGCCCTTGTAATATGCAAAAACTTTTTTAGTTTGATCTCACATGTGATGATAAATTTCATGATGTAGAGATATTGCCAATATACCATGTACTGTAAATATAAATGCAATTATCTGGTTCAACCAAGGTTGTAGATAAGAAGTCTGTTACTAGTCCAGTTGTTTTTCCATTGAAAATTACCATTGAAAGTTGTCTGTTCTTTGCGTGGAAGCATATATGATTTTCCACTATGATGCCAATTGCTATTTTTCAGTTCCATCATTCCTTCCCTGTTTATTAGTTGGCATATTATATTGTAAGGAAAAGCTTTCTTTTTCCTTTAGTTATTAATAGTATAAATTCATAGTATGGATTCATGGATTAATAGATGATTATTTTATTCAACAGGCAATATCTGTTTCTGATATTCTTTTTTTAACTTAAAAAAATTTTTTTTGTTTCTTTTTCTTTTTTAGAATTTTTAAATTTTAAAAATTATTTTGAGACAGTCTTACTCTGTCGCCCAGGCTGAAGTGCTGTGGCGTGATTTCGGCTCACTGCAACCTCTGCTTGGCGGGTCCAAGCAATTCTTGTGTCTCAGACTCCCAAGTAGGTGGGTGTTTCTGTCATTCTGTATTGATGGTCAAATTGTCCCAGATTTGGCTAGTGGAGACTCCTTCAGGATGGTTTTTATGTTCTTTTGACATATTCCCATCATTCTTTGAATACTCCTTTACTTTCTAATACACACATAGATGTTCTACACTTCTCTTGTACTTTTCTTAATCAGGTATTTCTTCAAAGAGCTCTGGTGTTTTGTTTGTTTCTTTTCTTTTCTTTTCTTTTCTTTTTTTTTTTAGAGGGAGTCTCGCTCTGTCGCCAGGCTGGAGTGCAGTAGCACAATCTCGGCTCACTGCAACCTCCGCCACACAGGTTTAAGCAATTCTCCTGCCTCAGCCTCCCAAGTAGCTGGGATTATAGGTGCCCACCACCACGCCCAGCTTACTTTTGTATTTTAGTCGAGACAGGGTTTCACCACATTGGCCAGGATAGTCTCGATCTCTTGACCTTGTGATTCGCTTACCTTGGCCTCCCAAAGTTCTAGGATTACAGGCATGAGCCACCACACACAGCCACCTTTTTTTTTTTTTTTTTTTAAATTGCAGAGAATGGTGTTTAAAAATTGAGATCTGGGCCAGGTGCGGTGGCTCACACCTGTAATCCCAGCACTTTGGGAGGCCAAGAAGGGCAGATCATGAGGTCATGAGTTCGAGACCAGCCTGGCTAACATGGTGAAACCCTGTCTCTACTAAAATACAAAAATACTCTCGGCGTGGTGGCAAGCACCTATAATCCCAGCTACTTGGGAGGCTGAGGCAGGAGAATTGCTTGAACCTGGGAAGCAGAGGTTGCAGTGAGCCGAGATTGCGCCACTGCACTCCAGCCTGGGCAACAGAGCCAGACTCTGTCTCAAAAAAAAAAAAAAAAAAAAATCCCTGAGATATGGAGACTAGGTATGCTCAATGTTAAAGCAATGGCATTGCTCTCAGGCCTGCCCAATGGAAAGAGCTAGAAAATACATAATATATGTCTACATGTATGTACGTATACACACATATTGTGGAAAAGACAAAAACACTGATTAAAATATTCTTATTTTAGTCTTACACAACACCAAGTTTATTCTACTTTTCTCCTTTTCCATATTTGTAACTCCTTTTTCTAAAACTGAGAAGATTTGTTCCCATTACTTAAAACTATTTGTTTATTGGATCAATCCCCAATGTGATCAATCTCCTCTCATCACCACTGCTCACCTCATTTGGCTTCCAGCATCCCATCATAGGTGGCTGCCCCCTGCTTGGATGCTTTCCTTATCTTGCGTGGGTGCGCATGCCATGACAGCACTGCATTCCCTACTCAATGCAGATGCTGCTCTCATTCCTCCTGGGCTCCAGCATCTGGTGCTGGGCCACTAACCTACTCCCCAGAACCAAATTATTTAGGCAAGAAATAAAGAGGGTAGGCAATGAGGAAAAAAAATTATCTATCTCTTTATATCTATATGTATATGTTTATGTATATCTATATTTATACGTATATATTCGAAAACTTCCATCACATTTGATGCCCTTTCTTTAATTACTTAGTTTATCATTTTTCTTATTACCAAAGTAAGACAGACAAGCAATGCAACACTGACAAGCAAAAAGAAGAACATAAAGAGTAGTACTAATCAGGGCCAGCTTCACAGGTGTGTGACTTGTACAGCTGCACAAGGACCTGTGCTTAGAAGGTTTATGCTCTGTTGTCATCCTGAAATTCTTCATAAGTTTTGAACAAGGATCCCTGCATTTTCAATTTGCTTCTATGTTCCTTTCTAGGAAAGTATACATGTTTATGATTTTATCTTATTTTATTTTTATAGAGACACAGTCTTGCTCTGTCACCCAGCCTTGAGTGCAGTGGTGGGATGATGGCTCACTGCAACCTCGAATTCTTGGGCTCAAGTGATCCACTCACCTCAACCTCTTGAGTAGCTAGAATTACAGTTGTGTGCCACCGTGCCCAGCTAATTTTTTAATTTTTTGTAGAGATGGACGGGGTCTCGTTATGTTGCTGAGGTTGGTCTTGAACTCCTGGGCTCCAGGGATTCTTCTGCCTTGGCCTCTCAAAGTGTTGTGATTACAGGTGTGAGCCACTGTGCCTGTCCTGTTTATGTATTTTAAAATGAAATCATACTGTGCATATTTTGTTACCTGCTTTGTTCAGCTGAAAGTTTTGTTCCATATATCAATACGGGATATCTTCAGCATCATCATACGAATGTATCTTTAATTAATTTAACTAAATTACTTCTTATTGGATATATAATTTCTAGCTTTTCAACATTACATGAGCAAGGGATTTGGGTATCAGGTAGATTTGGTTTAAAATTCTTCCTTCATCACTTACTAATTATATCATTATAAAATAAATTCAACTCTCCAAGTCTCAGTTTCCTCATCTATAAAATGGAGAAAATGATAGAGCCTCATAGCTTTTTTTTTTTTTTTTTTTTTTTGAGACGGAGTCTCGCTCTGTCGCCCAAGCTGGAGTGCAGTGGCCGGATCTCGGCTCACTGCAAGCTCTGCCTCCCGGGTTTGCGCCATTCTCCTGCCTCAGCCTCCCGAGTAGCTGGGACTACAGGTGCCCGCCACCTCGCCGGGCTAGTTTTTTGTATTTTTTAGTAGAAATGGGGTTTCACCGTGTTAGCCAGGATGGTCTCGATCTCCTGACCTCCTGATCCACCCGTCTCGGCCTCCCAAAGTGCTGGGATTACAGGCTTGAGCCACCGCGCCTGGCCCATAGCTATTTTTTAAAAGCATTAAATGAAATACCACATACAAAGCACTTAGTTCCTGGTACATAGTAAGTGTTTAGTTAAATTTTCTTCAGTTTCCTCAGTTGTAAAATGGGAATACCCATAATATCTATCTCAGGGGTTCTTGTGAGAATTAAATGAGTTACTATATGTAATGTACATATAGTAAGCACTCAGCAAATGTTCATAACAATATGATTACAACTATAAACCGATTCAGAGCTTATTGACTGATAATGAACTATCAGTTAAAAGGCCAAAAAGTTTTTTGAAAAAGCAAACTCTAAACGTTTATTTATCAACAGCTAAAAATGCTTACAAAAAAAATTTTTTTTTGGAAAAGTTTCTTTGACCCAAAAATCTGGAATCCAGAGAGATCATGTGGCCAAGCCTCAGTTCACTCTGATGAGTTTCCGGAACACACTGGATAGTTGTAATCTTATTTAAATTACTAAGCCCTTTTCAGTCATGCCACTAATTCTATTTTGTTTTGTTTTAACCAGAATAATATTCCCTCTTCATCTGTGTTTCCTAGAATGAAGAAAAATAATATTTTCCTTTTACCAGTTCCCTATCACTCCTTTTATTTAGTTGTCAGATATATTTTGAAATAAATTCTTATGTTTTTAAAATTCTTCTCTAGCAGTAGGCATTTAGGATATTTGTTGGCGTATCTGAACCTAGGCCAACATTTTCATTGCTGCATATTTTGAATATCTTGAATAAATTTTAAATGGTTTCTTTCCATCCTATTCTCTTCTCCGGGAGCCACATCCTACAAGTCCTGACATGCCCTGTGCAGGGAGGCCATGGGTGGGGAAGCGATGTAGGGATTCCCCTAACAAGACTGAAACTGAAACTTCTAAAAACTCATCTTGATTTCTGTCCACATTTATTTTCCATTTGCCTTTCTGGCACCCTTCCTTCTTTTTACTGAACTTCTCATCCTCCAAATGTCCCCAAGATAGGGCCTACACTTTGCCACACCCTCTTGACTGTGGCAGGAGTGTGTATTCTCTTCTAAAAACCTCCTTGTTTCAGAAGCTCCAGTCAGAGGCATCCGTTGCCTCAGGGAGGATTAGAATTATTAAATCAGGAATGCAAAAAGAAAGAAATAATTATTGTTCAGCTTTTGTGATTTAAGAATAGACTTTTAAAACCTACAGCTGAGACAACAGTTTGTGAAGGAAAAACAAAAATCAAGGCTGTTGAGAAAGAAAAGGTTTTTTTAGTTTCAAATAGGAAAATCACCAGGCACGAAGTTTAACCTGAACAATACACTGTAAAGAAGGTAGATGAAGAAGCATTGCCCCAGCAGAGGGAGGAAAGCAGCTTAGGAGAAGTGGCTGGCATGGGAATCTGAGAGGGGGCACATTCATTTCTTTATGGGGTTGAAACTCTGGAAGGTACCAGAAGAGAATCGCCCAATAAGTTTTCAGAATTCCAAAACTGGGGGAGCCTCATGTACCAAGATGTAGTTCAGGAATGATTGTAAGTCTCAAAAGAAGACCCACACACAGCCTAATGTAACCTCATACACCCTATTCACCCAGCAAGCGATAGGAGAGTAGTCAGTGCTTTCCAGGCTCCAAGAGAGGAGAGAGAGGGACTGACAGAGAGAGAGACAGAGAGAACCTATTGTTTGGGTGAGGGAGAAGGGACAAGATGGAGGAAGGTGAACAAGAAGGCATAATCCATGTTGCTTCCGGGTTCTTCCTCACCAACTTTCCCGTGCGCGGGAAAATGCAGCCCACCCCGGGAAGATGCAGATCAACTCAGCATGCACCAGGTGATGTCAATCCGAAGAGATCCAAACTTACCCGGCCACGCCTATGGAGACGCCCCTATCACACCCTTATCCCGCCCACTGCCCTCCCCCTTCCAGTACCAATGCATAAAAGTCCGCTGCCGGCAGAAGCCGGGGTGACTTCTTCGCCCCCGCATTTGTGGACCGGAGAACATCACCCGAGAGCGCCGGCGTGATTTCCCTGGCCCCCCACACCTGAGGACCAGAGAACCTCGTCCGAGAGTGTATGCTTATTTGCAATAAAAGACTGCCACTTTCTTATGTACTTTGGCCTCATGTTTAATTACTTAGCTCTCCTAAATTAAGTTACATTAAATTAAATGAAACAAAACACCTATTGGGATCTCAAGGCTGGGATGTGGAGGTGCTACAGTGTTGGCTACATTTGTGGATCACATGAATTGTCAAGTACGTGTCAGTTGATGACGGCCAGCTGAGGACCAAATGGGTCAGCACATCTGTGCAGAATTTATCCCTTTATCTGCTGATAAATGGATACTATTGAATGACATAGTAGTGACACAGTGATGGAAGACCAAATACTCAGAACACTGGCCCAATGCCTGGACATCTTGAAAGCTCTTTCTAGTAGACACTATTGGTCTCACCCATTTCCTTTATTTGACCAGCACACCCATCCCCAGCTGTTGTAAATGTTGGCTGATAATAGCTGACAGAGCTACTTGTCTCCAGAAAATTGCCTTCAGCTGGGAGCTGCCCAAAACTAGCTGGGAGGTTACCTCACTCCAACCCTCTCTGGGAGTCAATGACTAGGACTGATGTGGGGCACAAAAACCTGGCCCCCTAACTCAGGGGGGCTCAACTTTGTGGTTCCATTCACATTCCTGGCTTCCTTTGCAAGCGGAGGCTAGATTTCAGTTGAAATCTTATGTGCTTAACTTCTTCCCTTGAGGAATCCCACTGCCTCCATTTCTTCACAGCTTTGTTCTGAGAGCACTCCCTCAATCAGTCACTTGCATAAGAATCTCTGCCTCAGGCTCCGGTTCCGGAGAATCTCACCTAAGACATTTCCTCCAACACCAGCTACTATTTTGGGAGAATGAGGAGTTAGGGAAAGTTCTTGAATGACTGGCCACATTTAAATCTAAAATAACTAAGAAACACACTGAAATGATTGTATTTATATAGAACCAACTTGGTTATGTTTTGAGACATCAGGTGAAAGATAAAGACTAAGTTTAGCAGACACAGTGGATCTTGCCTGTAAATCCAGCTACTTGGGAGGCTGAGGAGGTTGAGGCAAAGTAGGAGGATTGCTTGAGTCCAGCCAGGGGTTTGAGGCTGAAGTGAGTTCTGATCACACCACTGCCTTCAAGCCTGGGGAACACAGAGTAAGACTCCATTTCTAGAAAAAAAAAAAAAAAAAATTAAAATGCTGCATTTCTTCATCAGAGATTATGGCCTATGAAGTATTGGATCCACTATACATAGAAAGCCCTTTTTCTCCAGATCAACTGCAACTTCTTCACAGCATTCATTTTGTTGGCATTGTTTCTAGGGTCAAATCAAAACACAAGGACCAGGAGAGCTGACCAAAAAAACCCACAAGACGAAACAGTATATTCCTGACCAAAAGAGGAAGAACCATGTGTCAAAAGAAAAGCTTTAGAAAAATTAAATTGAACCGAGTTTAACTGAGCACAAAACAATTCTCAAACCAGGCAGTCCCCAGAAACCATAATGGGTTCAGAAAGACACTAACATTGCTGTATGGTCAGAAAGAATTTATGAATGGGAAAAGAAAAGTGATGTACACAAAACGGAAGTGAGATACAGAAACAGCTGTATTTGCTACAGCTCAGCATTTACCTTATGAACATGCTTTGAACATGGCTTAAACAGTTGGCCACCTTTGATTAGCCACACTTGGTGATTGGTACAAGACTAGGTTGCAGTCTGTTTACACATCCAGTTAGATTATCATTCACTATGTGTCGAGAAAACTGTTAGACAGAATTTGAAATATGTTCAGGAGGCAGCTTTAGGCTAAATTTAATTTAATAATTCCCTTATTTTGGTCAACCACTAAATAGGTTATGGTGTCCTCATGATCATGCATTTCTTTGGGGTTTTGTTATTCCAGTTGAAGAGATAGCATTTGACATTCTACAGATGGCTGCACGACAATATTTGAAACTTTTGAGAGAATACAATGCACCAGATAAACTTACTATTACGATTATCAGGAGGATAACACCAAGAGTTTGGAGTATGCTCCTTAGCCAGTGTCCTCATGAACCAAACCAAGTAAAATCAAATATATCAAAGAAAGAGCCAGATAAAGAGTCTACTTGTTTCAACCAAGCAGCCTGTTTATTAATCCCCTACAACTGAATGTCCATAATACCCAATGTACTCAAACATTTACAAGTAGTGTCAGCAATTGCACATATTCTTCCCTCCCTGCTTAGTCCATCAGTAATCTAGAGCAATTTTATTATCTACCACAACATTTTCAAGAGAATTTAAAGCCTGTTGTGCAACAATAGCTTTTGCAGTAGAATCTGCTATAGAGCCTATTACAAGGGCTAAATTTCTAATTATTGCTTCATTTACTCTGAACTATGGAAAAAAGAGACCTAACAACTGATGCCCATCCAGAAGAGACAGGCCTCCAGGAATGTTCCCTTTAACTTATGATGTAGGCTAAGAGGAGTGGACCAATGTTCTGACTGATTTTAGAACAACAAAGGTACTATTAAAAATTGTCACTCACATTGGCCCTTCATCTTCCATCCATCAAAGCATAAGGGTGTGCATGTACAAGGCTGGTTGCAAAATCCTCTACAAATAAAATATACCCTGTGAGTGCACACAAGTCCCCTTTTCCAGCTCCATTATTTACAGAGGCATGAGTGGAAAAAAAAATTAGGAGAGGTAAATGTCTCATGACAGCAGAGAAGTCTGATTTGAGATCCTGGGAAAGCGGTCCACATCTAGGATGCTTCTGGGGAGAAATTTCCCTGGTTTACTTTTCCTTAAGGTTTCTAATGGGGGTATAGTTCCATGGGTCTGGAGGTGCCTTTCTGAGTTGTGAGATTAAGGATCCAAGGTTTGAGGTCTCAAAGTTTTGCTGCAGTGTGAGTGGCAAGGGCAGTCTTTCTCTGCTGTTTTTTCCAGAAGATCCAATCTATGGGTTATAGATTGTGAAAGGTTTGATTGTCCTCAGTCAGTGGATCATGGAAAGCTTCCTTTACCTAGAGGAAATACACTTTGTCATAATGTGTTAAATTCCTGTGGCATTTAGTCATATCAGAGTTTAGGGGCAGAAGATACATGCACAAGATTCTATTATTAGGAGCATAGGCCCTCCAGTCACTATTTCATAAAGGACCAACTTATGTTTTTTCACTGGAAGTGGATCTGATCATCATCAATCTGCAATACCTTTGACCGAGGCAATCAAGTTGATTTAGTTTAGCTTTTCCTAATATTATTATATCTGTAATACCTTATTTAGCTGTTTTTGCAACTTGTCTAGTGAAACAAGTACCTTTGTCACTGGAGATTTCTCCAGGATTGCCCCACAGGGGAAACACATTTCCTAACGATGTTATAAGCATCAGCCTTCTTGTATGGGAAAACTTCTGTACAACCAGAAAACATGCACTGAAAATAACAATTGAATGAAATACATCTATAAATGTTCAAATGGTCGATCAGGCAGCAGAAATGTACCTGAAGTTTTGATTGTCTTCCCAGGATTATAGGTTCAACAAACCAAACATTGGTCATAAACCATTTTAGCAATTTAGAGCAGTCACCACACCAATATGTGTTTTTATATAATTTGATAATTTTTTCTCTGCCATGATGAGTCATGGGGTGTAGAGCATTTAATAAGAGAAGCCTTGAGGACTGGGGAAAGACTAGGTGGCTCTCCAGGCTTTTCTTGAGTCCATGCTTAACACTGGATTTATATCCTCTTAAATATCAATTTGGTTTTTCCAAATCCTGTGTGTAGCACTGTTTATTAGATAGGGTATTACAGGTAGTTTGACTTGGACAATGGAGTTCATTCAAATTGCGTGTCTAAAGAATTTTAGTACTGGTTGATTTAGTGTGAAAATCTGGCAGAGTATTTCCTTTGTATTCAATTAATTCTTGTCTCGCTCGGGTTAGCAGTTTTATAAATTAGTCCAGCTCTTCATTAGAGTTCTGGGAATTCTTGTACCATCCATATTATATTATCTAAAAATTATCAGAAGCCTACATTCAAGGATGCTTGTCAGTGTCTTTTCCATCCTTTCCATGAACCTCCTTGAAGATACAACACTGTAGGAATTTATTTGCTTGTTAAGAACTTTCAGAAATTGCATCAGAATTAAGCAATTAACTGCAGAAATGACTTTAAATGGTTATAAAGGCACAATTGAAAAGGAAGTGTGGTTATTTCCATGGCCTACAATAACAACATAATCATAACTATGAATGATAACATACCAGGACATATCAGAGTTTTAGGAATCTCATATAATTTTGGAATATATATTAAGAACATATACATAAAAATATAACTCAAAGAAGGTTAAACACCATTACTTATTTTACAATGCTTTCCATGCAATTTAGCATATCAAATAAGCCAATTTATTATCTTTTTTCTAAATGTTGCAGAGGACTTCTAATATCCCAGAGTTAGTCTGAGGCCAGATTCAATTTTGAATTTGTGATTTGATTTTGGGAAGACTGCCAAATATGTCAAAGGTTTACAATACTTAATCAAAATAGGTTCACAAGTCAGTGTAAAATAATAGTCATTCATCTAGCCGAAGTGGTAATTAAAAGGTTTTGAAATGCAAAAACCTTTATTTTTTGATAGAGAGGAGACAGTTTTCCAAATAATCAAAATACCTAATAAAGTCAGCATGAGATAAAATCTGTCTCTCCTCTTTCCTCTTTTTTTGTAGTTTACTCAAAAATTAAACAAAAGTATTTTACTGCCTCTTATTAATGGTATACAAAATTCTTGTTCAAATGAGAAAACCAAATTTTACTTTTGTATTGGTATATTATCGATGCTAAAGCTAATTTTAATAAAATGTTATAAATAAGTATATCCAATCTCAGTCAGCTTTTGACCACACAAGATTGCCATAAGCCTTTTATATCTTAAACAATTTTTTCTATTGTATTTATCTTCCCAACTTTCTATATTTACTAGTTTTATCTGTATCTTTTTTTTACTCACTCAATTTGAAACAACTTTTAAGTAACTTCTAAATTAGGCAAAATTACTTTTTTTTCAACAAATGCACATTTTCAACCCTTTACGACTTTCTTCATCAAAGACATACCTTGCTTTCCTTTATACACCCTGGATACAGAATTATTTCTCTTATGTCCAGTAGTTTTTTTTTTTTTTTTTTAGACAGAGTTTCACTCTTGTTACCCAGGCTGGAGTGCAATGGCACAATCTTGGCTCATTGCAACCTCTGCCTCTCAGGTTCAAGTGATTCTCCTGCCTCAGCCTCCTGAGTAGCTGGGATTACAGGTGCATGCCACCATGCCCAGGTAATTTTTGTATTTTTAATAGAGATGGGGTTTCACCATATTGGCCAGGCTGATCTCAAACTCCTGACCTCAGGTGATCCACCCACCTCGGCCTCCCAAAGTGCAGGGATTACAGGTGTGAGCCACTGTACCTTGCTGTCCAGTAGTTTTAATTACATATATTAACTATAATTTCACCTCTTACTAACCCTGATTGCTAGTGAAAATCCTAATTTTGAACTGTTTCATGTCAGTATTTGTAGATGAAAAACATTTTATAATTTTTTAGAAATACGCTTTCTTTTTTGTTTATTAATAGATCTAAACACATTTAGCTTTTCTATATCATACTAAAATAATATGCCAAAGTATGTAAATTAAACTTATTTTTAATAATCAATGTTTCAGCATTTTAACTTACTCATAAGTGACTGAGGCATTTTATAATTATATATTACTAAATTTAATATAATGTGACTTTAAGATTTTAAATTACTGAAAATAATTTTGAAACTAGGATACAGTTGTATTCCCTAGTCATCCTAGATCTCAAGTAGCCATGTGGCACCCAGGATGGCTATGAGGGGCAGGCCCTGTCTGGGTCCTGAATTTACATACCAGGTATAGCGCTCAGGACAAAGGACAGTGCTATAAAGATGATGCCTGAGGATCCAACTCCTCCAAGAATGGATAGGAGGAAAAGCTGACCCAGGGAGGAAGGGGCCATATTAGGTTTGACTGTGCCTTGCAGCTGGTGGTGTAGGTGCTGAAGACGTGTTCCCAGGCCTTACCATAGCCATCTATCCAGACTCTAGAATTCAGAGCCTCATGACAAAAATATGAGTTCACAGTAAAATCAAGCAAGTATCAAAAATGTTAAAGCAGCAGCAGTTTTATGACCTTAAAACATGCATTAGAAGCTGGGTGCAGTGGCACACACCTGTTATCTCAGCACTTTGGGAGGCTGAGGCAGGAGGATCACCTGAGATCAGGAATTTGAGACCAGCCTGACCAACATGGAGAAAACCCATCTCTACTAAAAATACAAAAAATTAGCCCAATGTGGTGGCCCATGCCTGTAATCCCAGCTACTTGGGAGGCTGAGGCAGGAGAATTGCTTGAACTCGGGAGGCGGAGATTGCAGTGAGCTGAGATTGCATCATTGCACTCCAGCTTTGGCAACAAGAGTGAAACTCCGTCTCAAAAACAAAAAACAACAACAAAAAAATACATTACGGATAGCATAAACCTGTCCGATCAGCAAACATTTTTGAAGCCATTCCTATTTTATTTTACTAACAATTTAAAAACCAGCTTTATTTACCAAATATTATTCCATATGCATATATGCATAACAGATATAGACACACAGAAGCAGATCTTTTTTTTTTTTTGAGACAGAACTCCTGACCTCAGGTGATCCACCTCCTCAGCCTCTCAAAGTGCTAGGATTACAGACATGAGCCACCACACCCAGCCAGAAGCAGATCTGATAGCTTTCATGAAGAATTTTCATTTGCTGGCTTTTAAATTATTTTCCCCAAATTTACACTATCAACCTTCCAATAACCTGTATCATTGCCCTAAGCCATTGTTAGCTAGGCAACCCTAAATTTGCTCTTTCAAAAGGATGACTCTTTGATGAAGCAAAGTAGAAATTTATGTCTCCAAAGCACAGAGCTAAGACTTCAGGCCTAAATATTGTACCATCATTTGCCAAAACAAGAAAGAAAGATGTAAAGGCCCAGTTAAGACAAGATGACCAGGAAAAGCACCTTAAACAAAAGTAAGACTTGTTATGGAAATTTACATCATTGGTAAGAGTTTATAGTGACACAGTTCTTTCTCTTTTGTGAGTGTACAGAAGCAGACAACCTTACAAATGTAAATTTCCTTTATAGATGAATAGCTCTGAAAAGGAAGCCTACTTTACCTGAGGGCTTACCTTGATAAACTCTACCCAGGATAGCTTTCTTTTAGCCTTTAGGGCAGGATAGTAACTAAGCCAAAAGGTTAGCAGATTTAATCAACTAGTCACTTAAGCTTTTTACATGTGTCTTATAAAGTCTTCTAAAAAACCAACAAAATATTGAGACTTTTTTAGAGGCTTTTACACATCAATATGCATCACTGGTTGAAACTAATTCGGAGCCTTTTTTTTTTTTTTTTTTTTTAATAGATGGAGTCTCACTCTGTCTCCAGACTGGAGTACAATGTCATGATCTCGGCTCACTGCATCCTCCACTCCCCAGTTCAAGCGATTCCCCTGCCTCAGCCTCCTGAGTAGCTGGGACTACAGGCACGCACCAACTTGCCCAGGTAATTTTTTGTATTTTAGTAGAGACGAGGTTTCACCACATTGCCTAGGATGATCTTAATCTCCTGACCTCATGATCCACCTGCCTTGGTCTCCCAAATTGCTGGGATTACAGGCGTGCGTCACCATGCCCAGCCTTAACTGCACTTCTTAAAGTTCAGTGTTGTCATTTGGAATGTTCCACTATAATTTTAAATTACCTTTAGTAAGATTTTTGCCATTGCTATAAATGTTTACTGCTGCCAGGGCCTAACATTTATACATGTACAGATAAATGTAGCCAGATTGTGGAGTAGTCAATTATTCAGAAATTAAGGATCCTAATTTTACCTTGAATCTTGGCTGTGGCTCTTAGATTCCATTGATCAACTAAGCCAATTATTTTTCTTTACCTAAGTGCAAAAGAAAAAGAAACAAAGAATATGAAAATCCCTGCAGATTTCCAAAAGTCAAAGTTTGCGCTCCTGCAGTATTGCCACTTACTGCCAGTTTCTGTCTGACCCAGCTGTATATTCAAGGCTTCTAACTGGATCCAGTCCAGTCAATTATCAGGTTAGATCCAATCCTGGACCCAGTCCACAGTTTCTGTTGCAACTTCCAAACCCAGTTCAGATAAAAAAAATTTTGCTCAAACACACACAAATAGCTGAAAACACAGATCCATGAAACTTCAGAATCGGAGTGAGAACTTAACCCACGATCCCTAGTTATTGTGAGAGCAATGGACACGATAAGCCTGGGTACTTTGCTTGGTCACTCAGCGCTCCTGAGGGGCTGCTGGAGGCTCTACTTCATGCACCACTGTTTTTTTAGAGTGGTTCTATGAATCTATTTATTATTTTTATTTCAATAGGTTTTTCTGGAACAGGTAAAGTTTGGTTGCATGGCGAACTTCTTTAGTGATTATTTCTGAGATTTTGGTGCACCCGTCACCCAAGCGGTGTACACTCCATGCAATGTGTAATCTTTTATCCCTCACCCCACTCCCATCCTTATTCCCTGAGGCAGGAAAACAGGGTCTGGAGGTAGGGAATATAAGACGAATTTGCACTTCAGCTAAGACAGGAAATATCTTCTCCATAGGCGTAGGCCAAGTAAATAATTTTGTAACGTTACTTCATCCTCTTTATTTACATAGGGCATACCCCATGTAACAAGTGAAACCCTGTAGAGGGTATTTAAACTCCCCAAATTTCTGTAATGGGGCCTTTGAGCCGCTATGCTTGAGCCTGCTCCCACACTGTGGAGTGTACTTTCATTTTCAATAAATCCTTCATTCCTTCCTTGCTTTGCTTGTGCGTTTTGTCCAATACTTTGTTCAAGACACCAAGAACCTGAGACATCCTCCACAGGTGACACCCAGAGTCCCCAAAGACCATTGTATTATTCTTATGCCTTTGCATTCTCAAAGCTTAGTTCACACTATAAGTGAGAAAATAAGATGTTTGGTTTTCCGTTCCTGAGTTACTTCACTTGGAATAACGGTCTCCAACTCTATCCAGGTCACTGCAAATGCCATTATTTAGTTCCTTTTTATGGTTGAGGAGTATTCCATGCTACACACACACACACACACATATATATATATACACACACACACCATTTTCTTTATCCACTCATTGATTGATGGGCATTTTGATTAGTTCCATAGTTTTGCAATTGTGAATTGTGCTGCTATAAACGTGTGTGCAAGTATCTTTTTCATATAATGACTTCTTTTCCACTGGGTAGATACCCAGGAGTGAGATTGCTGGATCAAATGGTAGTTCCACTTTTAGTTCTTTAAGGAATCTTCACATTGTTTTCCATAGTGGTTGTACTAGTTTACATTCCCACCAGCAGTGTCAAAGTGTTCCCTTTTCACTATATGCACGCTGTTATAAACAAAGTTTCGGTGCCGCAAAATAAATAGCACTCGAATATAAAATTTTCTTTTTAATTCTCAGCAAGGCAACTTACTTCTATAGAGGGGTGTGCCCTTACAGGTGGAGCAATGGTGAGTGCACATTTGGACAAGGGAGGGAAAGGGGTTCTTATCCCTGACGCATGTGGCCCCTGATGCTGTGTTGTTCCCCTATTGACTAGGGTTAGACCACTCAGGCTAAACTAATTCTAATTGGCTAATTTAAAGAGAGTGATGGGGTGAGTGGTTTGGTGGGAAAAAATGGTTATGCAGGGTGAAGAATATATCAGGGTGGAGCAGGTAGCAGGTAATCAGAATGAGTCAGGGTGGAGTGGGTGATCGGAATGAAGGTGGAGCAGGTGATTGAAACGAGCAAGGGTGGAGCAGGTAATTGAAAAAGTTTGCTTATGAGGAAGTTAAGTTTAAAAGTAGAAAGCAAAGAATTGGACACACTGACATTGATTCTTTGAAAAGAAATCTAGAGCTCATATCTAACAACGCCTCTTCTTTCATTTCCTTACAGCTCTTTCTTCTCAAATTTTTTAACATGTCTTGGCTCAGTTGTTCTGCTTGATTTTCCAGAAGAAACAGTTTCTCTGGATAAGGTGGAGGATAGTTAAGGCAGGTTTTAGTAAGTGCCATTTTTATGAGCCTCTGCACCAACCCGCAGATGCATGGTGTGACACAGAACCTGAAAAGAGTAAGTACGGCTTATTCTTACAGCTTATTCCCTTACGGCTGTGAAGGAAGTAAGAATTGAGGCTATTATTCTTTTCCATTTACTGAACCACTTTTCTAGCCATTCTGTAAAGGGGTCATTTACCCTTGAGTTGTTGGCTAACTCATTGGACAGATCAGTCAGACCCTGCAATGCCTTCATTATACTTCCATCAGGAGCGGTGTTGTTTGGGATGAAGGTACAACATTGAGTTTTAATCATGACACAAACTCCTCCTCTTTTTACTAATATCATGGCTAAGGCTATCCTATTTTCCCGAGCGATCTGGCTAGTAACCCCTAATTGCTCAGCTATTCCTTTAACAACGTCTCTAGTGTAGTTAATAAATCGCTGTTGATGGTAGCAGATGTAGTTTATCCAATCTACATTTTTATTGTCACCCATTAAAATATTGACTCAAATCCTGCAGCTATTTGATTTCAGGCTTTAAATTGATCTGGTATTCCCTGTGGGACTGCAATTGCGTCTAAATAGATGTGAGAGTCAAAAGACCCATAAAGGGCTTCTCTTGCTTTACAATGTCTTATTTTTCCTTCCTCCGGTTGATGAAATGCCAGGGTGAAAGGGATAGCCAATTGGACTAAAGCACAAGTGCCACTCTAGTTACTTGGCAGAGTGCCCAGTAAAGGCTCACCACAATATCACCACTCATCTGCTCTGGGATGAACAAGGGCTGACTGATTGGTAAGGTCTTGAAAATTTTTAAGCTCACTGCATCCGTTTAGGTCTCCAAGGAACACTAAGTTTCCTCCCTGTCTTGAGAGACATGAAGTGAACTTAGTGTTGGAGATGGAAGCTGGATGGCCCTCGGGGGTTGACCCGCAGGGTGCCGGACTTTGGGATACAGCAGAGAGAACTTGACATGACTTGTTACCATGGGCTGTAGAATCCTGGAAAAGAGCGACCATGCAGCCCATGTCTGGTCGACTGGAGGACAACCCTAGTGGAAGGGGGACAATCTGGGCCTCTGGCCTGCCATGAGCACAAGCATAACAATTGCTTTTGTTTAACGTATGAACGGAATATTTGATCTATTTTAAGCAGGCATTTGCATCTTAGTATTCTGTCTTAATTGCCAAAGTTTAAGTTTTTAACTTCTAAGTTAGCTATTTTGGTCATGTCGTTAAATGGAGGAGGAGTAATTGTTCTGTTGTGAGAGGTTTTGGAAGAAGGCTTAGAGGAAGGTGCAGGCGTCAGGGGATTAAAGAAGTGTATTTCAAAGAATCTAATAGGGTCTGTCTCTGAAACCTCAGCCCCCATCCCATAAAACCAGCTTAAAGAAAGGAACCGACTTAGAAAAGGGGGAAAACTTTGAGGGTTTGAGATAATAACCTATATAGGATGACACTGATTTAGCTGACAGCTAGGCTGGGGGTTGTCCCTCTAGAAAAATGAATGTGTGTTTTTAGGAAATTACAAAAACCAGTTGGAGCAGTCCATTCTTGCTCTTTAGTGGTCCACAGAATGTTGGACCAACTATGGCATAAAAGCTCTACGTCGGCGGGGCAAGACTCCTGGTTGACACTGCAGTCTTTATCAAAATCTCCCTGGATTAAATGGTCCTAATTCACTAATGCCCAGTCTGAGGAGAGTCAGGAGGGACAGAGGTACTTTTGTGAAGTAGAGGGCTGTCTTTGACTTGGCAAGTCCCCACAGGGTGTAACAAGGCAAGCTTTAAATGCAATAGTTTCAGGTGAAATTGACTTGGTTAATAACTAGATGGTCAGCCATAGTGTGAGGAAAGAAGAAAGAGTAAGAGAATAGATGAAAGAGAGTTAAATTTTTTTTAGCTTTAGTTTGGTAGGGTTTTCCCCTGGGACTATGGCCCATGACTCTGGAGAGGGTGGCACTTTCTTGACTTGGGTGTGATGAGTCCATCCCCTTTCCACTATACGAACAGCAGCGTTGGTGGTTAGCGGCACAAGTTAGGGTCCTTTCCAGGCTGACTCGAGTTTTCCTTCTTTCTACTGTTTGATGAGAACATGATCCTCAGGCTGGTGCTGGTTTACCGGAAATTCTAGGGGTGGTACCTGAACTAAAAGACTTGGTTTTGAGGGAAAGGAAAGTAGAAAATAAACCAAGTGTATAATTTCTAAGAAATTGATCTTTTGTTTTAAATATGGGGATATTTCAGCAGTGGACTGTATAGTCCTTAGTGCCTTCTTACTGAGAAATTTCCTTTAGCACCTATTTTTATTAGTTTTTAGACCAAAGAAAGTCAAACACCATTTTATATTTGACAATGCTTCCTGTATGATTTTTATACCAGATAAAGTAATTTCATCTTTTTATTACTGTGTTATTAATGCTAAACTCAATTTTAATAAAACCTTATAAACATACTTATCCAATTTTAACATTAGACCATAAGGTAAGATTTTTATAGACTCTTTTTAACCTTTTATAATTTTTGTTAAAGAGCAGATTAGTGCTTTAAGAAAAACCTGTTGTGCTTTTATTTTAATGTCCAGTTCACAGAAAGACTGGATGATACCCCTTTAACATCAGCCAATATATTTACACACAGAATTTCCTTTACAATTAACATTTTACAACTTGCTTAAACCTTTAAAACAAAATATTTTTTAACCTTTTAATGTAGGTAAAAATCCACATTCTTATGCCTCCTTATAATCCTTTTACCAAAAGTATATTTTACTTTCCTTACACACCTTGCCCATAAACTGTTTCTTCATTAGTTTTACATTCAGGAGGTCTAATTACTTTTAAATTATACAACATTTCTTGCATAAATTCCCTTTTATAATTTTTTTCATGGCTTTCACGATCTTCGACATGCCTTAACCTTCTGATTTGTTGCAAATATCCCTTTTTTGAACAACCAGTTAAATTTATTTTAGGACAATAATTTACCATATAACATTTTTTTATATAAATTCTTCCCCTCCTTTTTTTTTTTTTTTTTTCCATTCTTCCCCAAAGTGAACTTCCTTCATGTCTGTGGACTAGATTGCCTAAGGCCACAAGATTAGAAGTTAGAATAATACATGTTACACTGTTAACTTTTAGAAAACTTTACTTTTGTTGAAAACCTTGTAAGTTTGGGATTTCAATTATCCTTTGCTATTAATAAGACCTTGTTTAGTCCAAATTAACTTAGAATTAGGATAGATGGTTCCTTCCTGGTGCTGTAAGTACTTTAAGGCTTGGCTGAATGCAAACAACTCACACGTTTGAGTAGACCAATTATTAGGCAATTTTCCTAACTCTGCTTATACAGAGTTTCCCTATCAATTACTGAATACCCATTGTGTCTTTTTTCCTCAATCGCCAGGGAGGAACCATCTATCATCCTATCCTGAAAAGAGTTCCTCCAAGGGCTGGGTGGACCTTTGTATAGTAATTAATTAAGATTTAGATCCCCTGTTAGGAAACCTGCTGGGTTAAGGGAATTTTTAGCGGTTAATGTTGAATCATCTTTTTATTTTTTATTTTTTTTAACAGAATAGCCTCATAGTTTCTTCTGTTAGCAAAGCAGTTGTCGCTACACATTGAATGTATTTGGGCCATCTGTGGGTTACTGGGTTAAGGATTTTTGATAGGAAGGCTACTGGTTGTCAGTGGCCTCAGTGCTTTCGGGCTATGCCCTTGTTTACACTGACAACAAGGTGGTATTGGAGTGTTGTAGGGTGACAGAGAAGACCTTCAATTATCAATTATAGGTTTTAAATTTATCCTGGCTTTTAAAGGAATAGGATACACTGTTTTTTTCTTTGCTACTTCTATCTCTGTCTTTCTCTCTGACTTTCTGTCTCTGTCTCTCTCTCTCTGACTCCCTCTTTGTCTGTCTCTTCCTCTCTGTATCCTTTCTCTCTCTCTGTCTCTCTTTGACTCCCTCTTTGTCTCTCTGTTTCTTCCTCTCTCTCTCTGCCTTTCTCTCTCTCTCTTTCCTCTCTCTCTCTCTGCCTTTCTCTTTCTCTTCCCCCCTCTCTTTCCTCTCTCTCTTTCCCCTCTCCCTCTTTCCCCTCTCTCTCTTTCCCCTCTCTCTCTATTCCCCCCTCTCTCTTTCCCCTCTCTTTCTCCTCTCTCTTTCCTCTCTGTCTGTCTGTCTGTCTTTCTGTCTCTCTTCTCTCTGTTGGTCTTTCCCTGCCTCTGCCAGCTGCTTATGCTGCTGTTCTCCTCTCTCCTTCCCCTTCCTCTGGGGAGGGACCAGCAGAAGTGGAGCTACTCTTTCTTCCCCCTAGAAGAAAGGAAAGGGGGAGTTTGTATGAGGTTCAACCCTTGAAATTAGCAGAAGACTTAACCCCTTAAACCAGGGAAGTCTCACCTTGCCTGTCCCAGAAGGTTGACCTGTTTCCTCCCTTCCCCCTCTGAAGGTCCCTTGCACACTTCCCACTCATGTTGTCCTCTCTGGCTGCTCCCCGAAGGGAGAATTATGCCCCTCTTAGTGTTGGCATGCTGGTATAAATCCCTTGGCAGTACCCGCCCTAAGCCATATGAGGTAGCTACAGAACCGCAGAGAGGACCCACTCACTCTGTCCCGCAGTAGGACTTGTCGCTATCCACAGGAACAACACTGCAAGTAGGGTTGTTTGTGATCATTCATGCACATGCACATTTAGCCCTCCAGAGAATCTGACCACCGAGGAAGTACTTTACTGGTTCCCACAGCTTCCCCTTCCTTGGTCTGTGCACAGAGTCATCACTGCAGTATGTGAGGATCCTTTAAGCCAGGTTGCTGGCCAGTTTTGTTTTGTTTTTTTTTCTGCATTGCTGAGAGCTCAGGTTTTTTTCTTGCACTGGGTGGGTCTTGATTTCTCACCCCTGAGGCCGCCAGAAGGGGGCAAGGCACACCTCCTCACAAGAGAGAAACAGAGACCACCCCCAGAGGGGAATGCAATCCTGGATGAGCCCCCAAATTGTTATAAATAAAGTTTTGATGCCACAAAAGAAATAGCACTCGAATATAAAATTTTCTTTTTAATTCTCAGCAAGGCAACTTACTTCTATAGAAGGGTGCACCCTTACAGATGGAGCAATGGTGAGCGTACACTTGGACAAGGGAGGGAAAGGGGTTCTTATCCCTGACACACATGGCCCCTGATGCTGTGTTGTTCCCCTATTGGCTAGGGTTAGACCACACAGGTCAAACTAATTCTGACTGGCTAATTTAAAAAGAGTGATGGGGTGAGTGGTTTGACGGGGAAAAATGGTTATGCAGGGTGGAGAATATGTCAGGGAGGAGCAGGTAGCAGATAATCGGAATGAGTCAGGGTGGAGCAGGTAACTGGAATTAGTCAGGGTGGAACAGGTGATTGAAATGAGTCAGGGTGGAGCAGGTAATGAAAAAAGTTGCTATATGAGGAAGTTAAGTTTAAAAGTAGAAGGCAAAGAATTGAACATACTGACATATTGATTCTTTGAAAAGAAATTTAGAACTCATATCTAATACGCCAACCTCCATTTTTTTTAAATTTCACTTTTACTATGGTGTTTCTTGCAGGAGTAAGGTGATATTACATTGTGGTTTTGATTTGCATTTCCCTGATCATTAGTGATATTGAGCATATTTTTATATGTTTGTTGGCCATTTGCATATCTTCTTTTGAGAATTGTCTATTCGTGTCCTTAGCCCACATTTTGATGGGATTATTTTTTTTTCTTGCTGATTTGTTTGTTTCTTGTAGGTTCTGGATATTAGTCCTTTGTTGATGCACAGTTTGTGAAGATTTTTCTCTCACTCTGTGGGTTGTCTGTTTACTCTGCTCATTATTTCTTTTGCTGTGCTGAAGCTTTTTAGTTTAATTAAGCCCTGTTTATCTTTTTTGTTGTTGCATTTGCTTTTGGGTTCTTGGTCATGAAGTCTTTGCCTAAACCAATGTCTAGAAGGGTTTTTCCAATGTTATCTTCTAGAATTTTTATGGTTTCAGGTCTTAAACTTAAGTCTGATCCATCTTGAGTTGATTTTTGTATAAGGTGAGAGTTGAGGATCCAGTTTCATTCTTCTACCTGTGGCTTGCCAATTATTCCAACACCATTTGTTGAATAGGGTGTCCTTTCCCCACTTTATGTTTCTGTTTGCTTTGCTGAAGATCAGTTGGCTTAAATATTTGGCTTTATTTCTGGGTTCTCTATTCTGTTCCATTTGTCTACATGCCTATATTTATACCAGTACCATGCTGTTTTGGTGACTGTAGCCTTATAGTATAGCTTGAAATTGGGCAATGTGATGCCACCAGATTTGTTCTTCTTGCTTAGTCTTGCTGTGGCTATGCGTACACTTCTTTGGTTCCATGTATATTTTAAGATTGCTTTTTCTTGCTCTGTAAAGAATGATGGTGGTATTTTGATGGAGACTGCATTGAATTTGTAGATTGCTTTTGGCAGTATGGTCATTGTCACAATATTGATTCTACTCACCCATGAGCATGGCATGTGCTTCCATTTGTTTGTGTGGTCTATGATTTCTTTCAGTAGTGTTTTGTAGTTTTCCTTGTATAGGTCTTTCACCTCCTTGGTTAGCTATATTCCTAAGTGTTTTTTTTTTTTTTTTTTTTTTTTTTTTCTTCCAGCTATTGTAAAAGGTTGAGTTTTTTTTTTTTTTTAGTTTTAGTTTGTTTTTTTTTTTTGTTTTTGTTTTTTTTAGATGAATCTCACTCTTGTTGCCTAGGCTAATGCAATGGCGCAATCTCGGCTCACTGCAACCTCCGCCTCCTGGGTTCAAGTGATTCTCCTGACTCAGCCTCCCGAGTACCTGGGATTACAGGTGCCCATGACAATGCCCAGTTAATTTTTTGTATTTTTAGTAGAGATAGGGTTTCACCATGTTGGCCAGGCTGGTCTCAAACTTCTGACATCAGGTGATCCACCCACCTTGGCCTCTCAAAGTGCTGGGATTACAGGCATGAGCCACTGCACCTGGCTGAGGTTGAGTTCTTGATTTCTCAGCTTGACTGCTATTGGTGTATAGCAATGCTACTGATTTGTGTATATTGATTTTGTATCCTGAAACTTTAATAAATTCATTTATCCGTTCTAGGAGGGGTCCCACTTTTGATGCTATTGATGTATAGCAATGCTACTGATTTGTATACCTTGATTTTGTATCCTGAAACTTTAATAAATTCATTTATCAGTTCTAGGAGGGGTCCCACTTTTGATGCCATCTGTTAAAAGAAAAAACTTTAAACAAGAAGAAAAAAAATTTTAGACAAATTAAATTTAATAGAGTTTAATGAAACAAAGAACAATTTGTGAATTTGGCAGCCCCCCACAGCAGAATATGTTCAGAGAGACTCCAGTGTTGCCATGTGATTGGAGAGGATTTACAGACAGAAAAAATGTGACCTACAGAAAAACAACTGGATTGGTTACAGCTTGGCATTTGCCTTATTTGAAATCGGTTTGAACAGTTGGCTGCCTTTGATTTGCTGAAACTTGGTAATGGTACAAGAATAGGTTGCAGTCTCTTTACACATCCAGTTAGGTTACAGTTCATTACTTGCAGAGAAACCTTTAGGGTGAATTTAAAATATGGAAGGAGGCACCTTTAGGCTAAACTTAATTTAAAGTAGCACTTAAGAAATTACTTCAGCTGGTCTCTAGGAGCAGGAATTTAAAGGACTAGGTGTAGAGAAAGAAGGAGGAAATTCACCAAATGAAGCCAGATTCTGAGTTCATATCTCTTGTTGGCTCAAAAAGGAGATTTTAAACTCTTCTTTTTAGCTGATCATCACACTGGCTTCAGTTGCTGAAGGGAGGTCCCATTCACAGAGTTCTCACAGCTCTCATGGTTCTCAGAGAGGTCCAGGATGAAGTGCACAGGGCTTTTTAGCATGCTCAGGCTTGCACGGTGGTCAGATTGGTTTGGTAACGTGTTTAATTTAATTGTAGGTAGTAGTGCTCATGTTTGTCTTCTTCTCCAGACTGAAGCTTATGAAAATCAGCTCCAATGTCTCACACAATTTTAAATGCCCCCAACAAAGCTTAGCACAGGGGTCTATTCACAGTGAACTGCATAATTGCTGTTTCTGTTTTGCATGAGACAGATTCAATTAACAGCACTGTCACATAGCTCCAGAAGGTTGCTGTGAAGTTGGGCCTCTTTGCTGGGATAGTGGAAGGCTCACTTTACTTTTCTCATTAGCTTATTAACTCCAAAGAAATTATCAGAATTTTACACTGCCTAAACCACAGAGGCTGGCCTGAGGGGGAAGTTTCAATGGGGTGAAAAGGAGATGACAGCAGCAAGACCTGGCAGGCACACAGCAGGGCGAGGGCCCTGGGTACTGAGGGGAAAGCATGGGCAGCACTAGCTGCCTCTGTGTCACTAGTTTGGCATGCTTGGCTCTGGATCCCTGGTGGAGCTAGCATCATTAGGATGACAATAGCTCCTATTATTATGGACAGGAATTTTAGGAATTTTGGCAATGGCCACAGTGGGGAGTGTGCATTTGACTTTTTATGAAATCTCTGTACTGAAGAACTGACCAATACAGAGTATAAACCGGCCAGCAAGCTCTAGGACAGCTCTTCAGATACTTGAGAAACATTTTAGTCCTTTGAATTAGAAATTTTTCTAAGGTGTGTTACATATTTTCTGTCTTTTTCTTTGCTTTACTTTTCTTTCCTTTTTTTTTTTGTTTTTGAAATGGAGTCTCACCCTGTCACCCAGGCTGGAGTGCAATGGCGTGATCTTGGCTCACTGCAACCTCTGCTTCCCAGGGTTCAAACTATTCTCTTGCCTCAACCTCCCAAGTAGCTGGGATTACAGGTGCCTGCCACCACGCCTGGCTAATTTTTGTATTTTTATACGTATGTATGTATGCATGTATGTATTTTGAGATAGAGTTTCTCTCTTGTTGGCTAGGCTAGAGTGCAATGGCACGATCTCTGCTCACCATAACCTCCCTCTCCCAGGTTCAAGTGCTTCTCCTGCCTCAGCCTCCCAAGTAGCTGGGATTACAGGCATGTGCCACCACACCTGGCTCATTTTTGTGTTTTTAGTAGAGACAGGGTTTCTCCATGTTGGCCAGGCTGGACTCGAGCTCTCGACCTCAGGTGATCCGCCCGCCTCGGCCTCCCAAAGTGCTGGGATTACAGGAGTGAGCCACCACACCCTGCCCTAATTTTGTATTTTTAGTAGACAGGGTTTCACCATGTTGGCCAGGCTGGTCTCGAACTTCTGACTTCGTGATCCACCCGCCTGGGCCTCCTAAAGTGCTGGGACTACAGACATGAGCCACTGCACCCAGCCACCTTTTTCAATGAAAGTATGTGTAACATATCTACCCCTTTGATTGCTCAAGAACACCATTACTTGGGTAGATTGAAGTATCTACCCTACACTGGATTGGCCTGAACTCTGCAATTATTTGCATGTGTGTTTTTTTTGTTGTTGTTGTTGCTTATGTGTTTGTTTATGTACTTTGTAAGCTTTCCTTTTATTCTCCTTCTGCTACTGTGTCAGCTATCGCTTTGAGTATGTTTGGTGTGCTTGTGACTAATCTTTCTCTGGCTTCTGAGGATCTGGGCATGAGATGATCATCATTGTTAAAATCCAGAACAAGGATTGCTGACACCTGTCATGAAAGTTACTATTCCCTGACTTGCACCCAATTAATCACTACCCATCACTCACTAAAACCCTAGATGTGGTCCAGAACCTATCACAGAAAAATGTTCCAAGTAGTCAATTGATTAGAGTTGGCATGGGAGCTGAAACCTGTCTGCCAGGGGATGGTGTTGGCAGTCAGGTCCTGCAGGAAATAAATGGTGCCTCAAATTGGTGCCATTTGAAGAGTGTTTAATAAAGATTCTATTTACAGAAGTGTGGGTAGGTTTTAAGGAAGCTGCATGCGTTCTACCCTGGAGTTACTAACAGTGGGAGTCATTACCCTGAAGGGGCAAGGAGACAGAGCAATTGCCAGAACCTAGATCTAACTACTGACAGGACCTGTCACTGACTTACCAAAACCCTGCAGAGAGAGAGGCAAGAGATAAATCTCTGACCATTTTCTCCTCTTACACTCCAGTGTCCTTCAACTACTTCCTATTGACTAAACCCAAGTGGAATCCAGAAGGCATTCCTTTCGTGCAGTCCATACAGATCAGCCTCCAGGGCACACAGCAGGAGAAGAAGGATGGATGGGACATAGGAGGCCACAGAGAATATCTCACACAGAGGGAAAATAGGCTTTGTAGGGTATTGGAGAACTGGAAGTAGAGGAATTACCTGGGGAGAACTGGGCACTGATTTTGCATTGATGTTCAAGAACCAGGAAAGCCTGGTATCTGTAAGTCTTCCCTGAAGTGGAATGACGTATGGTGTTAGTATAAGTTTTAAAGCGGTGACTGAACACTTAGTATAAAAGCACAGGACTGTAGCAAGAATTATATTTACAGATAGAGAAGCTCTACCTTGTATGGACAATACCAGTTTTACCTGCTTGTCCTAATTCCATGCCTGCCCCTAGGTACTCTGGGGTCAAGGAAATCCATGCAAATCATGGGACTTCTTAGACTCATAATCACATGAGCCAATTTCTCAGAATAAATCAATGCCTCCACTCACCCTTTTCTTTTTGTTTCTCTCCTTTTGGTTCTGAACTCTGGAGACTAATACAGCCTCTTAGTATCCTATGAGATTTTGTATCCTTAGCTAATTAAACTGGAACTTAATTTAACCTTTTATCATGTATATATGTGTAAGTGGGTATGTGTGTATGGGGAGGGGAGGTAGTTCCTTCTATCATTCTAGAACCCAAGGAGAAACATTTATCTCAGACTTAGAAAAGAATAAGATTGATTCAATTCTGCAAAGAAATCTGTTTTCTTTTATGTAAAACCCATGAACATTATTGAATAAGTATGATTAGATTTATTTTGGCTGCTGGGGTCATTTTTGCTTCTAGGTTCTTGGCTGCATTTTTTTCAGAGGTGAGGTCTTGCTATGTTGTCCAGGCTGGACTCCTAGACTCAAGTAATCCTGCCTCATCAGCTTCCTGAATAGCTGAGACTACAGGCCTGGCTGTATTCTTGAAAGGTATGGTTGCTAGATAGTCAACTTCTAGGTAGGCAAGGTGCTGCTTGGCCTTTCTTTCCAGAACTCTGCGTATGTGGTTTCTCCGATTCTAATGCCTTCTTCCCCTTACTTATCTTTTCCTTCACCACTCACTGGTTCCCTTCAAAACTCATCTACACCTGTAACTCTACTTCCTGACCTTTTGCTCCCAAGTTCAGCTGATTACCAAGTTCTAAAGATCCTGCTTCTGAAATATCTCTGGCTTTGTGTCCCCTTTTCCATTTGCAGTATCTCCTTTGTTTTTCTGAGCAATGTAAATACCTGCTAATTAATCTCTGCACCTATAATCTAAGCTGTAGTTTCATTTAAATTATTTTTTCTGAACTGCCACTTGAGCATGCCAGACTTTTCTTCCAGAACCTGCAAGGGATCTGCACTGTCTTCTGAAAATAGACAAATTTCCTACCATTGGTTCCACTTACCTCTCAGTCTTCTCCCCACTCTCCCCGCCCCACCAGCTACTTGACACTTTTAACACTGCTGCTAAATAGAATGACTTGCTCATAATTCCTCTACGTGTGGCTGCCTCCATGTCATTGCCCATGCTGCTGATTTCACATCAATCCTCTCAATTTTTCTGCCATTTCTGTCCAAACCTCAACATCCTACAAAGCCCACACTAAATGACACTTTCTCAATTGGACTTTTCTGGTTTTTCCAAACAGAATGACATACCTTGGACTCCTTTACCATCAAATGCCTTATTTTTGATGCTTTATTCTACTCGATTTTCTGTTAACAGCTACTTGTGTGCATCATTTATTTCTTCCACTAGGCTGTAAGTTCCTGCAGGACCATGTCTTACTTAGCAATACCCCCTGAACTGGTTAGCTGCTACATAGAGGGCATTCAAGACACACTTGTTGACGATAATTGAATCAGAAAGTAATGTCCTCTGGTAGATTGAGCACAAAGAAGCTGTGTGTGTGTGTGTGTGTGTGTGTGTGTGTGTGTGTGTGTGTGAGTGAGAGAGAGAGAGAGAGAGAGACATATAGTCATGTGCCATTTTGGTCAACGACAGACAGCATATACAACAGTGACCCCATAAGATCATAATGGAGCTGAAAAATTCCTGCCACCTAGAGACGCCGTCATTGTGCAACACATTACTCACGTGTTCGTGGTGATGCTGGTATAAACAAACCTACTGCACTGCCCACTGTATAAAAGTATAGCATGTATGATTATATATAACACATACTACTTGATAATAATAATAAATGTCTATGTTACTGGTTTATATATTTATGATACTACACTTTTTAATGCTGGGTAGACTTTTTATATTTAAAACAAAAAGTTAAGTGCAAAACAGCCTCAGTGAGTCCTTTAGATGGCATTCCTGAAGAAGGCAGACTTATCACTGGAGATGACAAGTTCCATGTCTGTTACTGCCCCTGAAGACCTTCCAGTGGGACAAGATGTGGAAGTGGAAGACAGTGATATTGATGATCCTGACCTTGTGTAGGCCTAGGCTAATGTGTTTGTGTCTTGGTTTTTAACAAAAAAGTTTTTAAAAAATAAAAAATAGAAAAGTAGAAAAAAGGTTATAGAATAAGGATATAAAAAATAAAATATTTTTGTGCTGCTGTACAATATTTGTATTTTAAGCTAAGTTATTATTAGTCAAAAAATTTTAAAAAGTTTATAAACTTAAAAAGTTACAGAAAGATCAGATTACTTAATTATTAAAGAAAGAAACTTAAAGTAAATTTAGTATAGCCTCAGTGCACAGTGTTTTGTAAAGTCCACGGTAGTGTACAGTGATGTCCTCGGCCTTCACATTCACTCACCACTCACTCACCCAGAGCAACTCCAGTCCTGCGAGCTCCATTCACAATAAGTACCCTAAAAAAATGTACCATTTTTTATTTTTTAACATTGTAGTTTTACTGTACCTTTTCTATGTTTAGCTGTGTTTAGATGCATAAATACTTACCATTGTGTTACAGTTGCCTACAGTATTGAGTACAACATGCTGCACATGTTTGTAGCCTAGGAGCAATAGGCTGTACCATACAGCTTAGGTGTGTAGTAGGCTTTACCATCTAGGTTTGTGTGAATAAAGTACACTCTATGATGTTTATCTCAGTGTGTGTAAATATACTATGATGTTTCTGAAATCGCCTAATGAATGATACATTTCTCAGATCGTATCCCTGTCAAGCGACACGACTGTTTTTACACTCTCACGAACACATTTCCCACATATTTGAAAAACTGAATTAATTTCCACACAACAAATGAATTCAAGATGTGTACAATCTGACCAGTGATGCCAATTTAGCCCTGAATTGATATTTTTGTCACAAGGACAAAACTGATTTAATACTTTTTTTTACATTAGTCCATATTCCATTTACCTTTTTTCCAAGTTTCTATGTGTTTTATTTTTATTAAATGTTATAGCTTTATAATTCAATTCTAAAGCATACTTTTCTGGCTTATTACATATGGCCCTTAACAATGTAAGTATAACAGAGGCAAATTGTGTTTTAGTTAAAAATTGTGCTTGTTTTTCAAAAAAAAGAAAAAGTTTCAAACCATGTTTTCATGACTTCTTTCTTTCTTTCTCTTTCTTTCTTTCTTTCTTTCTTTCTTTCTTTCTTTCTTTCTTTCTTTCTTTCTTTCTTTCTTTCTTTCTTTCTTTCTTCCTTCCTTCCTTCCTTCCTTCCTTCCTTCCTTCCTCTCTGTCTCTCTCTCTCCTTCCTTCCTTCCTTTCTTCCTTCCTTCCTCCCTCCCTCCCTCCCTCCCTCCTTTTTCTTGAAGGATCTTTAAAGGTGAAGGGAACAAAATGACCAACCTTTAGGAAAAAAGGACCTTTAGAGGAAGGAATATTGTGAAGAATGTAGAACTTTCTTTTACTGACATTGACTCTTCCATTCTGGTCTTCTCCATATAAGCAAAAACTGAGTGAAGATAAACTAAGGAACAATAACTAACAGTGAAAGAGATCTGTTTTGTACGTATGTCTGCTTTGTTTAAATTCTCTAACCCTAAAGTCCCTTGTAATTCACATAGTTCATCTTAGAGACATTAACTATAGCTAACTCCCAAATCCTTTTTATCTTTGTAATGCATTATGGTATACAAACAGGTTTTCTTCTTATTTTACTTAGGCTAATCATAAAAAATTAGGTTATGATAGTAATGCAAGGGTCAGGGAAAGCAGCACAGAAGTAAGTCAAATCTCCAGACTGATGTGAGACATTTTGTTATAAACTAAGAACGAATTCATAAGCATGCAGATTACTGGAAGTAGACTACATTACAGACTTTGGCTTTTCATTTTGTTTTTGTTTTTTTTTTTTTTTTGAGACGAAGTTTCACTCTCATTGCCCAGGCTGGAGTGCAATGGCACGATCTCGGCCCACTGCAACCTCCATCTCCCAGGTTCAAGCAATTCTCCTGCCTCAGCCTCCTGAGTAGCTGGGATTAGAGGCATGCGCCTCCACATCCAGTTAATTTTGTATATTTAGTAGAGACAAAGTTTCTCCATGTTGGTCAGGCTGGTCTCAAACTCCCAACCTCAGGTGATCTGCCTATCTCGGCCTCCCAAAGTGCTAGGATTACAGGTGTGAGCTACCACGCCATGCCCAGACTTTGACTTTTCATTTTTGCATGTTTAATACATAGACTGTGTACTTGTTGTAGTACCTCTTCTAAGTAGAACCCCCCAGGAATGAGACAGAAACCACAGACCATACTCCCTGTGTCTGTAGCCATCTGACAATTTGTTCTTGTTTCTTTACCTTCTCTTACACATACGCTGTTTCTCAAAAGAGGTTTTGGTTTGCAAACACTAAGAAAATAAATGATTTATCATGGCCACTGATTTCTTTCCAGTAAGATGGTATTCATAACAAGTCAAATTACCCTGAAGTATAAATTGAGATTTCTATAGAATGCATGCCATTTTATGGAATTTTACTTCCATGGCAGTTTTAATGACAAGAACAACAAAGGAAACTCGTAATCATTAAAACTGAGGAGAAAAACTACTTTTTAGAAAATGGCATCTTTAGATTCTGTTTTCTGATCTTTTTAAGCACACCAGCCTTGATGAAAGGTAAAAATTTGCAATGTTGAGTGCTTTTGTTAGTTTTACTGAAAGCCAAAGCCAAAACCAAAAATGTTCATTTTCAACCTAACCGAACTTCAACATAGCAGTTTATAATTCCGACATAGCAGTTTTGATTATTAAGAAAATAGTAATGGAATAAAAGAGAAAAATGAAAACAAAACAAAAAAATATGCATATTACAATGTGGCTTTGGTAATACTATTTGTCATATATTTGCATGATTCTTTGTATGTTTAAAAGTGCTTTCATATACAGTGTTTTTTTGATCTTTACAACAATCCTATCTACTGGAGAATTTCACACATGGAACCCAGAAGAAATAACTTGTTTAATTTTGTAACAGGGCAAGAAAAAAACTAGCTGGGAAAGGGATATCTAATGAAATGTTCATTTAGTGATGGTATTTGTTGTTGTTCCGCTTTGTATTGTTGGCTTGGGAAAGGATATACTACAAACCTTAAGCTGGACTAGATCAGGTTGACTAGGAACTCGTAATGGAAGGCTTGTGATTTGCTCTAAAAGAGGGAACTGGCATTGGTAAATAGTCCAATGATAGTCTCGTGGAAATGCTGTTTGCTTTCCAACACTTAAAATTGCTTTTAAATCCCATGTTCCCCTAAACTGTTTATATCACAACTTCATCGAAGTCAAGAATCTTCTGAGCTTGGACAGTGTCCTTCTTTTTCTCTTTTTAAACTTCACTTTTCTTTTTCTTCTAAGTGTGTTAAGAAACTTAAGAAACTTCTTGCAATATTTGCTATGGATGAGAAGGAAAAATGCATTTTTCTCCTATTTTTTTTTCCTGATAATGGATCTGATCCTGATAATGGATCTGAATACCAGTTTTCTTTTCATTCTCTCTGTGTAGACATTATTGTCTTAATTATAACAAAATACTATTACATAGCAATTATTAGGGAAGGTACAAAATATTAATTTGCGGTTTTGAGAAAAAAAGACTGAAATACAGAAGTTTCAGGATTTTGAATCAGAAAACCCCTCTGTCTCTGCACATCAGAAACACTGTGAAGAGGGAGCAGTCAGCACCTGCTTGAAATTAGAAAGACGGAAAATGATGACTGTTTATTCTCTGTGATTTTCTTACATGTTTATTTTCAAAAAATCCCAGAAAAACAGAACAGAGAATTGAAGTTATAAGGAAAGAGAAGCTGAATACAGGCATACCTAGTTTTATTGTGCTCTGCATTATTGCAATTTTGTAATTTATAGGTATTGTGTTTTTTACAAGTTGAAGATCTGTGGCAACCCTGCAGTGAGAAAGTCTACTGGCACCATTTTCCCAACAGCATGAGCTCACTTCATGTCTCTGTGTCACAGTTTGGTAATTCTCATAATATTTCAAAGTTTTTCATTATTATTATTTCTGTTATGGTGATCTGTGATCGGTGATCTTTGATGTTATTATTGTAACTGTTTTGGGGACACCATGAACCATGTCCATATAAGATGGTGAACTTAATTGATAGATGTGTGTGTTCTGATGGCTCTACCAACCAACCATTCCCCCATATCTTTCCTTTCCTTGAGCCTCCCTATTCCTTGAGACACAACAATATTGAAGTTACATCAATTAGTAACCTTCCAATGGCTTCTCAGTGCTTAAGTGAAAGGAAGAGTTTCATGTCTCTCATTTTAAATAAAAAGCTAGATACAATTCAGCTTAAAGAGAATGGCATATCAAAAGCCAAGATAGCCCAAAAGCTAGGCCTCTTGTGATAAGCAGTTAGTAAAGTTGTGAATGCAAAAAAAGAATTCTTGAAGGAAATGAAAAGTGCTACTCCAGTGAACACAAGAATGATAAGAAAGCAAAACAGCCTTGTTGCTGATATGGAGAAAGTTCGAGTAGACTGGAGAGATCAAACAAGCCACAACATTCCCTTAGGCCAAGCCTAACCGAGAGTAACACCCTAACTCTCTTCAGTGCTATGAAGGCTGAATGAGGTGAGGAAGCTGCAGAAGAATAATTGGAAGCTAGCAGAGCTTGGCTCAAGAGGTTTAACAAAACAAGCCGCCTGTATACAATAAATGTGCAAGGTGAGGCAGGAAGTGCTGATATAGAAGCTGCAGCAAGTTATCCAGATCTAGCTAAGATAATTGATGAAGGTGGCTACATTAAAGAAAAGATTTTTAACGTAGATAAAACAGCTTCTCTTGGAAGAAGATGCCATCCAGGATTTTCATAGCTAAAGAGGAGAAGTCAATACCTAACTCTGAAACTTCAAAGGACAGGCTGACTCTCTTGTTAGGGATTAATGCAGTTGATGACTTTAAGTGAAAGTCAAAGCTCATTTACTATTCTGTAAATCCTAGGGCCCTAAGAATTAAGCTAAATTTACTCTGCTTGTGCTCTATCATTGGAGCAACAAAGCTTGGATGAAGTGCATCTGTTTGCAGCATAGTTTACTGAATATTTTAAGTCCACTTTTGAGACTACTGCTCAGAAAATAAGATTCCTTTAAAAAGTTACTGCTTAACTTAACAATGCACCTGATTACCCAAAAGCTCTGATGAATATATGCAAGATTTATGCATTCATGTCTGTTAACACAACATCCATTCTGCAGGCCCATGGATCAATAAGTAATTTCAACTTTCAATTCTTATGAAAGTACGTTTTCTAAGGCTATAGCTGCTATAGATAGTGATTCCTCAGATGGAGGTGGGCAAAGTAAATTTGAAACTTTCTGGAAATAATTCATGATTTTAGATACCATCAAGAATACCTGTTATTTTGCTGGGCGCAGTGGCTCAGGCCTGTAATCCCAGCACTTTGGGAGGCCAAGGCGGGCAGATCACGAGGTCAGGAGATCGAGGCCAGCCTGACCAACATGGTGAAACCCTGTCTCTACTAAAAATACAAAAATTAGCCAGGCGTGGTGGTGGGTGCCTGTAGTTCCAGCTACTTGGGAGACTGAGGCAGGAGAATTGCTTGAACCCGGGAGGTGGAGGTTGCAGTGAGCCGAGATTGCTCTACTGCACTCCATCCTGGGCAACAGAGCCAGACTCCCTCTCAAAAAAAAAAAAAAAAAAAAAAAAAAAAAATCTGTTATTCATGGGAGGAAGACAAAATACCAACATTACTAAGAGTTTGGAAGAAGTTGATTCCATCCCTCATGATGACTTTGAGGGGTTCAAGACTTCAGAGGAGGAAGCAACTGCAGATGTGATGCAAATAATAAGAGAAGTAGAATTAGAAGTGGGATCTGAAGATGTGACTGAATTGCTGCAATCCCATGATAAAACTTGAACACGTGAGGAGTTGCTTCTTATGAATGAGCAAAGAAAGTATCTTTTTGAGATGGAATCTGCTGGTGAAGATGCTGTGAACATTGATGAAATGACCACAAAGGATTTAAAACATATTACATAAACTTAGCTAGTAAAGCAGCAGGATGGTTTGAGAAGATTGCCTTCAATTTTGAAAGAAGTTCTTCTGTAGGTAAAATGCTGTGAAACAGAGAATTTTTTTTGTGAAAAGAAGAGTCAACTGATGCTGCAAAGTTCATGATTGTCTTATTTTAAGAAATTGCCACAGCCACCCCAGCCTTCAGCAATCATCACTCTGATCAGTCAATAGCCATCAACATCAAGGCAAGACTCTCTACTAGCAAAACAATTATGATGTGCTGAAGTCTCAAATGAGCATTTTTAGCAGTATTTTTAAAGTGTGTACGTTTCTTTAGACATAATGCTATTGCACATTTAATAGGCTACAGTATAGTGTAAACATAACATTTTTATGAACTAGGAAACCAAAAAGTTCATGTGATTCACTTCATTGCAATATTCATTTTATTGCAGAGATCTGGGACTGAATCAGCAATATCTCCAAGGCATGCCTGTTGTGTTTTTGGGAAACTTGATGGTGCAATATGTCATTTAAAAATTTCAGCATCCTAGTACTATATTTTGAATAAAATCATCTTAATGAACTATTAAAACTGCAACTTCTTTCCCAATAGATACCAACAATTGCATCCATCTGTCATCAGTTTGGATTCCTTTTGTGTGCGTGTATGTCCTGTGAATGCATTAGAATATTTTCCTTTAAGTAAGACATTGGAGCAAGCTATCCAACTCATTTGTGCAGAAACTTTTAATGAGTGCATTGTTTAGGTATATTATATTCTGTCCCATTAATAATTTAATCAGGGGTCTATTATATTTTGCAAATCTACAAACAGAGAATCCTGTGTGTGATGCCCTTCTCTGGTCTTTGTCTCCTTGCAATATTATACTTCAAAAGTACATCCTAGTAGTTAGATGGCTAAATCAGAACCAAGTTCCGGAATTAAAAGAATATATTAAAAGCCTATAATCCTAGCACTTTGGGAGGCCAAGCTGGGCAGATCATTTGAGGACAGGAGTTAGAGACTAGCCTGGTCAACATGGCGAAACCCCATCTCTACTAAAAATTCAAAAATTAGCCCGGTGTGGTGGTGCACACGTCTAATCCCAGCTACATGGGAAGCTGAGGCAGAAGAATTACTTGAACTTGGGAGGCAGAGATTGCAGCGAGCCAAGATCGCACCACTGCACTCCAGCCTGAGTAACAGAGCGAGACTCCGTCTCAGAAAAAAAATAAATAAATAAAATAAAATAAAATAAAATAAAATAAAATAAAATGATGGAATCCAGGATTCAGTCATTAAACTAAAATACTAAGGAAACTAGGCCAACCAGGGACTAATTTTTCTGTCCCAGGGCCTATATGAATTTCTAAACTTCTGGTAACACAAAGAGACCAACATGCAAATAAAGGATCTACTGGAGAAAGTAGAAGAAAAACCTTTCACTTTTATACCTATGTTATGTAGAAGACTCACTCCATTAACTATTCTAAATAACAAACTGTAGAATATTACATTGTTTCAACATGTCTGGGCATGTTTGGGAGACTGAATTTGTGCCAAGCCAAGCTCCTGATAATCCAATGGCAGGGGAGGGTGGAATTGTCAATAAAACTATAGAACTTTAAGTTCAAGCTGGAATCTCGTCTACACACACATACATAGAAGCTGCAATCATACCAACATTTATTACATCTTGTCATGTTCTGACTGTATGCACACAGGTAGAAGTTATTATATCTAAATAAATGTGACTAGAACTAGTAACAGGAGGAGTTTGTTGATTCTACTATCATCTTAATTTTTAATGTGATGTAGGCTTTTCACAGAGATTCAGTTTCTTGAGAGGGAAAGATACCCTGAAGATTTTTAAATGTGCCTGTTTGTAATACTGTTAAATGTTGTATTTAAGCTTTACTGTCTTACTAAATGATACTCCATTGTCATAAAAGAGTAAAGGCCAGTGGCATTATAAGTCCTGAGATAAAAGAAACACAGCCACTCAAACAATGCCCTGGTGAAAAGCTTAAATTTAAAACAGACCTCATTTATCGGTGTCTCTCATCACTATCATGGTAAATATGTAATGTGTGTATGTGTAGTGAATTCTTACAATTTCACATTGCCTCAGAATCCATTTTGAATAGACATTGAATTTTCTCATATCAGAAGCAGGGCTCAGTCCCCCTTGACACAATTTCCAGTTCCCCACCTCCTCCCAGTTCCTCAGAGTGGTGGCTGATCCAGGCATCTGCTTTATACAACTGCCTCCTGGTGACCACCTCCCTGTGGGAGGTGGATACAGTATAGTCTACTCGGCTGCCACCACGGACTCCCACACTCTGCATGGCCCGCACAGATATGCTGCAGCAATCACCTCTTCCATCTCTCAGTCACAGTGTGACTCCATGAACTTGTATCTACTTGCTTTAAACCCACCAGTTAGATTTCCCCGACAAGTCCCTTGCTCTCGTGCTCTCTCTCTCTCTCCTTCTCTCTCTCCTTCCCTTCCTCTCTGGCTTCCCACCTGCTGGTTGAGCAAGCTTGTCCCAGATGCCCCACCTCCTTCCCACGGGCCCTCTTCTCTCTGGGATCTGTAAGTGATACACTGCTTTTGTCATGTCATGTATCTTTTTGGCGCTGCTTCCCCTGTGTCTCATCTGACCAATACAGCCTGAACCTGGCTCACCCCGTGGTCAGGCCGCTTCCAGAGAGTGGCTATCTTGGTAAGAGTAAACGACACAGGTCAGACAAGAGCCACCGGGTCATCTATCAATGTGAGAGGGACACCTGGTCATGGTCGGACACTTAGACATTAGTCTGTCCACCAGGTAGACATATTCTGTGAAAGGCACACTGTAAACACCCACAACCACCTTCCCTGAGGCCCCATCAGGAAACAGGAAAGGCCCAAGGTTATAACCACTCTCCAGAGAGAAATCTCAAGATGAAATTAGAGGAAAAAGACAACTGTGTGTGTGTATGTGTGTATGTGTGTGTAATAGTACATTCTATTATATGTATTTTTATATAATAGTATACATACTAGTATATGAATTGCAAGATAATATTGTAAGAATTGTATCATAATATAGGAATTATGAGTAGAAAAACGTTATTTAAAACTGCTTTCATTTCTAGAACATCTCTGACATTTGAGGGTATTGAAGTGTTATTGCTATCACAAGGCCCACCTCCATAAATTTGCTGTGTTGCTCATATTGTTTAACTGAAATGAGAATGATATAAAACAATCGATGGGGTTCAGGACACACTACCCCAAAATACGGCACCTTGGCATTTGAGAGAACAGCAGAGGCAGGAGGCTTACTCTAGTCTTTGCCACACTCCTGCTCCCATAAGCAGGCCATAACACCAGGTTGACCTTCCCCTATAGTAGGTCATAAGACATTCCTGTGAAAGGTACAAACTTTATAATTGGAGGAAAGAAATGTCCTTATCTCTGAAGATGCAGGCAAACAGGCCTTGCTGTTTCCCCCAGTTTATTACCATTAGATCATATTCCCTTTTATCCAATCATCCTGCACAACTCTGTAGTTTTCATCAAACCTAAACACAAAAAATACACAGCTTCCTGATTTCTTTGGGTCTTCATTTCCTTACAAAGGCTCCCGTGTCATGTGAAACGTAGTAAATAAATTAGTATGCTTATTTCTTGTTAATCTTTCTTTTGTTACAGGGGTCTCAGGCATGAACCTGAGATGAGAGAGAAAAGATATCTTTTCTCCCTACACAGTAACCCTAGCAGAGAGGACCACATTGTCTAGGCCAGAGCTTTGATGCTGACATGGTAGAAGAGTTACCACAGTGTAAATATATATTTGTCTGTGTGGGTACCTTTATCTTCACAAAAATGGAATCATAGTATACGTATTTTGGTGATACCAATTAATTGTAGGTTGAATCTATGTTATGTGTCCTCCATACCTCTTAGGACAGATTGTATTATTATTACACAAAGATCTACCACATTCTGGTTTGTGGCCTCATATGACAGTATATGAAATTGTCCTAATTTATTGCAATGGTTTCTAGTTAATGGACATCTATGTTACTTTCCATCTTTATCACAAACAATGTTACAATGAATAATCACATACATATATCATTTCACACACAAATGACCTATAAGACAAAATCTTCCTACTGGCACTTATCATTTTTACAGATATTGCCAAATTGTTTCCCATAAAAATGTCATAATATTATTTTTCTCTTTTAAAAAAAATCTACATTTATCGATAATTTAATGTGTAATTAAATTATCTACATTTTAGTATCTAATTGTAATTATCTACATGCAGTTTAACTATCTTTTTTCCTCTAATCTCTTGATTCAGATATTTGCTGACTCCTATGAATATGCACAGAATTCAAAGGTATATTCTATTAAGTAACAAATAGGCAGACACCCCGTATTTTTGTTTGAGGATAGAACCATAAGTTTTAACAGTCAGCCAAGGGATTTGCGTTATATTAGGAAAGTGTAAGAAGCCTAAACCAGGGTATACGCCTCTTTGTGCAAGCAGGTCTAGGGAGTGTCTGCAGACAGTTTTGGCCAATATTCTTTAAACACTCTCTGGTGGTAGACTGCATTATTGGCTGAAATTCTTCATTTCCTTTTATAACTTGGAGCTTGCCCTGTGACTTGCTAGGTAGTTCCTCTCACTAAAGGTGAAGTTGGCCATTCTATTGGCTTGAGTGGAAGTGACAGTGTGCTGGTTCTGAACCTTGATCTTAAGAGAAGCTGCATACTTCTGCATCTTCTCACCACGAGAAGAGCTTATTGAGGGCACTTGCTGCCCCTTTTATCTGAGCCTCAGAATAAATACATATTGAATAGAGCTGTTCCAACTTATTTATAGACCTGCAACATGAAGCAGAGCCAACCAGGTGACACAGATGGAGGCTGAACTGACCTACTCTTGAGCAAAATAAATGCTTTTGTTAATTAACACTGAGCTTTTGGTGACTATTTGTTACATAGCAATAGCTGACTGTTGTAATTGTGCTAGATCAGTTTTCATCATATGGATAAACTGAAAATGGACATTCCAAAATTTTACCCTATAGACTATGGCAATGATAATCTTAGGTTGTAAATTTTTAAAAACAAGTTTATCAAGCACCCATTTTGATCATAAAAATACATTAAGTACATAATAGAATGTCTATTGTTGAACAAGGTAAATTCTTTGTGAAGGCTTGAATAAAACAGTAGTAGCAACTATTGGCAAAGGTAAGCCAGGTATTACAGCAGGCATATTACATTAATGTTCTCATTTAACTCTCATCAGTTATGCAAGGTAGGTGGTAATAAAAATGTAAACTCCTGTCAGTGAATGCTGGCCAGCTGAGAGAGTTAATTTGCAAATTCCCTTTTCAGTACGAAATCTTTACCTGGTCTTCTCCATTCTGTTATTAACTAAAGAGGCTTGGAATGAACTTGGCATAACTCTCTGAGGTTTGGAAAGCACACTTGTCAGGTCACGTTGTCTAGGGAAATAAGACTTAGTGCCTCCAGTTCTTCTTGCAAAAACTTTCTGGGCTTATGACAACTTTTTGTAGTTTTCTTTATTTTTTAATTCTTGTGACCTCTTAGTATCACAGTGATTTGGAACTGAACCGTGATTTAGACTAGAACTGAAGATGTTCAGTCTATTGGCATTCTTACTTACCTGAATGAAAGGCAAAGTCATATTTTATTTGGGTTTCAGTGAACCTATTCATTTCAAGTAGTCAATTTTTCCTCTTTTTGCATTATTGAAAAACATGGAAACACTCTTCTGTAAATCATTCTATCAAGAGGGGGAGTTTATTTCTCATACTTTTATTCTGGGCTGTCCTTGTCATATGCATTAAGTAAAAGAAAATGTGGTAGAAGTAAAGTTGTGTAACTTCCAAACTAGACCTTAAAAGGTCTTAGGGTTTCTGCCTTTGTTCTCTGGGAATGCTGCCCTGAGACTGACATTGTAAGGCAGCCAGTTTACCTTTCTGAAGGTGAGAGGCTACGTGGAGGAGAACTAACATGCCCCAACTGATAGCCATCACCAACTGTCAAATGTGTGCTGGAGGCCATCTTGGACCTCCCAGCAGTATGCCAAAGCAAAAACAGCAGAGGAGCACCCAGACAACTCACAGAATCATGGGAAATAGGAAACGGTTGTTGTTTTAAGCCGCTGAGTTTTGGGGTGATTGATTACACAACAGTATATAACTCATACTTTTTATTTCTCGTAGCATAGTAAAAGGCATTATGTAATTTGGGAAAATGTGGTTAACTAAGAGAGAGCAGGCAGGGAGTTCTATGTAGATGGATCACACGGCTTTACTTCACAAACAGGAAAGGGGAAAAGTGAAGAAAGTCTTATTGTAGATAGGAAGATGTGAGGGACTGTGCAGGTCAGGTAGGTGGTCAATGAATTGTAGGGGAACAGCATGCCTGTAATTCCAGCTACTCAGGAGGCTGAAGCAGGAGAATCACTTGAACCCGGGCGATAGAGGTTGCAGTGAGCTAAGAGGTTGCAGTGAGCTAAGATCTTGCCATGGCACTCCAGCCTAGGCGATAGAGTAAGGCTCTGTCTCAAAAAAAACAAAAAAAAAACAAAAAAAGCAAAAACATTTACTCCATTTGCAACACAAATGGACTAAGACATAGATCATTAAAGAAATTTACATCATCCTAAAACTTTAAGAAGAAAATAGGTAATCACTTGCTAATATGGCCTAGACTAATGGGCCAAACATTTCTGTTCATAGCTACCAAAATGGAGTGTGAAAGAACCCAGGTCCATAAACACTTCTGACGCCAACTGCAAGTTCAGGTGGTCCCCAAGGCCACTTTCAAGTTCAATAATTCACTAGGACTCACAGAACTCATTCAAAGCTGTTGTTATACACACTGTTATGGTTTATTACAATGAAAGCATACAGATTAAAATCAGCCAAAGGAAAAAGTGCATAGGCCAGGGTCTAGGAGGGTTCCATGGGCAGGGTTTCCAATTTTCCTCTCCCTGTGGGGTCATGGACAGCATTAACTTCTGCTGGGAATGATGTATGACAATACACATGAGTATGGCTAAACAGGGAAGCTTACTCAAGCCTTGATGTCCACAGTTCTAGTGGGGCTTGGTCATGTCTACTGGGGCTTGGTCATGCCTTTATTCTCTAGTCCCACCAAATGTCATGCTGATATTGCATGGCCCCAAGCCCCCACCATACCATACATCACATTGTTAGACTATCCAGTGTGGCCCAATGTCCCCAGGTAAACAAAGATACTCTTATCAGGCAGGACACTCCAAGGGCTCAGAGATCACCTCCTGGGAGCTGAGGGCAAAGACCAGGCCTCTCTTTGGATGAGATTAATTATTTGCTTTTATAAATTTATAAATTATACATAAGTACTATATACAAATATAGAATGCACATTAAGCAACGCATAAAGTTGAATTCATTAATGGGATGAAAGTGCAGTTTTGATATTTCTCCTTGTGCTCCCATGCATCATTTTGTGCCCTCTGTGGAGTGGGTGCACACCACTTCAGACGCTACTAGTCATTACTATGTTTGAGCCTCAAGCTAGAGAAGATGAATTTAATATCCTTTCCACATTTATAGCCTTGGTGATTTTACAAAAATAAACTTTTTATGATTTACAGTGGTGTTTATTGAAAAATAAAGTTTATCAGCAATATTGAATCATATTAACCAAATTGCTGCAAAAAAAGTAGAAAGGGGCTGGGCGTGGTGGCTCACGCCTGTAATCCCAGCACTTTGGGAGGCCAAGGTGGGCAGATCATGAAGTCAGGAGATTGAGACCATCCTGGCTAACACGGTGAAATCCCGTCTCTACCAAAAATACAAAAATTAGCCAGGTCTGGAGGCGGGTGCCTGTAGTCCCAGCTACTGGGGAGGCTGAGGCAGGAGAATGACATGAACCTGGGAGGCGGAGCTTGCAGTGAGCTGAGATCGTGCCACTGCACTCCAGCCTGGGTGAAAGTGCGAGACTCCGTCTCAAAAAAAAAAAAAAAAAAGTAGAAAGAGTATTAGATCCAGAACAAGAAAGCCTAGGCTTCCTCCCACCGTGTCATGAAGAGAACTTCTGTGCCTCAGTTATCTCATCAGTAAAATGGGAACAATAAACATAATGCTTAATATAGGTCAGCTGTTGTCATCATCTAATGTGTATCTTTAAAAAGAAATCAAGCTTGATAATGTGGAGAAACTGATCTTTTCTTGGAGTAGTTAGATTTGGAAAATTCAGTGAAGAGTGGGTAAAAGAAATTAATATATTAAACACCACCCCCAACAAAGAAAGGTGCACCACCTTGAGAAAGTTCTTAAATTTGTGCTAATATAATAATGTATTAAACGGTGCTGAAATAGTTAACTTGAACAGTTAGTACTAAAAAGGAGATAATGATTTACCAAACAGTTTTAAAGAAAATAAACATAAGGAAAGCTAAACTGGCTCAGTGTGCCCATGTTAAAAGTATTGTTAACATTTTAAAAAATATTGCTTAGAGGCCAGGCACCGGTGGCTCATGACTGTAATCCCAGCACTTTGGGAAGCCAAGGCAGGTGGGTCACTTGAGGCCAGGGGTTCTAGACTGGCCTGACCAACATGGGTCAAACCTTGTCTTTGCTAAAAGTACAAATATCAGCCAGGCGTGGTCATGGTGGTGCATGCTTATAATCTCAACTACTCCAGAGGCTGAGGCACAAAAATGGCTTGAACTCAGAAGGCAGAGGTTGCAGTGAGCAGAGATCATGCCACTGCACTCCAGCCTGGGCGACAGAGCAAGAAAGAGCTTGTGTTTTCAGAAAAGAAAAGAAAAGAAAAGAAAAGAAAAGAAATATATGTATGTATGTATATATGCATGCATACACACATAGACACATACACACAGATATATACATATATACACACACCCCTTAGAAAAAAGATGTAAATTAAGCATAATAAAGTGACAAAGAATTGTGAAAGAAAAACCACTTTATTAGTAGTTGACTATGTGAATTTCTCTGGGTCTCAGTTTCCTCATCTGTAAAATGAGGTGATTCAAGGAGAAAATCTATAAAATTCATTCTAGCTAGAAAAATGTTGAACCATGCTGTCTTAGCTTACAAATGTACCACAAATGAAGTGGACAGATAATTTTTTTACAGGGATTTGATCCTCAATAAGGGGATACATATATACTCAGTAGCTGATAAATAAGATGCACTTTTTCTGCAATTCTACTTTCCTTAAGTGAAAACACATAGCATCATTAATAAAAAGCTGACATAAGATTTGTCAATCAATGAAGAAACAATTGGAAAAATTGAGAACAAGAAAAAAAATTAGTCATTTTCTCTGAATTGGGCTAATTTTATGAGTACTTATAATATGATGATAGCCTTGGAGAAATTAGAACAATTAAGAACAAAGCAAATTTAAAACTTCTGTTTGGTTTCTTTATAAAAGAAATAAAACCTTAGATGTAAGAATACAAAGGCATAGTCTTGGAATGGGATAAGTAATGGAATAAGAAGGAGCTCTGGAAGTTCACAAAAAGATTTCAAAGGAAATGGATTGCATGCAAAAGAGAGATTATGAAATCAGTGGCAATGCTAAATGACTCAATTCTAAAGATGTAATCCTGGAACCAGAGGAGTCAATGTTGAACAATGTTGAACCACACTGTCTTAGCTTACAAACATACCACAAATGAAGTGGACATTTTCTAGAGTCTCACAATATTGTAGTTATTTCTGGAAATGAAAAGTCTTAGAAATATAAGTGAAACTAGAGAAATATAAAAAGAGGCAATGAAGTGATAAAACCCCAGAGCATACAAAGAAAGTGAGAAAGAACTAAATTCATAGAGCCTGGAAAAGCAGTAAGTAAAGAAAGAAGGAAAGAAGAGTCTAGGACTGTCAGCATATTGACAGCAATTAAGAAAAACATGTTGGCAATAAGAGAAAGACAGAAAAAAATTGAGTTTAGGGAAATTCAGCTTGATGAATGGCATACTAGATTACAATAGTTTGCTCTAACTAAAATATATATGCATTACCTAAGTCTTCTTGGCAAGTATCTTCCTGGTAGGAGGAAACGAGGATCTCTGAGTTTTTGTTTTGTCTTGTTTTTTATTTCCAGAATAAAAAGCAGATATAAATTAAATGTAGACTGGATTAGATCTCAAATAGTATCTGACCAATTACCACAAGATACTGTCCCAAAACAGAACTGATTTTATAGCAAGGCTATTTTTCAGAGAACTCTGAAGACAGAGATTCCATAGCCTTCTTTGGTAAACTGTTCCAATATTAAATGACCTCTACTGTCAAAAATTATCTTCATGTCTTAGGAGACTTGCTTTGATTATAGGTTAAGATAGAAATCTTCATCAGTCTTTCCTGCATTCTCAAATTGAGGAGGCTGAATATTTTTTAACCTTCTCTCGATGACTCAGAGTCTTCCCAAAGCACAAATCATAAGTATACAGCTCAAAAATGAATGCTCACAAAGCGAGTTTGCCCCTGTAACTAACACCCAGGATAAGGAATAAGAACACCGTCAGCATCCTAGAGCCTTCCTTGGTTCTCCTGGCCATTCACTTCTTCCCTCTTCCCCAAAGATAACCGCTAAACTGAATTCTAACGCTTTGGTTAAGACATGCTTGTTTTTGAAATTTGCAAACATGGTCATACAGCATGCTTGCTATATTTAATAACATTTTAAAATTAAGATTATATATACTTCATATAACATAAAATTCACTACTCTAAAATGTACATGTCAGTCAGGTACAGTGGCTCACACCTGTAATCCCAGCACTTTGGGAGGCCGAGGTGGACAAATCACTTGAGGTCAGGAGTTCGAGACCAGCCTGGCCAACATGGTGAAACCCTGTCTCTACTAAAAATACAAAAGTTAGCTGGGCATGATGGCGCACACCTGTAATCCCAGCTACTTGGGAGGCTGAGGCAGGAGAATCGCTTGAACCTGGGAGGCAGAGTACAAGCCTTAAAACTGCTGTTTGTTTTCTTTATCTGGGTGATCAGTGGCCGAGAACACACCACTGTACTCCAGCCTGGGCAACAGGGTGAGACTCCGTCACAAAAACAAAACAAAACAAACAAACAAACAAAAGTACATGTCAGTGGTTTTTAGTAAATTCACTATGTTGTGCAAACATCACCACTATCTAATTCCAAATATTTATAGGGTTTCTATGATCCCCAAATGAAATCCTGAATCTATTAGCAGTTAGTATGTTATCTTTTGTGTCTCGCTTCTTTTGCTCAACCTTATGCTCGTGAGATACATATGGTGTGTTCAGTAGCCAATGTGTTTTAAATAAAGCCTGAGGAGCAAAGTACAGGTTTTTCTGATTAATTTTGGTTCCAAACACAAGACTAGTGGTTTTTTTGCCCTGGCGACACCCTAGTACCAACCAGAGAGAGTTAAAACATACTGGTGTGTAGGCCCCATCCAGTAAAAGAAATGAAAATCTGGGGTTTAAAAGGGGTAGGCTGGGACATTAGTAGCTCTCCAGGTGATTCTATTGTGTAGCTGGGGTTAAGGATTACTACAAAAAAACTTAACTGATGAGAAGGGTCTAATTAAAAAGACAGCTTTAAGTCTGGAAATCTGCATTTTGACAAGTGGTCCGTGTAATTCTTATAAGGCAGTTTTAGAAATACTACAGGAAGCCAATGATTATTTGTAGGAAAATAAATGACTTCAACAGATGCTTCTATTGCTTTCAAACAAGAAAACACTAATGTTAGTTTAAAACATTTTGAATCCATTAACAAGAAACTATTTTAATATATGATTTAATTAAGTGGTGAGGGACAAATGTATTACATCTGTTTCACTTCTTTTAATTTCATGTTGAGCCCAAAGTGGAAACCTATCGGGAAGTGGCCTTTTCCACCTCCTGCACTGAGGTTAACACAGGAAACAGGTCTACTTTTTTTAGACATCAAACCAGGGCTGAACATTGTCAACAGGCTGGGAACTTCCCAATGTGCTTTCATTCATAGTAGACAGTGTACAATGACTCTTCTTCACTTCGCCAGGTAAACACATTGGGAAATTTTAAAAATACAACTGCCAAGAAAAATGGCAAAATAAATGGAAAAGGAAAAAAAATTCAGAAAAGGAGAAGAAACCTCAAAATAGTCTGAAATGGACTTCACGAAATATTATAATATAAAAGTAACAACTTGACATAATGATAGATAAGAAGGTTTTGTTGGAGCCTAGAATTGGCAGTCTGCTCTTGGGATGTATTCCCATAATTTGTTCCTATTGGAAATATATATGCCTGGGGTAAGGATGGTTCTTTCCTGTATAGAGTACGTTCTATATTCTCAGCTCTTAATAATGGATCTTTCGCTTTACTGAAGGGTATCTTCTGTTATTGATGTGTTCTTTTGAACCATTACATGATTATAGATATGACCCATTAATTTTTTGCCTTACTAACTTACTACTCACAGAAAACTAGCTTCAATTATTTAGCACATTAATTTCAATACTTTAGGTACTGTTACAGTCTGAACACACTAATGTATTTTTAAAATAAATTTATAATTTTATTAGAATAGCTTTAGACTTACAGAAAAATTGTGAAAATAGTCCAGAGAATTCCAATATACCCATGTACTTGGCTGCTTTGTGCTGCTTTAACAGAATACCAAAGACTAAGTAATTTATAAAGAATAGAAATTTATTCTTTCACAGCTATGGAGGCTGAGAAGTCCAAGATCAAGGTGTTGGCATCTGATGAGGGCTTTCTTGCTGTGTCCTCACATGAAGGAAGGCAGAAGGGCCAAAAAAGGGACTAACTCTGGGTCCTCATATGGCAGAAGAGAAGAGAAAACCCACTCCTGAAAGCGCTTTTTATAGCAGTATTAATCCATTCACGAGGGCTTTACCCTCACGACCCAAACACCTCCCATTAGGGCCTACCTCCCAACCTCACTGCATTGGAGAATACAATTCCAGTACATGAATTTTAGGGGGCACATTTAGACCATAGCATCCCATATCTATTTTCCCTTACTAACATCTTACATTAGTATATATACTTGTCACAATTAATGAACCAGTATTGACACATAATTATTAACTGAAGTCCATACTTTATTCTGATTTTCTTAGTTATTAATGTTCCTTTTCTGTTCCACAATCCCATCCAGGCACCATATTACCTTTAGTCCTTCTATCTCCTTGGGCGTCTCTTGGCTGTGGCCATTTCTCAGAATTTCCCTGTTTTTGACAGTTTTAAGCAGTATTGTCCAGGTATTTTTAAGAATGCCATACATGAATAAACTTTTAAAGATATCTAATATATTCCTATATTCAGTTAGTGCACAGGAAAAATTTGACTTAAAATAAATCTAGTATGGGCTGGGCGCGGTGTCTCATGCCTGTAATCCCAGCACTTTGGGAGGCTGAGGCTGGTGGATCAATTAAGGTCAGGAGTTCGGGAGCAGCCTGGCCAACATGGTGAAACCCCATCTCTACTGAAAATACAAAAATTAGCTGGGCATGGTGGCAGGCACCTGTAATCCCAGCTACTTGGGAGGCTGAGGCAGGAGAATCGCTTGAACCCGGGAGGCGGAGGTTGCAGTGAACTGAGATTGCGCCATTCCACTCCAGCCTGGGGGACAAGAGCAAGACTTCATCTCAAAATAACTAACTAACTAACTAAATAAATAAATAAATAAATTCTAGTATGTAGGAAACTTTGGTTAAGGTAATTCTAGAAGGAAAAAATCTTTTGGAAATGGTTTAAATTATTAAAATCAAGTCAAATAGACTGAACAATTGGTTTTAGTTTTTATAGAAATACAATACTAGATAGAATAATTATGACTAGTAGCTGGAATTGTCATTTCAAAAACTTGAAATAACTTTCCAAATTGAACAGAAATTGAAATTATTTATATTCTTATGAGTTCTGATCTTTGTTGTTTTTAAATAGTAATAAAGTTAATATTATCTTGGGTTCTGTTTTAATTTATCACTGTTTATAAACATTTTTATGTGTTGAAGTAAAATACATATTTGACATTAAAAATACTATATAGTACTCATTTCATCATATTAATATATCTTATTTGTCTAAATGTCCCCCATTGTGGATTATTTGGGTTGTTTTCATTTTTTAATAATACCCCTATACACATTTTTGTATAAGAATTATAAACATTTTTAAATAAGAACAATTTAAAATTGAACTACTTTTTATTTTTTCCAGCAATGTATATAAATGCATGCTTTTCCACACGCCCACTAACACTGAGTTTTATCTTGTGTGTATTTTCTACTGTAACTAGGATGTAATGCTGCTGTAAAGTGCTTTGCTCTATACTGTTCCTAGAGAGCAAAGTTGTGCATTTTTCCACAATTCCTTGTGTAAATTGTTTTTATTTATTTATTTATTATTAAATGGAATTCAAATGCCAACCTTATAGATAAAATTAGATGCCTAGTATGCCTCTTAAGTAGGAAGGGCTGCGCTTTTTTGGAAAATGGGAGTTTGTGGTGGAGGGTGAGTGTAAGAACAGCTCCTGCTGAGATGAGGGATTATTTTAATTAAGGAAAAGGGAAGGAGAAGAGAAGAGAAGAAGGTATAAAAAACAAAAAAGGAGGGTGTAATGAGGAAACAGTAAAAGGTCACCACTCCACATTTTGAAAGTTGTCACCTCTATAACTTACTAACATTTTTAATAAAGTAAAAAACCCAAGGAGTGCTTGATAACAAAATGTGGATTGGTTATAGTCACTAAGATTAGGGAAATAAAGGGTGATGAAGGCAAAGAAAGTGCCAATAAAACACTGACGACAAAGAGAAGCAAAAAGGTGGTGTGTGTGTGTGTGTGTGTGTGAGAGAGAGAAGGGTGGGGGGAGAGAGAGAGAGAGAATGAGGCACAATAAAATTTTGAGGAGGGGGAGTTACTGGATATAAGGTTTGGGTCAGGTGTAACCTGGGATCAGGGAGATCCCAGCTGAGACATATTTATATATATAAAATAGTAAACTTTTTATGGAGTGTCACATTTAGTTCTTCCCATCATTTGAAGGTGCTTTTATTCTTGTAATATGGAAATATGTATTTTGCATTTAATAACCTATTTTTTAAATAGCCACTAATTTATCTCCCCATCCACAAAAGGGATACATATGTTATTCTGGTTTCTTTGAGTATTACATTGTATAGTCTGGTTTCTGGTAGATTCATATTTTATATTCTACTTTTGAACCCATTGTAATTTACTGATATGGCTCTAGTGACAATAGATCTAAGTTAATGTGTTTCCATATAATTGAAAAAGTTATTTCATTCTCTACTGTACTACTTCTAGTTTGTAATGAAATAAGTCATTATAATGGCTTGAAGCAATAACTGACCAATTTTTGAAACCCCCATTTTTTTTTTTCTTTTTGAGATAGTCTCCTTCTGTTGCCCAGACTGGAATGCAGTGGCACAAACACAGCTCACTGCAGCCTCGCCTTCCTGGGCTTAAGCGACCCCCTTGCCTCAGTCTCCTGAGTAGCTGGGACTACAGATGTGCATTATTACACCTGGCTAATTTTTAAATTTTTTCTAGAGATGGGGTCTGGCTACAATGTCCAGGCTGGTCTCAAACTCTTGGGCTCAAGTGATCTTCCCGCCTTGGCCTCCCAAAGAGCTGGGATTACAGGCATAAGCCACTGTGCCCCGCCCCATGTTATAAACATGGTATAATAAATTTTTGGCAATAAATTTTATTTACTTAAAATTATATAAATTTTGTTATGTATATTTTACCACATAATTATGTAAATTTTATGTTACATAAATTTATTATAACATTTATGATCGTAAACACTTTTAAGTGTGTAGTTCAGTAGCATTACATACATCCACACTGTTGTGTCCATAATAAAATTGTAAAGCCTGGCCTTAACATTATAATCTTTTAAGGAGCAATTATTTATCGTATTTGTCCCTTTCAAATGGGTTTCACTATCACTCAAAATCTGTCAGGGATATAATTTAGCAATAGGAATAATAGAATTTAGAGTAAAAAAGTATAACAGCAGTGACACTGTTCAACTTTGTCATTTACACGTGAGATAACAGGCCAGGAGAAAATGAATCACTTTCCCAAGTCACCTTTAGTTAACAGCAGAGCCGGGATTCTGACCCTGGCCTATGCTGACTAGCTCCAAACATACAGTAATAAAAATGAAACGAAACTGCCCAAAGAGTTCCTTTACTTTTAATCCCTTACTTACAGATTTATGCTACTCCACACTACAATAATCTTTTATTTTGTGGATTTTAAAGCGGCAGGTCAAAATTTTCAAAGGACACAGGAGTAGAAGTTTGCCACCTACGGGTCAAAACAAAGAAGACATCTTTAGATTTTCAGAGCTTCAGAGCAAAGTTTTAAGTAAGTGAGGTGAAAGTGTGTTTTAAAACACTTTTGAGAGTAGCTGTCAACATAATACAAGAAGACTTTTGTAAAAAGAGATAGTGGTGTAATTCTCAGCACTTTTAGTGCAACAAGTTTCTATTATATTATTTTTTTCAGTAGTATATGGCACTATGGTGGCAGAAAAAAAATGATAAGAATGTGGAACAGCATGATCCATAATTAGAAAGAAATGAAAATGTTTCTCAGCAACTGAGAACTAATTTCTCTTTTTCTGCTGGCATTTCCTCCTCCCTGCTAAGAAAAATCTGGATGGGCAATGAAAACTCTGTAATGATGCTGGGACAAGTGTATAACCATTTAGAAAAAGTTCATTTAGAGTCCTAACTCATAACCTCTGCCTACTAAAATACATTCCAGTTAGATGAAATATTTCAATGTGAAAGGTAAGACAAAAAAAGTACTCAAAGTCTATATAGAAGATTGTAACAAAATCTTGGAATTGGAAGACCTTTCTAAACATAACACCAAAGGAAGAAAATAGACATTTTACAAATCTTTTTTTGTTTTGTTTTGTTTTGAGACAGAGTCTCACTCTTTCACCAGGCTGGAGTGCAGTGGCATGATCTCAGCTCACTGCAACCTCCAGCTCCCTGGGTTCAAGCAATTCTTCTGCCCCAGCCTCCTGAGTAGCTGGGACTACAGGTGCGTGCCACCACACCCAGCTAGTTTTTGTATTTTTAGTAGAGATGGGGTTTCACCATGTTGGCCAGGATGGTCTCCATCTCTTGACCTCGTGATCTGCCCACCTTGGCCTCCCAAAGTGCTGGGATTTACAGGTGTGAGCCACCGTGCCCAGCCCAAATATTTTTTTTTTAAATAAAGAAAAATCACTGTTTTGTCTCCCTTACTACTACTACTACTAATTTAAAAAGTTTAACTAAATTAGATAGCATTTTTACTCAAATTGGTCCAGAAAGATCTTAATGATAATATTCAGTGTTGACAAGGGAAAAGCCACTTTCATTTGCAGAGCCTTCTGGAGAACAATTTGGCAAAAAGATATCAGAAAGGGCACTATCCACCTAACTGTAAATGGTGGTGCTGGCTTCTAGCCTAGACTTTTACCTTCATGTTTTGGAACTCCTTATACAAATCTACTGTTTGCCCAGTTTTGTTCCCAGGGGTCTCAGGGAGCATCTAACTTGGAAATAAGAATAATGAATTATACATGAATCTCAGGAAAATGTTTTTCTCCCCATGGGTGAACATTGAAAATTCAAAACACATTATCAAATAATTCTTTCATAAACAAGGTAATTTGTGGTTTTTGAAATTCAAACCTGTGAGAAACTGGAATTTTCATCATGTCCTTAATGGACACACTATTACATTAATTCATGTGGGAAGATTGCTTGAGGCCGAAAGTTCAAGTCTGCAGTGAGGTGACTGTGCCACTGCACTCTAGCCTGGTGCAACACAGTGAGACTGTATCTCTACAATAATCAAAATCAAAATAAAATAATAATTCACACCTCTCAAAAAATACATATGTATCAGAAAAGCTTAAAAATGTCTAGCTACCTATTGACCCATTATCCATTTCTAAGAATTTATCCACAAGAAATAATCACAAATAATAGGAAAGAGTCCATTAGAATCTATTTATGATATCCTTGTCCATAATAGCTCCCAAGCTTGAATTGACCGAAATGTCTGATAAGTTAGAAAGTTTATTTTGCCAAGGTTGAGGAAGTGCACCTGTGACACAGCTTCAGGAGGTCCTGATGACATGTGCCCAAAGTGGTAGGGACACAGCTTGGTTTTATACATTTTAGGGAGACATGAGACATCAATCAATATGTGTAAGATGTACACTGATTGTTTCCGTCGGTTGAATAAATTATAGTAGGTTATTGTGCTGGAATAATATGAAACCACTGAAATTATTTTACTAAACTCTAATAATATTAGGGGAATTTCTTGGTATATTAATTGACAGAAGTAGATTATATGGTCACGTGTTTAGTATGACCCCACACTGGATTGTAAAAATTCATCTACATCCACACAGAAAGCAGCAGCCTTGGAAAACCATACCCCCAAATATTAATAATGGTAACCTTGATGTGTGGGGAAAATAAAAGAACAAGAAGTTCCTCTAAAAATGTTCTTGAAGAATAATGGAAAGAATTAAAGGATGAATGTGTTCCAAAATCCTAGAATGGCAATGTGAATAGGTGAAGAGAAAAAGGCAATCCATAGTTAAAGACAAAAAAGAAAAAAAAAAAAAGAGACCTGACTATGACTCAGTAAGTGAAAGTACTTAGGAAGAACGGAGGGGCCAGCACATGCAATAAAATTGGTCGAGGATAAAGTCAAATGCAAAGTAAAAGCTTGTACAACATGATCTAGGAGCCTGGACGTAAACCACAAATAGCATGGGCAATTTGGCATGACTGCTGCTTACAAAATGTGGATTTTGTTACCCCAAGAGTCAATCTAAAACAGTGAATATATTTTCTAGTCTGAATAAAGATCTGAATTGTTTAAAAAGCTCCACAATAATATATGACTAAGTGGCCACGGGTGAAAACTCATTTAGAAACAATAAAGAAACTAGATTTTTAAAGAAAGAATCATTTGAAAAGCATTTCAACACTTTTAAAGTATTTCTTTAAAATGCATTACATTTTTTAAATTTCAGGCTTTTTTTACTCATAGATGGTAGAGCTAATTAAAATCAATTTTTTCACTTTTCATTGAATATACTCTCCTAGATTACTTTATCAAAGCAGAGTTCATATTCTGCCACATGCAGAATTTGCTCATGGAGAAGCCTTCAGGTTTTTTGATCATGTGCCCCAAAATATGCATTTATATTTACAAATTAAATGCATCTGTTTTACTAAACTAATAGGATACATAAATTATATGTAATCAGAAACTCAAAAGAATGCAATCATTTTTCTCTTATCTACCTATGACCTGGAAGCTCCCTCCTCACTTTGAGTTGTCCCGCCTTTGCCTTGAGTTATCTTATCTTTCTGAACTGAAACAATTAATATACAGCTTACACATATTGATTGATGTCTCATGTCTCCCTAAAATGTACAAAACCAAGCTGTGTCCCTACCACCTTGGGCACATGTCATCAGGACCCGCTGAAGTTGTGTCACAGGTGCGCTTCCTCAACCTTGGCAAAATAAACTTTCTAAATTTACTGAGCCCTGTCTCAGATCTTCAGGGTTCACAGTTTGCAGCCTCCATAGGGCAAGTCTGAAACATGAGTGAGTAAAAAAGCAGTGTGTATTTAATTATCTTAATTTCTGAATAAAGAATATACAACAGACGTAGTGAGCAAAGATCTTGCCTTCCTGTTAATGGTGTTCCTGAAGAGCATGTCAGACCAGTAGCTATATCAGAGGAATCCCTTGGCTTCAATTTCAGCCTCAACAAATAATCTTCCTAGCTTCCCAGAGAGACTTTCTTACATGGGAGAAGAACATTCTTGGCTCAGTTCATATGAGTATTCTGATCTTTTGGGTAGTCATGTTACAGATACAAATATGAAATTAGCATCTTCTCTGTGAGTTTGATTAACATGAGTTAGTTCTGATGATGATTATCTTCTGTTATTCAGATAAAGCTATGATCACAGGAAACTTGCCAGGAGACACCACTGTCTAAGCACAGTCACCCTGTGGGACCCTCGATTCCTTTGACCCACCATTCCCTTTCCCTCACTAAATTGAGCCTTTTAGAGTAGAACAATGGCATGAACTCATGAGCCAAGAATTGCACCTAAACTTCATGGCGTTGAAATCCAGAGGGTGACTCTAATGTTTGATTGGTTCATCTTTTACATAGGAAAGTACTTCTTTGAAAGGTTGGACATTTAAGTAATCATTTTAAACAAGAAATGGTATGATGCAGATCTCTGTTATGGAATTTTAGGAGAGTTTGTGACAGGAAATTCCTCTACTGTGTTCCTGGGATTGAAACTTACCTCCATTACTGTATTTTATGTGGAGTCTATTTAATCCTATATTACTTGTAATTTAGTCCAAAGTGTTTCTTGGCAACATTCCCCCACAATTCTTTTCTGAGTTGTGTGAGTTCCCATTTCATAACCAGTTGTTTGCCATCTGATTTCTGATATCGTCTAATATCTTCTGATATCTTCTAATATCTGATATTTCTAATGTGCTATTCTTTCAAAAACTTCAATCTAGATGATTTAACTCATTTACAAATATTAATTGTCATCAGCTGTCTGGTTGCATTTTTTTCCGGTGAGTTTCTGTTGAGTTTTCATTGTCTGTTAGAATATTATTTGGTCTGTGCGCTATGGTTTGAATGTTTTTGTCCTCTCCCAAAATTCATGTGTTGAAATTTTAATCCCCAATGCAACAGTGTTGGGAGTTGTTAATTAATGCTGTCATAAAACAGGCTTGCTGGAGTGGGTTTGTTATCTCTTGCTCTTCCACCATGTGAAGATGCAATAAGAAGGCCTGTACAAGACGCTGACACTTTGATCTTGGACTTCCCAGCTGATGGAAATGTGAGATAATAAATTTCTGTTCTTTATAATTAACCAGTCTGTGGTATTCTGTTACTGCAGCACAAAAGGACCAACATAGTCTGTTTTAATCTTTTTTCTTTTTCTTTTTAACTTCTGTGGGTACATAGTGGGTATATATATTTGTGGGGTACATGAAATGTTTTGATATAGGCATGTAATGTGAAATAATCACATCATGGAGAATGGGGTATCCATTTCCTCAAATATGTATCCTTTGTGTTACAAACAATCCAATTACACTTTTAGTTATTTTAATATGTATAATTTTTATTGAATGGTCACCTTGTTGTGTAACCAAATAGTATGTCTTATTCATTCTATTTTTTTGTACCCATTAACCAGCGCCACCTCCCTGCTACCTCCTAGCCTCTGGTAACAATTCTTCTACTGTCTCAGTTCATGAGTTCAATTTTTAAAATTTTTAGATCTCACAAATAAGTGACAACATGTGATGTTTATCCTTCTGTGCCTGGCTTATTTCAGTGAATATAATGATCTTCGGTTGCATCCATATTGTTGCGGATGACAGGGTCTCATTCTTTTTTATGACCAAATAGTACTCCATTGTGTATGTGTACCATTTTTTCTTTCTTTCTTTTTTTTTTTTTTTTTTTTTTTGAGATGGAGTCTCGCTCTGTTGCCCAGGCTGGAGTGCAGTGGCGTGATCTTGGCTCACTGCAAGCTCCGCCTCCCGGATTCATGCCATTCTCCTGCCTCAGCCTCCCGAGTAGCTGGAACTACAGACGCCAGCCACCACACCTGGCTAATGTTTTGTATTTTTAGCTGAGACGGGGTTTCACCGTGTTAGCCAGGATGGTCTCAATCTCCTACCTTGTGATCCGCCCACTGTGGCCTCCCAAAGTGGTGGGATTACAGGCGTGAGCCACCACACCAGGCCAGCATTTTTTCTTTATCCATTCATCTGCTGATGGACATTTAGGTTCCAAATCTTAGCTATTGTGAACAGGGCTGCAACAAACATGGGGGCGTAGCTATCCCTTTGACATACTGATGTGTTTTCTTTTGGGTATATACCCAGCAGTGGGATTGCTGGATCATATGATAGCTCTATTTTAATTTTTTTTGAGGAACCTCCAAACTGTTTTCCATAGTGGTTGTAATAATTCACATTCTCACTGTGTGTACATTGTTGGTGAGAATGTAAATTATTACAACCACAGTGTTCCCTTTTCTCCACATCCTCACCAGCATTCCTTACTGTCTTTTGAATATAAGCCAAAGACAGGAAATAACCAATGCTTTGATATGCATTTCTCTGATGATCAGTGATGTCGAGCACATTTTCATTTGCCTGTTTTCCTTTTGTATGTCTTCTTTTGAAAAACGTTTATTCAAATCTTTTGCCCATCTTTTGATCAGATTATTAGATTTTTTTTTCCTATACAGTTTTTTGAGATCTTTATATATTCTGGTTATTAATTCCTTGTCAGATGGGTAGTTTGCAAATATTTTCTCCCATTCTGTGGGTTGTTTCTTTACTTTGCTGATTGTTTTCTTTGCTGTGCAAAAGCTTTTTAACTTGATGTGATCTCATTTGTCCATTTTTACTTTGGTTGCTTGTGCTTGTGGAGTACTACTCCAGAAATCTTTGCTGAGTCCAACGTCCTGGAGAGTTCCCCCAATGTTTTCTTTTAGTAGTTTCAGTTTGAGGTCTTAGATTTAAGTCTTTAATCCATTTTGATTTGATTTTTGTATACCGCAAGAGATGGGGTCTTTCATTCTTCTGCATATGGATATCCAGTTTTCCTAGCACCATTTATTAAAGAGACTGTCTTTTCTGAAGAGTATGTTCAACTTTGTTGAAAATGAGTTCACTGTAAGTGTGTGGATTTGTTTCTGGGTTCCCTATTCTGTTCCATTGGTCTATGTGTCTGTTTTTATGCCAGTAACATTCTGTTTTGGTTATTATAGCTCTGTAGGATAATTTGAAGTCAGGTAAATGTGATTCCTCCAATTTTGTTTTGCTTTTTTTTTTTTGCTTAGGACAGCTTTGCCTATTTTGGGTCTTTTGTGGTGCCATATAAATGTTAGGATTGTTTTTTTCCATTTCTGTGAGGAATTTCATTCGTATTTTAATAGGGATTGCATTGAATCTGTAGATTGCTTTGGGTAGTATGGTGTATGAATATTTTAACAATATTGATTCTTTCAATCCATGAACATGGAATGTTTTTCCATTTTTTTGGCGTCCTCTTCAATTTCATTAATCGGTTTTACAGTTTTCATTATGGAGATCTTTCACTTTAGTTGATTCCTAGATATTTAATTTTATTTGTGGCTTTATAAATGAGATTACTTTTCAATTTCTTTTTCGGAATGCCCACTGTTAGCATATAGACATGCTACTGGTTTTTGTATGCTGATTTTGTATCCTGCAACTTTACTGAATTTATTTATCAGTTCTAACAGTTTTTTGGTGGAGTCTTTAGATTTTTCCAAATATAAGATCATATCATCTGCAAACAAGGATAATTTGACTTCTTTCATTCCAATTTGGATGCCCTTCATATCTTTCTCTTTTCTGATTGCTCTAGCAATCAGACTTCCAGTATGTTCCAGTATGTTGAATACCAATGGTAAAAGTGGGCATCCTTGTGTCAATCTTTTTTCTTGTACCAAGTTCATTTGACATTAAATGGTTTTTCTTTTTTTCCCCATGTTCAAATTACAAGGATTTTTGTATATTCCATCGCAAAGAAGACTCCTGTGAAGGAAGTGGAGATGGACCAGGGTCAATTTTTCAGCTTCATGGCTCCAGGGCTCTCTCATATTATAAATAAAGGACTGAAAATGCAGCCTTTCTATGTAGCCTAGCTCTGCTTGTCAAAGTCAAGTCTGGTTAGTAAGATCTTCTATCTCTAGTTCTGTGTTTTCTAGAGGTCAATGAACCTTGTCTTCAAGATTACATTTATTTTCAGTGACTTTATTCCCCTGGATTATTTCACTGGGTCTACCACCAACTCCAGTCTAATACAAAATGATGTTTTACCATTCCCAATCTAAATCATCCTTCTCCCTATTATAAATGATCCTGCTCCGCTCTATTTTACTACTTTCCAGCACTTTTCCCCTCAAGCATGTGGATCAGTCCTCCTGGAAGGACACATGTGCTGAATATTTCTGGTATTCTTCAGAGTTTAAATCACCACAGGACATTCAATTCTCCTGCATCCACACATGCACATGTAGATGGGCTTTTGGTTTGTTTTTGGTGGTGGTTGTTTTGCATTCATCCAGAATGTGTGGCCCATAAGTTAGTTCTCAAAACTGCTTACCCATATTTCCATTCAGGTAGTCTTCTCTTTTTGGAAGCACTTATTAGTAATTTTGAAACTGTAGCTCATAATAGCATGTTGGTAACCCCTTCACTCTTGCTGCTTCCCACACTCCTTTCTGCTGATTCTGTATCTCTCCTGCTACTGGGTAGAGAGGCACATCTGCCCATATTCTGGAAATGGTAGGAATTCTACTTTTTAAATTTCTTAAAGATTATTTTTGAAGAGCTAGTTAATACCTGGTCCAAGAGGAGTTATTTATCTTTGAGAAGACAGGCTTCTCTTGGGTGAAAAAATTTAGATGTAGAATATCAGCAAGCGCTTTTGTAGTCATATTAAAAAGGCAGTTCAGTCTCACAAAGAGGTCAACCCTGCTCTGGTCTTGTGGGAAATGTGTAACTGTTTATAGATGAGGCTTCCTCGAAAACCCACTTACATGAACCAAATTTATTCCAGGGACTGCCCTCAGTTTGCAAGGAAAGAATGGTTTCTGGAATAATTAAAACTTGAAGGTATTTCTTGTTATTATAAGAATTTTTAAAATGGCAGATAAACTCCATGATAGTATAAAGTTTTTTAGGATGTAGAAACAAAACAAATTAATAAAATCTCTATTAGGGTAAGACTTCTAATTTCAAAGGAAAATATTAATGCATGAATTTAATAAATATTTAGCACTATTAATATATGCAAGTACCAACTTCATAAAAATTCCATTATATAAACTGAATTGAACATCTATGTCAATTAATATTAGTAACACTCATAATATGTATAATATTTTAACAAAAATAAGTTTTAATGTTATACAGAGGGAAAATAAAAGTACCAGTATCTACCTAGGTAAAATCATACATTTTATTTTTAAAAACAGTTTAACATTCAACATTGTTATTATTCCAACGTAGAACAAAGGCTATATATATAACTGAGATGATTGCCTGTGCAAGGTTTTCATGTGGTCACATTTAAACAACCACTAAAGCAAAAAAATTCATTATTTAGCACAATACAAAATGATATTATTTTGCCATTCCCAAGCATGAAGATAATCAAGGTACATTTCTAACACATTTAAATTAGCCCTATAAATAAACCAGGCATTCTCTTTTCTTCTTGTTTTGTTGTTACCTTACAGAAAAAAAAGTTTCATATCATAATTAATGCTTAGGGACACAGACTTCAGAGCCAATAAAATTTTGCTCCAAATCCCAGTGCTGCCTCCTACTAGCTGTGAGATATTGGGCCAGTTTCTTAACCATACTAAGGCTATTTCCTCATCTATAAAACGGAGAAAATGGATGTCGCAAAGACTGAGAGAATATATGTAATATGGGTTTGTGTCCCCCTAAATTAATATATTAAAGCCCTAACTCCCAGTATCTCAGAATGTGACTGTATTTGGAGATAGGGCCCTTAAAGAGGTAATTAAAATGAGGCCATTGGGGTGGGCCCTAATCCAGTCTGACTGGGGTCCTTATAAGAGGAAATTTGGACACAAAAATAGACACCAGGGATGTGCACACACAGAGGGAAGACTGAGGACACAAGAAAGTGGCCATCTACAAAGCAAGGAGTGAGGCCTCAGAAGAAACAAATCCTGTCCACACCTTAATCTCAGTCTTCTATTCGTCATAACTTTGAAAAAATAAATTTCTGTACTCAGTTTGTGGTACTTCATTAAAGCAGCCCTATCTAATTAATACAGCATGTAAAGGATTTAAAACAGTTTCTGGAAAATGGCAGGTAATCAGTAACTCTTACTACTATTTTAACTATTTTCCCAGGGCTCCTCTAATATTCAATTCCAAAAATCACACATGTAATTTAATCTTTAAATATTCAATTTATGGCTAACTAGCAAAAGACAAAGAATTTGTTTGGACAGGCAGTCCACTATGGGCTCTGAGCATCCCTGCACAGTCTTGCCAGGTATTGCCCTTTCTTTTTCTAGGCCATTTCTAAGAGTTGTGTTTGCAGGGAGAAATCTTACGGAATGATGTAATATCTTCCTCCTGACAAAAAATAGGCTTGCTTGTGCTTACTATAACAGTGGTGACTCATCCAAGCTTGGTGGTCCTCTCCTGTACCACAACCCACTATGTGTGTAGACATTCATTATGGGTTCTTTGTGTCATAGAGTGAGATTTGGGAAGCACATGGGACTGACACAAATAAACATGAAGCTCTGGATACTATAAAGTCCTTTGTTTCTGACCCATGAGTCTCATGTCTTCTGCCAGCATTCCATGAAATTTTAAGAGGCTAATTTGTTAGCATGTGTCTAGTTCATTTTGCACTGCTATAATAGAATACTACAGACTGGGTATTTTATAGGAAACAGAAATTTATCTCCCACTGTTCTGGAGCCTGGGAAGTCCAAGATCAAGGGTTTTGATGAGGGTCTAGTCTTTGCTTCCAAGATGGTGCCTTGGATGCTTCATTCTCTGGAGAAGGAGAACACTGTGTCTTCACACGGCAGAAGGCAGAAAGACAAAAACGGACAAACACTGAATCCCCCCATGGCAGAAGAGGGTGAACCCACTTCTGGAAGCTCTTTTTATAGCAGCATTAATCTATTCATAAGGGTGGAGCCTTCATGACCTAAACACCTCCCATTAAGCCCCACCTCTCAATCCTGTTGCATTGGGAATTAAAAAATTCCCCACACACAAATTTTGGGGGAACACATTCAGACCAAAACATCTTGTAAGTAGGGTAAAATCTCAGACATTGCACAGTTCTTGACAATTTTGGCTAACAGAGCCATGGCTTTCTGATGTTAAAATAACTCTAATATCCTGAGTTCCTACATAAACAAACTGAACCCCAAATCAGGGTGAAAGGCCCTAGCCTAGGAAAATGAAACTTCAGCATAATCTATCAGAAATTGACAACTAAGCTCTAACTAGGGACTTTAGAAATTGCCAGTAAACCTCTAACTAGGGAATTTAAAGCTACTGCTCCACCTTAACCTGTCAAATATTTTGTCTTGCTTCCATGAACACATTATAAAAGTTTTCCCCTTGCATCCCTTCATTGGAGCCCAAACTGCCTGCAGTCTGGAGTTGTTCCATTCACAAATCACTACCTGTTCAAATAAACTCTAAAAGTTAGTGCATCTAAGTTTTAATACTGGAAAACAGGAAGGCCTCGATGACTAGATTAGGAGATATGAGAACACTCTCTGGGATTCAGTAGTGAATGCTTTCATCCAAGAGTGGGAAAAGAAGAGGGGAGTAGGCTTCCCTCTTACCAGTTAATGAACGTTTAGAGGCTAAACAGTGAGAGGTAGGATTAAAACAAGCCACCCAAATGGTGTCTTGGTTGTTGCTCACACACTTCAGGGTGGGAGGCAGAAGACATCGACATGACAATGAAGCAGCATTCTCCAGGGCCCTAGAAAACAGGAAATTTGGCTGTGGCTGATAAGTCAAGGAGTCCACAAAGCTGAAACAAATGGTATCAGCAATAAGAAAATAAAACTTTGACTAGATTAAAAATACAAGTTTGTTGAGGCTGAGTTGGGCAATCAATCAAAACTGAAAGTACAGGCCTGTGTTGCTTAACCAAGGGGATACATTCTGAGAAATGCATCATGAGGTGATTTCACTGTTGTGTAAACATCAGAGAGTGTACTTACACAAACCAAGATGGTACAGCCTACTACATACCTAGGCTATATGGTATAGCCTATTGATCCTAGGCTACAAAACTGCACAGCATGTTACTGTACAGAATAACAGAGGCAACTGTAACACAATGTTAAGTATTTGTGTGTCTAAACATACCTAAACACAGAAAAGGTACAGTAAAAATATGGTATTACAATCTTATGGGACCACCATAAATATATGTGGTCCACAGTTGACCAAAATGTCATCATACAACATAGGTTTCAGCTGCATGGGTTCACTTACACATTAATTTTTTTCTGCTTCTACCACCTGAGACAGCAAGAACAGCCCCTCTTCTTTCTCCTCTTCAGCCTACTCAACATGAAGATGATGATGAGGATGACCTTTATGATGATCCACTTCCATTTAATGAATAGTGTTATTTTCTCTTCCTTGTGATGTTGATGACATTTTCTTTTTTTCTAACTTACTTTATTGTAAGAATAAAGTATGTAATACATACACAAAATATGTGTTATTGGTAAGGCTTATGGTCAACAGTTAAGCTATTAGTAAAGTTTTGGGAGAGTCAAAAGTTATATGCAGGCTGGGCGTGGTGGCACACACCTGTAATCCCAGCACTTTGGGAAGCCAAGGCCGGCGGATTGCCTGAGCTCAGTTTGAGACTACCCTGGGCAACATGGTGAAACCCCGTCTCTACTAAAATACAAAAAATTAGCCGGGTGTGGCAGCAGGTGCCTGTAGTCCTAGCTACTTGGGAGGCTGAGGTAGGAGAACTGCTTGAACCCAGAAGGCAAGGTTACAGTGAGCCAAGATTATGCCACTGCACTCCAGCCTGGGTGACAGGAGGCTCTGTCTCCAAAAAACAAAAATGTTATATGCAGATTTTTGATTGTGCAGGGGGTTGTCATCCCTGTCCCCTGCATTGTTCAAAGGTCAACCGCAGATGATGTTCTAGTGGTTGAAATCAGAAGCCACTTCCAACAGCTTTGACTGTGGTGTTTTCGTACCTCTACCAGTAGGAATGGCTGGTAAACCCAGACAAAATTTAGGGCCCTGTTTGACCAGTCATTTTTCAGACTGGAGAGATTTATAGCACTCAATCCCTTTGGCAATAAAACAAATAAATGCTGTCTCTTTGGCCTTACCAGCAAAAAGGAGGCTCAACACTTTTTACTAAGACTCTATCAGTATAGGAGACAATATATGATGCCATCAATGGCAGCTCCCAGATGTGAACATGTAGAAACACAGGGACCAGCACAATCTTGTTTCATTCTGACTGATCTTACGCTTCTCTAAATTTGTCTGAGTGGCCTTGGATTATACCATGTATAGCAACTGAGGCTGCAACTACTCGGTAACACTACTTATGTGACTGAAATCCATATATGATGATTTAAATCAGGTTTGACAATAATTCTGAACTAGAGTAACCTGGACCCTTTGGGGTTATGTACTTGTATGCGGGGAAAATAAGCCATAGAAGGGCTCTCTATAGGGAACAGGGTCTGTTTTTTGGCCCAGCTATTGCACCCATAATTATTGGCAATAACACCACATATCAGCAGGTCAGTCAAAGCTCCCTTTATTGGGTCATAATGTATAATAAATTGGTCCTTCACTACCTTCAGGCTGCCTAATAAAAAGATCTATTGATCCTCCCTTGGAACTTACAGTTGACTGAGTCAAGACCTTGGGGGACAGGACTGAGGTTAATACTGCAGGTTGGCTTCATCCTGCTGTTGTGTCTGATAACAGCCTTCATTAATTGCTATATGAGACCAAATGAACAAATCTGGTAATGAATAAACAACCTGTCAGGTTAATCAGAGTAGCTGATGGAGTGGCATACTGATGTGAAAATTCAAGTTTGGCCAAGAACATGTTGGGCTGAGGAGCAGATTGTTGGAAGAGACTATCCACTATGGGCTCTGAGTGTCCCTGCATACTTACTGGGTATGCCAAGAATGCAAGGACTTTATCTTTACCTAGTCCATGTCCCAGGCTTGTGTTTACACTAAGCAATCTCGAAGTATGGGGTAATAACTCCCTTTGGACAAAGACCAGGATGTTTTTTGCTTACTACAAAAGCAGTTAATATCCCAAGCTCAGTCTTTCTGTCTTACAATATAACCCACTGTGTGCAGGCTTTCATCATGGGCCCTTTGTGTTCCTCCTGTGGGAACCAGAAAAATAAGGAACTGAATAAAACCAACATGAAGCTCTGGCTACAGCTTTTGCTGTGAATAATAGTCCTTTGTTTCTGACCCAGGTGTCTTGTGCTTTCTGTAGTATCCCATGAAACAGTAACAGACTAACTTGTTAGCTTATAAATAGGGCAAAATCTCAAACCATGCACAGTTATTGACAGACATCAACTATTTTCTTCTTGGCAATAGCTGGCATTTTAGGCACCATGACTTGGCTAGCAATACATTTACTATTAGCATGACATATTATGCAAAATTATTTTCCAAAGACTTAGCCAATAACACTATAAAAACAAAAAGCCCGTTAATTCCTGTGAATTTATCTGTGTGTGTCCATGTCCAGTAATTATTTCACTGTCTGTCTGAAGTACTAACAATACTAAATCCAGTGCTCGGCGCCACGCCTCAATCTTTGGTGTAACAACGTCATAAACTCTTGGAATCTGCTCCAATTTATTTGAAATGTCTGAATTTAAAATTCTACTATTTAGTTTACTATATTCATTCAAGATGTAAGATGAAGGAGAGCCAGAGTCTGTGGCATTTTGCAGATGATGCTGAATGTATGTGCTGGCTTCAAATTCTGACGAGTAATGGGCAGAATTATATAGGAGAGTTGAAAGGTATTTCTGCCATCCATTTGCCAGGAATTTAAGCACAGTTGGTCTGTATATTGCCAGAGATGAAGCCAGCCAAGAGGAAGTATTATGGAGCCACCCTGAGCAAGCATGATTCTCTTTTTTCAGAGATTGCTCCGCAAGAATTTGAAGACAGCTAAGACACAAAAATTCAACTGCACCACCTCCAAGGAAGACCTTTTCCTCTTTTAGAGCATAATACAAACGATAGGCACATGTCCAGAACCTATCTTCTTTGGTTTGCATCTGTGCAGTAACTGGGTTAGTGAGCACGGCTGTAACCAAATTAATTCCTTCTGTTTTTAATAAGATTGCGATTCTGTTGTTCCCATCTACAACATCCAAGGGACTGCTTCTCCAGAAGGTCACACAGACCCCCTTGCCCACACAATCTTCATTCACTTGTGTAATGTAGGCCACCTGTACTGCTCCTGCAGCTTCTGCAAAAGCCTGCATCACACTGCCATTCACTGAGCCAATTACCAACTGCTTACTGTTTAAAAATTTTTCAATTAAGCGTTCAGACACATTTCCTTGTACCAGGACAAGGTTCACATTGAACTGGATTAACACCTGTAATACGTGATTTGCCCACAGTTCTTCTGAGCTGTCTTCTTGAAGCTCCATGCTAGTTAATGCTGTTTTAATATTTACAGACTTATTAAATCCCAGGTGGCGATAATTCTCTGTGAGGTCACCCTCAATGAGAACTACTCGGAGAGGCTGATTCTGCAATTCCTTGATCACAGGAGTATTAGATACTGACACAACAGTGACATATCCCGGACAAACACAAGAAGTTGTTTCAGGTAAGCCTGGTAGACAGCAAGTACAAATTCTCGAAATGTCAAACATAAATGGTTTTATACAGTTGCCTTGTTGCACACAAGCATTCTGATATTGCAACTGTACTGCTTCTTCTACTAATTTCATGCTGCTGTGATCTCCGTGACTCAAGCCTACTGCCAACTCTACCAAATCGTTACATCTGTAAGTTTTGAGAGTAGCTGTAACACGTTCTTGAAATCCATCTGGTTTGCTTACCCATTCAGTATTATCTGTCCCATTAAAATGCCTACTGTGGATTAGTATTGACTTTCTGCAGCAGGTATCGGCAAGCAGGCTGTTTTTCAGAGCTCGTGATGTGTTCTTATCTGCTTCAACCTTAGCCTGAGGTTTAAAGAATTCAGATGATTTAAAAAGTCTGCCAGAAAGATTGGAAATGGTCAGTGTTTGAGAGGCAACATCTCTGAGACCATGCTCTTCCTCTAACAAATCAGTATCTGAAGGGACCTGTAGAAAAGGACACAAACTTACACTAAATGTTTCAAGTTGAGGAAATGTTTTTGTGCTGTCCATACAGTCAAATATATTGTGAACAGGTACTTGAAGAGAAACTACTTCTTCACTACAAAACTTTAAGCCTTCTGACATTACTGACACTATTACAGAAATGGGGACGCCAAGATGAAGACATTCTTCAACTGCACTGCTCCAAGCACCAACAAGAAACAAAAGAGTACTGGTTCCAGTTCTATATGTGTTATTTTGTGCTTGAACTGCTTCATTGAGAAGCTGTCCCACTGCACTGCTTAAATCCAAACTTTCAAGAAGCCTTACTGTTGAACTGATTAATACACTTTCATGACATTCTTCATCTATAATAAATTTGGATGATTTTAGTGGGCCTAGGAAAGTTCTTCCTGTTTCCGCGAATGATGAAAGTTGTTGAAGTCCCATGTGTCTTCTTTCGTTTATGACTCTGCAAGCCATCACCATGTATCATGATCTGCAAAGAAAATAAAAACTTGGAACTTCATTCAGTATAATTCATAGTTATAAATGCTATATAGAAATAAAAATAAAATATGCTTCCTGCTTTTGAGGTACATATAATTTCCATTAAAAAAGGGTCAGTGCAATGATATAGTATTATTATTCTATTAATGATAAAGGTATGGGGGAATGGAAGAGAAGCACTCCATCCAACAGAGGAAATGAAGCATGAGGGCCATAGGCAATGTTTCCAGAAGAAAGCAATTCTTGGAATGAGTCTTGAAAAATAACTGGAAAGAGTTACAAGTTGAAGGAGGCAGTAGTAAATGCACATATATGTGAAAAGACATAGTGTATTAGGGGAAATAGAAGTAGCCTGGTTTTATGAGAATATAAAAAATGTAGTGGAGCGGCTGGGCGCGGTGGCTCATGCCTGTAATCCCAGCACTTTGGGAGGCCGAGGCGGGTGGATTACGAGGTCAGAGGTTCCAGACTAGCCTGGCCAATATGGTGAAACCTTGCCTCTACTAAAAATACAAAAATTAGCCGGGCGTGGTGGCACGGGCTTGTTGTCCCAGCTACTTGTGGGGCTGAGGCAGAAGAATCACTTGAACCCAGGAGGTGGAGGTTGCAGTGAGCCGAGATGGTGCGATTGCACTCCAGCCTGGGCAGCAGAGTGAGACTCGGTCTCAGAAAAGGAACAAAACAAAACAAAACAAAACAAAAAAAACACGTAGTGGAGAACAGTAGGAGATGAAGCTCTAGAAGACGGAAGGGCATTATGTGCCAGAGCAAGGAGCTTAAACTTGATCCTGTAATGGGAACCATTAAAATGGTTTTTTTTTTTTTTTTGAGACAGAGTCTTGCTCTGTCAGCCAGGCTAGAGTGCAGTGGCCGGATCTCAGCTCACTGCAAGCTCCTCCTCTCTGGTTCATGCCATTCTCCTGCCTCATCCTCCCGAGTAGCTGGGACTACAGGCACCCGCCACCTCGCCCGGCTAGTTTTTTGTATTTTTTAGTAGAGACGGGGTTTCACCGTGTTAGCCAGGATGGTCTCGATCTCCTGACCTCGTGATCCGCCCGTCTCGGCCTCCCAAAGTGGTGGGATTACAGGCTTGAGCCACCGCGCCCGGCCTAAATGTTTTTAATAAAAAAGATCACGAAACAACTTGATGTAGTGTTTGAAAACATGTACTCTAAACCTAGAAGTCTGGGTGTAAACTTAATCTTACTGCTTACTAGCTATATAGCCTTCAGCATGTTATGTACTTTATCCCTTAGTTTCCATATCTAAAAAATAGGGATAATAATAGAAGCTATTTCATAGAGTCATTATAAGGAGTGAATATAGTACTTAAACAATATCTGGCACCGTGTTTTATGAGTTCTTGTTTTAATAACAATAATAATTGTAATGTTTTGGATATATTACCACTGATAACACTGTAGAGGACTGACTAGACAAGTACCAGACTGGAGGTAAAGAGGCCAATTAAGAATCTTCCATAGTTATCTAGGCGAGAAATGCGGAAGAGGGATGGAGGGAAGGGGATGGATTTGGTTACTGAATAGATTATAAAGAAAAAAAAAATACTACTTAAAGGGAGGTTCAAGAGCAATTGTACTTCCTCTGCATATTTCAGAATTCACATACAAAGTGAACAGAAAGTTACAAGAAAGACTTTAGCCCAATAAAAAGAATTCTCAACAAGGTACTCCTTAATTGAAAAGCTGTCTATTAATAAAATAACTTGCCTTGTGAGGTGTGAGCTCCCTGTTACTTAAAAGTGCCGGAGCTAAGGAGCTATGATTATAGATGATAATCTATAGTAAAATTTTCTTTTCTAACTCTAAAACTTGATGATTCTTGGGGTAATATGTATCTTTTAAATGTCAAATATTAAACAGCAAACAACTCTTAGACTTTTGCTTTTCCTCTAGTACTGGCCACATCACTGGTAATTTGTTTCTATAATACCTAAATTAATCCTGGAAGCTGAAGAGTAGCATAGTTCAAGATCTATCTTAAGGTCAACAGCAGGCCATAACACGATACAGGGTGAGCATCACAAATCTGAAAATCCCAAATCCAAAATGCTCCAAAATCTGAAACTTTTTGAGCACTGACATGACACCCAAAGGAAATGTTCATCGGGGCATTTCAGATTTCAGATTTTTGAATTTGGAATATTCAACTGGTGTGATGGTTAACATTAAGTATCAACTGCAGACTGAAGGATGCAAAGTATTGTTTCTGGGTGTGTTTGTGAGGGTGTTGCCAGAAGAGATTAACACTGAGTCAGTGGACTGGGAGAGGAAGACCCACACTCAGTATGGGTGGGCACCATCCAATCTGCTACCAGCATGGCTAGAAAATGCAGGTGGAAGAAGGTGGAATACGCTGGCTTACTGAGTCTTCCAGTCTTCATCTTTCTCCCGTGCTGGATGCTTCCTGCCCTTGAACATCAGATTCCAGGTTACACCAGGTTACTCTTGGACTTACACCAGTGGTTTGCCAGAAGGCCTTCAGGCACACTTTGAAGGCTGCACTGTCAGCTGCCCTACTTTTCAGGCTTTGGGACTCAGATTGAGCCACTACTGGCTTTCTTGCTCCTCAGGTTGCAGACGGCATATCACAGGACTTCACCTTGTGATTATGTGAGTTAATTCTCCTTAATAAACTCACTTTCATATACACATATATCCTATTAGTTCTATCCCTCTAGAGAACCCTAATACAACTGGTAAATAAATAATGCAAATATTCCAAAATCTGAAAAAATAAAAACTCTGAAACACTTTTGGTCCCACACATTTCAGATAAGGGATATGCAACCTGTATTCCTCAAGAGTAGCTTCCAATAGGCTTTTAAGGACTAAGGAAGAAAACTAGTACTGCCTAGGACAACGAATAATGAATTGTGTGAATTAAGTTTCAAATCCTCTTTTGTGAAATTTTCAATTCTGTAGAATAAAAATTCATAATATACTCAGGCATATCTCTACACAGCATCAAAATGGAGCATCAGGCCAGGCACAGTGGCTCACACCTGTAATCCCAGCACTTTGGGAGGCCAAGGCAGGCAGATCACTTGAGGTCAGGAGTTCAAGATCAGCCTTGCCAACATGGCGAAACCCCATCTCTACTAAAAATACAAAAATTAGCTGAGTGTGGTGGTGCATGCCTGTAATCCCAGCTACTCAGGAGGCTGAGACATGAGAATCACTTGAACCTGAGAGGCGAAGGTTGCAGTGAGCTGAGTGAGGTTGCCCGCTACACTCCAGTCTGGGTGACAGAGCAAGACTCCATCTCCAAAACAAAACAAAACATGCTGACGAGTTGATGGGTGCAGCACAGCAACACGGCACAAGTATACATATGTAACAAACCTGCACGTTATGCACATGTACCCTAGAACTTAACGTATAATAATAATAAATAATAATAATAATAATAATAAGAAAAACAAAACAAAACAAAAAACAAAATGCAGCATCAAAATATACTTTAGGACTCTAACTTCAACAGTCCTGAGACCCATTATGTCTTCCAGCTAACATCTTATAATGTTTGGTTGCCCTTCTTTCACCTCTAACCCCCATATTATCAATTCCCTATTTACCTGGTTTAAATTCCATTTGTTAATTATTGCAATCACTCCATTGCACATATAACATGCCCTCAAATTCCTTGCTCCTCTTTCTTTTCATCTTACTCACCTTGCAAAGCTACTAATCTTGATGAAATTCAACCTTGTCTACTCCATGCTTGCCCTGGTGCAGCTGAAAATAAACAGAAAAACACAACCATGCTCATTAGTGGCATTTTAAGTTCATGGACCTCAAACCTCAAGTGCCCCTTAATACTGCCTAGCAACCTATTTCCCTAGTCCATGTATCTTTAAATTTTTTTTATAAGATTGCTTTCTGTGATCTATTTAAGAAAGTTTTACCTACTCCTAAGCAGAATATTTATTCTTCTATATTTCTTCTAAAAGCTTTATGGTTGTAGTCTTTAAGTGAAGTGAAACTCATTTAACATGAAGGTAACCATTTTAAACTGTACAATTCAGTGGCATCTAGTACACTCACAATGTTACACAACTACCACCTCTATTTACCTCCAAAACATTTTGCTCTCCCAAAAAGAAAACTCTATTAGCCATTAAGCAGTCACTCCCTGTTTCTTTCTCCCCCAGATACTGACAACCACCAATCTTCTGTCTCTATGATTTACCTGTTCTGGATATTTATAGAAATGGAATCATATAATATGTGACCTTTGTGTCTTTCATTCAGCATGTTTTTGAGGTTCATCCACGTTGTAGTATTAGTACTTCATTTTTATGGCTGTAGTTATGTATCACATTTTGCTTATCTGTTCACCCATTGATGGACATTTGAATTGTTTCCACTTTTCAGCTATTGTGAAGAGTGCTTCTATGAACATGTGTATATAAGTATGTGCTTGAGTGCTCATTTCCAATTCTCTTGGTTATATACCTAGGAGTGGAATTGCTGGGTCATGTGGTAATTCTTTAACTTTTTTTTTTTTAAGAAATATTTCATTTTATTTTACTCTTTCAGCCATGAGTATTCCAAGGAAATGCAAGCTCATGAAATTTAGAAATAATACCAAATGTGAATAAGACCAGCTTTAGAGGTTGCACGGCATCAGCTGAGTATGATTGTCTGGAATCATTTTTGGCCTTCTCAGTTTGCCAAGACAGGTGTACCATTTGGTCATGTAACAATTTCTGTGGTAACTTTCCAGGTTGAAGACACTTGTCACAGAATGGTGATGCCCAAACAACTGAAATGGTCATAGTACACAAAGGAAAACATTACCAGGTGATAAAGACTATTTGTTTATTATGAGACTAAATGGTAAACCAGAGTATATCCCATTATATATTATAGCACTACAAACATTCCTAGTCATGCCTTCATTTCATTCATTCATTCATGCATTCAGTGAGTACTTCTTAAGCACCTACAGAGTACCAGAAGGCACTGTGTTAACTGCTGGGATTACAAAGACAAAGATTATATACACTCTGCCCTCAAGGAGTTCCCAATCTAATTGTGCAGAGAGATATGGAAATGAAGCATAAAAATTCATCGTAAGGAGTGCTGAGAACAAAAGTCTGTTCAAAGCAAGACACAACCATGGATTATTCCACCACAGGTTCAATGGGAAAAGTATGTGGCATTTTTCCTCCTCTTCAGAATAATGAATGCTTGACATAGCTTTTGTCACTGTCTTCTAGTTCCAGTGTTACAAGGGAGATCCCCAGTATTACAATGAGTCACAGCGAACCTAGAAATGATTAGCATTCTTTTTATTTTTATTTCTTAGACAGGGTCTTGCTCTGTCACCTAGACTGGAGTGCAGTGGCATGGCTCACTGCAGCCTCGACCTCCTGGGCTTGGGTGATTCTCCCACCTCAGCCTCCCAAGTAACTGGGACCACAAGCGCATGCCACCGCACCCAGCTAATTTTTGTATTTTCTTTTTTTTGTAGAGATGGGATTTTGCCATGCTGCTCAGTCTGGTCTCGAAGTCCGAGGCTCAAGTGATCCTCCTGCCTAGGCCTCCCAAAGTGCCGGGATTACAAGTGTGAGCCACCACACCCAGCCAGCATTCTTAATGTTTACTTACAAAGGTATTTCTCTGTCAAAGTCTTCATTCACTTAAAGAAAACCATTTATGATGCATCTTAAAGAAAGCATGCTCACATTTGCCTTTTATTGCCAGATTTCTCTACTTGACCTTATAAGGCCCAAATGGCAGGGGCAGGTCAGGAGCGGGGACATGGGGCGTGTTCTAATAATATATGCTAAACACATAGGGGAGACAGCTTGTCACTGAAGATGTGCCTGACTGCCACTGAGCATCGCCCCTATACTCACCCAACAAATAATGAGGAGCTACCCCTAACTCCCCACATCCCCATGCCCTCCAAAGCTGTCTACATGGGCTGCTCTGTCCTTGGCATGTGCCCTTGAGGGCTGATCCCACTTGGCCACACAAAGGTTTATGCTCTAGGGTCTTTGAAAGAGCGATTCCTGCTCTTCAACTTTCAAGCCTAAGCCTTAACGTTTCAAGGGCTGCTTCTTCCTCTGAAATAACTTGCTTTCACTTGTCATTCATGATTTGGGTGAAAAGACGGAGTCTCTCATTCTTGGTTGCTTAATGCAAAAGGCCTGACTCATATTTCCTATAGTGTTGTGGGACATCTAGCCACAGGCATGAAAAGGAGGAGCAAATATCTTTAACTTTTGAATGAACTGTCGGTTTTCCATAATAGCTGAACATTCCCACCAGCAATGTATGAGGGTTTTGATTTCTCCACATCCTCACTGCATCAGCTTCCTAGGGCTGCCATACCAAATTACCACAAACAACTGGGTAGCTTAAAACAATACATATTTATTCTTTCACAGTTCTGGAGTCTACAAGCCCAAAATTAAAATGTTGGCAGGGCCATACTCCTGAAGGATCAAGGGAAGAATCCTTCCTTGCTTCCTCCAGGTTCTAGTTGCTCCTGGTGGTCCTCGGCTCCTGACTGCATAACTCTAACCTCTGCCTCTGTTTCATACGGACTTCTTATAACCCAGTGATACCAGTCATTGCATTTAGGGCCCACCTTAATCTAGTATGACCTCACTTTACCTAATCACATCTAAAAAGAACCTATTTCCAAATAAGATCACATTCTGAGATGCTAGAAGGACATGAATTGGGGGTAGCGTGAGGGGGAAATAATCAGTCCAGTACACTCAATAACACTTGTCATTTTTGCTTTTGTAATATTTTGTAATATTATAGATATCCTAGTGAATGTGAAGTGGTATCTCATTGTGTTTTTGACTTGCATTTCCCTCATATTGAGCATCTTTTCATGTGAATTAGTCATTTGTGTATCTTTTTTGGAGAAATGTCTATTCAAGTCTTTTGACCATTTAAAAACAGAGCAGTTAGTCTTTTGTTGGTAAGTTGTAAGAGTTACTTACACATTCTGGACACTAGATCCTTATCAAACTATGATTTGCAAATATTTTCTCTCATTCTGTAAGTTAGTTTCCACTTTTTGGATTACGTATTTTGATGACCAAAAGTTTTTAGTTAGAAATTAGTAATCTAGGCCAGGTGCGGTGGCTCACGCCTGTAATCCCAGCACTTCAGGAGGCCGAGGTGGCAGATCACAAGATCAGGAGATCGAGACCATCCTGGCTAACACGGTGAAACCCTGTCTCCACTAAAAATACAAAAAAAATTAGCCGGGTGTGGTGGCAGGCGCCTGTAGTCCCAGCTACTCAAAAGGCTGAGGCAGGAGAATGGTATGAACCTGGGAGGTGGAGCTTGCAGTGAGCCGAGATCACACACTCCAGCCTGGGTGACAGAGGGAGACTCTGTCCCAAAAAAAAAAAAAAAGAAAGAAAGAAAAAGAAATTAGAAATCTAATTTACCTATTTTTGTTGTTGTTTGATGAAATCTAATTTACCTATTTTTTTGTTTGCTCATATTCTTTGTGGCATATCTAAAAATCCATTGCCAAATCCAAGGTTATGAAGATTTATCCCAACGTTTTCTTCAATGAATTTTATAGTTTCATCTCTTATATTTAGTTTTTTGACCCATTTTGAGTTAATTTACATATAAAGTATAAGGTAGGAGTCCAACTTTATTCTTTTGCATGTGGATATCCAATTGTGCCAGGACCATTTGCTGAAGAGACAATTCTTTTCCCCATGGAGTGGACTTAGCATCTTTGTCAAAAATCAATTGGCCATAGATGTCTATGGATTTCTGAACTCTCAATTCAATTCCACTGTTCAATACATTCATCCTTGTGCCAGTACCACACGTTTTAATTACTATAGCTTTGTAGTAAGTTTTGAAATCAGGAAGCATGAGATGCCAAATATGTTATTCCCTTTGTTTCAGCTTTTATATTTATGTTAATAAGTAATCTTAAACTAACTTTGTAAATGGTGTGAGGTAGGGGTTCTTCTTTCCTCATGGATATTCAGTTGCTCCATAATAATTTGCTGAAAGGACGAGCTTGAAAAGTTTGACTTTTGGGTTTTGTTTTTCATTTCGAACATGTTATGAAAGCTTATTAAGTATGAGGCATTTTACAAGTATTATGTAATGTAGTATTCACAACATGAGGGAGGTACTATAATCTATTTTAGTGATGTGGAAAATGAAGCAGAATAGTTACATAACATATACAAAATTTCACAGCTAATTTGTAAAAGGCTATGGACTAAAACCCAGGTTTGCCTAATGGCAAAGCCTATGCTATTAACTACTATATAATTCTGCCTTTTAGCTGCCCCTCACCCAGCATGATAGTAATTCACCCTCTGTTCTTTAGAATCTTTTACTGAGTTTCCCTCTTCCAAACCTTTCTGCCTTCTTGCAAGCCTTATTCATACTCTTAACTTGTACATGTATCAGAGTCTCTGCTTATGATTTCCTTTCTATACTATGCTTAAATCACAAGCTATTACTATGAGTAGAAAAGTCAGAGAGAACTTAGAGCAAATGGAAAAAGTCATGGGCTATTTCAAATTTAATCTGTATTTAATTTATGTGAAAAAGTTTCCTAGATACAAAAGGCATGAAATTATTTAAACAAAACTAATGTATAAGCAAAAAATCACATAAACCTGATATCAAAATCAATGTTCAAGATAAATCTGCCTTGGCATTTGAAAAAGCTATTCCAAGTTTTAGTAATTTTTTTAAAAAGCCTTAGTATTCTCAACTTTAGAAGAGCTCCTAAATTATTATTTTGAATAGGTTACAGTTGGCTATAATTAACATAAAATAAAAACTCAAAACACAAATGCCCCATCCTCTAAGAGATTGGGTATAAAAAGGCAAAAACAGCAAAGGGGATAACAAAGCGGATAATTTCAAAGATGATAAGTACTCCTGGCAACTCTTCTTGGCATTGCACAGACATAATCTGATTCTTGTCCTGCTATTGCATGTCCTGTTACGCACCAATGTTTTCCATAAACAGTTCTCTGTTTTCACTACTTGCCAGCTTAATGTTTCTTTGACTTTCTAAGTGTGTAATGGAAGAGCAGAGTCGTGTAATGGAAGAGCAGAGTCAGACAACTTAACTGGAATTTTGACATCAGAAGTTTTCTTTTCCAAAGATTATGTCCAGTTTGTCTAAGGTACTCAGTTTAGAGTAATAAGACATGCAATGCTTTCAGGAGCTGCATTTTGAAAAATAACAATATTTTCTTGATGGGCATGACTAGCCTTTTCTTCATCTAAATCAACTGTTTGCTCATCTCCAGTCTATTCCCAATACAGAAGTCTAACCATGTCACTCTACTGTTTAAAAACCTCTAACTCAGAAAATAAAGCTTTATGCCTTTGACACAGGAGTTCCTTTTAGAAATGAACTCATATCCTTTCACTCCTAGGCTCAAAATCTTGCAAGGCCTACCCATTTCACTTGGAGTCAAAGTCAAAGTCCTTACAATGCCCTAATTTTCTGCAGTCCTTTCTTTACCCTTCCGACTTTATCACTTACTATTTTATCCCTTGGCCACTTTGTTCTGGCCTCCTTTTTGTAATGCTTTGCATGTTCCCTATCTCAATGCTTCTGTTTTAGTTGTTCCCTCTTTCTGGAATGCTCTTCCCTAAGAAATCTATTGTCACATCACATTCAAATATTTTCTCAAATTTTCTGCTTTTCAATGAGGCCTACCCTGAGCACCCTACAGAATACCACAAATCCTCTTTTCCCTCTGTACTCTGGATTTCTTCCATCTGTTCTACTTTCTTTTTTCCATAACACTTATTCCCTTATAAAATAGGATATCATTTACTTATTTTTTTTTTTACAGACTATATCTCTCTCTTCGAATATAATTTCCAGGAAGGCAATTTTAGTCAATGACGTATATCCTGAGTGCCTACAATATTGCCTGACACACAGGAAGTACTCTATAAATATTTGGTAAGTGAATGAATTTTTCTCACCATATTTGTTACCCCAAATTTAAGAACAAAACTGAAGCAAGAGAAAACAGATGGCACTTTTAGTATTTCTCCAACATGAATATAAGTTTTAACCATCCTTGGAGTTGACCTGATTCCTATTTGGCACCGCCTTAGTTGAGGCCCTTTAATTGCTTCCAATGAGAGTTCCTCCTTCATATGGTGGTCAGAATTAGCACTGAAAAAGCACAAACCTAAACAAATTACTTCACTGCCAAAAAACATCTATTTACCTTAAAAAAGAAAGTCTTTACTCCTTGGCTTGATATATGTGCCTTATAATCTAACCTCAACCTAACTTATGACTCCTCTCCCACCTTTCCTTATAAACCTGATGATCTTGTCACACTAGAACATATCATTTATTTTCACTAAGCGATACTGAGTTGAATATTCTATATTTTCTTCATCTCCATGAATGCTATAGATCTTTCATGACCCAAGGCAAATGCCTCATTTCCTATCAGCCTTCTCTTAATTCCCTGGGGTAGAGTTGTCCCTCCTCTCTGTGCTCCCAAGGTACTTTCTATACCCATCTACTAAAGCAGATTAAAAATACCTTGTATTAAAAACATTGTATTATGTTTGTGTCTAGCTCCCCCACTAATCTGTAGATTCCTTAGTTATTCATCTTTTATATTCTACTTTTATTTCTTTTGAACTCACCCAGTAGTTGGCATAGTGCATGACATATAGAAAGCATTAAATACATTCGGGAGATTTAAGATTGTCTATGTGTTTAATGTTTTCCTGGATAACGATAATGTTCTAAAGTGCAGTTAGATTAGTTAATAGCTATTTTTCGAAACTAATTACATCCTACTCAAGATCTGGGAATTGGAATCTGAGCCTACAATTAAAAAAAACATTTTAACTAGCAGTAAATATTCCAAATATAAAAGCCTAAATCATAGCGTGATATAAAAATAGGTTAATATACTACCCAGCCTTTTAATTGTCATTAGATCAAACATGATCCAAGAGATCCTAGAAATTATGATTGGGTTGAGTACATACTTGGTCACTATTCATTTCTGGGTCTAAGAAATCCCATTAATAGTAGTATTAAAAATGAAATATATGGCCGGGAGCAATGGTTCACGCCTATAATCCCAGCACTTTGGGAGGCCGAGGCGAGCGGATCATGAGGTCAGGAGATCGAGACCATCCTGGCTAACACGGTGAAACTCCGTCTCTACTAAAAATACAAAAAATTAGCCGGGCGTCGTGACGGGTGCCTGTAGTCCCAGCTTTTCGGGAGGATGAGGCAGGAGAATGGCAAGAACCCGGGAGGTGGAGCTTGCAGTGAGCCGGGATCTCACCACAGAACTCCAGCCTGGGCGACAGAGGGAGACTCTGTCTCAAAAAAAAAAAAAAAGTATATGACCTTGAAACTGATCAAGAGCAACTTTCCAAGTGAGATAAATGATGTGAAAAATCATATATGAAAGTGACATTTTACTTAACTCAAAAATTATCTTGAATTTACGCCATTTTAATTTTCACTGGGTAATTTCATATGGAAAAAATCACCTGCAATATGAGGATAACCTTACCTATTTTCCAGAAACCTAATGAGATTTTTATCAATGATTACAATACTTGCGTGTCTGTCTGGAATATAATATGAGCAAGACAGGCTGATGGTTTTGGAAAATGTACCATGTTTCTACTTACTAAAGCATGAAAAGTGATTTGACAGAGTGCTTCAAGAATGCACTTTACACTTGTTTTCCTCTCCTACCTTCAGGAAGATAAGTGAGACAAAAACAAAAACAAAAACAAAAAACTAACGTTAGAATTCTTCCTGAATCAATTTTTGAAGAATCCAGTATAATTTTTAGAAAATATTTACTCTAGAGAAGGCATTGTAGGAGGCATAAAAGGGGCCCGCATATGTGAGCAATTAAAGGTTAGAAGTTTTAAGATTCTCTCATTTCTTCATTCCCACCAGGAAGTCAGTGGTCCACCCTACCTCACTCTTTCTCCCATGTCCTTTAAGCTGATTCCTGGCCAAATTCAGAATGGACAGAAGCAGTAAATCCGGCCCTCTGGACAAGAGATTGAGTTGGTTTACAAAAGTTTCACGAGTGTCTAAGTCTAGGCCGTTACTGAATCAACTGGATAATCAGACTACCCGTGTCTGACTCTGAAGTGCAGATCAAGCTGACATTGTTGACAACTGGCCAGATCTTAGGTCTGGGCCAAGCAAATGGCTGGGGGTGTGTGTGTGTCTGTGTGTGTGTGTGTGTGTGTGTGTGTGTGTGTGTGTTGGGGTTGGGGGGCGGGGTCCAATAGTAATTATGGGTGGGGCCAAAGTCCTACCTTGTAAACAAATGCTACACGAAACATATGTAAAAACGTTTATCTATGTATGTAGTGAAGCTTTAAACACATCCCAAGACCCATGCTTATGCCCATACCCACGTTCCTCCAACGACACTGTTGCTCTATGCCACTGCTATACAGAAATTTTGGTGTCTACCATGCCAGAATCCCTGCCCAAAACAGGGAGGAGGTAAATGGCTGAAGGCCAAGCTCCAGGCACTGTGGAAAATGAGGAAAGTCTAGCGGCAAAAAGAAAAGGCAGTCTCCTCTTCCTCAAGTACTCCTAGCCACATGCTGGACCAATTCACCCCAGGCCCTCCAGGCCCTAGATTCTCATTCTTTCCCTGGCCCGAAGAGGACAGAAAAATCAAACACAACGGCTCCCACGTCTTCAGGAAAGACTTAGCTCAGCAGTCAGCGGAAGCACCTCACTACTAACCTCGCTCCTTTCTCCTCTCCTGCGGAAGGCTGGAGTTCCCGGCTTCCCATCGGCCAGACGCGATTCTGGCTGGGACAGCAACACCAAAAACGCCAGGGTTAGGGCGCCCCCTTCCCCGTCCGCAGTTTGCGCATGTGCAAAGAGGGGCTTCTGGTGGAGCCGGGGGTTAGTTGCTAAGAAACACAGTTGGATAGAAAAGTTCCGCTTAACGCCAGACGGCGAAAGGCGGGAACGTCACTCTATTGGTAGAGAGTAGAGAGAAAGGGCGGGTTTAAAGGCCTTCTTTTCTGTCCATTGGATGGGCTGGATATCAATCATTCAGGCTGGGCGGGCGGGGCTGAGAGAGGTCGGTGAGAGCGGCCTTAGCAACCGCTTGTGAGCTGTGAAGACTTGGGTTGGGTGGGGCTGTGGGAGGTGACGCAGGGAGGTCCCGGCTGAGAGTGCTGGCTGGGGACATGGTGAGTGTGAAGCTGTAACCTTGTGCTAGGGCCGGAGCTGAAGTTTTCCCCCCAGAGCAAGGAAGACTGCCCCTGGCAGCAACTGCATTCCTTCCTTACTCCTGTTGAGATTCATTATATAGTAGGAAATAGGTACTTTAATAGTTTGTCATCAATTATTCTGGTTCTGCTAACTATTCCAGTTATGTAATTTTTCTTTCACCCATATGTGTGTGTATTACAGACATCTAACTACCATACAAGTTCAGATCAATGGTAGAAAAGAGCAGCAAAAATTGAACGGAATGAATCCCAAAAGCAAGAAATTAAAGATGCCTTAAATTTATTTGATGTCGATAGGTCTGGAACCATCGATGTAAAAGAAGGTTCTGAAATTATTTCTAATTCTAAATCATTTTTAAAACCGTATTATTTGTGGCAATCTTTAAGGCTTTCTTTAACAGTAGTCTTCTGAAAGCTTGATATAGAGTCTCTTCAGTGCATATGGTTGCCCTGCGTTAACAAAACAGTATCTTGTTAAGCATTTTAATTGTGCTTTATAAATGAGTAGGCAAAAGCCAGGGTGTAACAGTGATGTACCTGATGGCACAGTAGGATTGGAACACAGGCCTGCTGACCTAGTTTTCTATGTTTATGCTCAGTCCGTAATAGAAAAGAGTGAAGCTCTTAATAGGGCGTTAAAAAGCTTAAAATAAAATCATGGCATGTTATAATTTATTTTCTTCCTATTTCAGATTGTAATGTGGGCCTTAGGATTTGAACCAAAGGAAGAAGAAATTTTAAAAATGATAGTTGAAATTGATAAAGAAGGAATTGGCGCCATTAGTTTTGAAGATTTTTTTGCCATTATGAGTATAAAAATGATGTAGTTGTGATTTTATTTTTCGAAGAAATACTAGCAATAACCTGCTACATTTTAGGGCTGCAGCAATCAGAGGTTTCATAGAGAAAGAATTGGAACTAGGTTTTTAAGGATGGGAGATAGGAAGAGCAAGATTAAATATGATTTCAGGGTAGTAATGAGAAAACTATGATGTGGAGAAGAGTTTTCTGTCAGGAAATAATGAGGCTATATTGCAGGATAGAGAGAATGGGGCCAGAATTTGGAAGCCTTGAATTCAGCAAACATGTATTGAGTGCCTGTTTTTGCCAGGCACTATTCTAAGGAGCATTGAAAGAGACAACCTTCCTGTTTTGAAGCTTACATTTTTGGTAAAGGATCTGAATTACTAGGTTTAATAAGAGATGCATTCTCTACCACCCTGTACCTCCTCCACTTCAGCAAGCTCTACATTTAAGCACCTTGAGGGCAGATGTGAGTACATAATTGTTAAAAGACCAATAAATAAAATCAGAACTCAGCTACTTGGCACATTGCTGCTTTAGACCCCAAGGATCTAGTAAGTCCAGCTTGATAAAAAAAATAAATGAAAGACTATATAGTTGCTTCTTTTTTAAAAGAGTAAAAAAGATGAAAAAGAAGAAATATTGAAGGCTTTCAAATTATTTGATGATGATGATACTGGAAGTATAACACTAACCAGTATCAAGAGGGTTACTCAAACTAGGGGAAAATTTAACATGATGAACTTTGGGTAAATTTTGCTTATTTTTATAATTATAATTTATATGTAATTATAACTTATGTGATAATTTAGGATTATAATTCTAATTCTAGTTGTACTTATACATTTAAAATAAAATTTGGTTTTGAATATGTGTTTGACTTCATTTATATCATTTTAAATGTATTTCATGTATTTACATTTTGTTTTACAGGAAATGCTTGATGAAGCTGATTGTGATGGAGATGGAAAAATAAATGAGGAAGAATTTTCGAGAGTGATGAAAAAGACTACTCTTTATTAATAGTGTTGTTTTGGTCCTTGTGGAAAATTAACAAATTTGTATTTGTTATATAGTTTTGTACTTTAATATCTGAATGTATTCATTTTAAGTTTTTAGTTTATATGTACACATTGGCTTCTTGATGTCTAATCCATGTAAGAAGTTACACATCTCTACCAGTATGTTGTTAAATCTACAGCATCAAGAAACAAAACATAATGACTTCTTTGAACCATTAATGCAAGAACAGTATTAATTCTACCTGCTCTTTTGAGAACCCTAGGTCACAAGGAGTTAGAATTTTTAAGTTTGATGAAGTTGGCTTCATATCCAAATGAATTTGGCAAACAAACCCTGTATTTTCCTTTTGTGCAACTCAAAAAAACCTGATGAACATTTGCTTTTTAGTCAGTTACTGAAATACGTAAAGTATTAAATAGAACTGTCTGGAAACATTATTTGCTAATTTTCTTCTTTTAGTTGTAAAGAAAATTCAAAACAGCATTTACATCACCCATATTTCCCTGTAAGTTTGACCCTATAGTGAGCACTTAATACCTCTGTGTTAGGACAGGTGGTGTAGGGAGTTTTTTATTTTATTTTATTTTATTTTATTTATATATTTTTTGAGACAGAGTCTCCCTCTGTCACCCAGGCTGAAGTACAGTGGTGCGATCTTGGCTCAATGCAACCTCTGCCTCCTGGGCTCAAGCAATTCTCCTGCCTCAGCCTCCCTAGTAGCTGGGACTACAGGCACCCGCCACCATGCCCAGCTAATGTTTTGCATTTTTAGTAGAGACAGGGTTTCACCGTGTTAACCAGGATGGTCTCAATCTCCTGACCTCGTGGTCC